>NW_026000026.1:41698709-41723727 GCF_001458135.2 Marmota marmota marmota | reverse complement strand
TACACAATGGAGTATTACTACAGCACTAAAAAATGACAAATCATAGAATTTGCAGGGAAATGGATGGCATTAGAGCAGATTATGCTAAGTGAAGCTAGCCAATCCCTAAAAAACAAATGCCAAATGTCTTCTTTGATATAATGAGAACAACTAAGAACAGAGCAGGGAGGAAGAGCAGGAGGAAAAGATCAACTTTAAACAGAGACATGAGGTGGGAGGGAAAGGGAGAGAAAAGGGAAATTGCATGGAAATGGAAGGAGACCCTCATTGATATACAAAATTACATATAGGAGAATTTGAGGGGGAAGGGGAAAAAAACAAGAGAAAGAATTAAATTACAACAGATGGGGTAGAGAGTGAAGATGGGCGGGGAGGGGGGATAGTAGAGGATAGGAAAGGTAGCAGAATACAACAGTTACTAATATGGCATTATGTAAAAATGTGGATGTGTATTTGATGTGATTCTGCAATCTGTATTTGGGGTAAAAATGGGAGTTCATAACCCACCTGAATCGAATGTATGAATAATGATATGTCAAGAGTTTTGTAATGTTTTGAATAACCAATAAAAAAAAAAGAAGATAAAGTGGTTCATTCAAGGAGACATTTACTTGGTGTCCGAACTGTTACTAGAACCCAAGCATGAACTCCAACTGGACTTGCCCCCGACACTCCCTTTCTCCCTGATAGACAATTTCTACACAATAGGATTTAATTGCTATTCCTTTCTTCTGTTCTCTAGAGGAGGGCTTTCTCATGTTGATTCAAAGAGGTGTCCTTACAAAAACTAACATCCATTAAGAATTTCTTTATAGTTGGGGAGGGTTGTTCTCCTCTTTCAGGACAATGGAAAATGGAAAATTGTTTTGTTTTACCTGTTTTTCTCTCAGGCAATATGTTCTTTTTGCTAAATGGGACATACTTGCCATAGAGAAGATGGAAAACACAACATTTTCAGTACAGATAATGGCAAACCAATTAGATAAACTCCAGCAACTGAGTTGTTATTCAGACATGAATCTCTTTGTCTAACTGCTGTTTACTTATTTCTAGACCTAGCTTCATTCCTCTTATCCTCTCCTGAACCCACAAGATTTTGAAATGACTGAAAATGGCAAGAATTCAATTCCACTCATTGATTTGGATAAAAGAACATGAAGCCTGTTTATAGATAGATATGGGATCACAAATATGTCAATAGGCATCATAAAGGGAAAACAACTGAAGCAATTTAAAAATAATTATGGAGAGTTCTGGAGAATCTTTTTAAACATTTCTGAGCATCTGTAACTTCCAACCTACTTTTGCCTCACAAAACATTATTTTCAGAATATTCTATCACTAGATAGATATTTTAACTATTTGTTTATGTCACCATTAAGGGCATTTATAGTTTCCTCTACCTAAGTATTGAATAAAATTCATTTTGGAGCAGTAGTTTGAAGAGTGAGCAATTACTTTCTAGATAGATTTTTGAATCTTAACAAAGAAATTATTTGAAGACCTCTTTCTGAAATCCATTGAACACTACTAATATATGGATGACTCCCAATTGATATCTCCAACTCTGACTTTTCTGCTGGACCTTTACATCCATGTGTTTATTTTGTATCTACATTTGGATACTTAAAAGAAACCACAGATGTTAACATGCTTAAAACCAAACGATTAAGTTCCTGCGTATTACCCACCAACCTACTCCTCCTACCATCTTTTCCATTCATACAAGTGCTGCTTCCATCCTATAATAAATCAGACCGACAGCTGTCTCACTTTCCTTCTCCTTTTCCCTTCCACTTCTCATCTAATTTATCAATAAATCCATCAGCAAATTCGAAGACTCTCACTTTACAATATTCCCCAAGTCTGACTTGTTTCTCACCACCTCCTCCATGTCTACCCTGACCCAAGCCACCAGCCTTTCTCTTCTAAAATATAATATTCATCTGATTCTGATCTCCCTAACTTCCAATTGCTTCCCCTCCAGCCCTACCCTGTAGTCTTGTTATTCACCCAGAGGCAGATAAATCCCGTCTCATTTAGAGTCAATCTGAAGTTCTAACCCTGAATGTCAACATTGTCCGTGGTCTTTCTCCCTTTCTCCTCCCATTGTCCTTGACCCACTCCTTCAGTCTTACTGGTATTCTTGCTGTTTTTGGAACACACTAAGTGTGCCCCAGACTCGAGGCCTTTCCTTTTGACGTTTCTTCTCTTTCTCTCCATACTTATGTGCACATCTTCTCTATCTCCTTTGGGTCTATATTAAATGTCACTATATCATAGTAGACAATCCTGGGTGCTTTTTATAAAATAGAAACACTTCTCTCATGGTGCTCACTCTTTCCCTCTCTCTGGTCTATTCATCCCCTTAATACTTTTTTTTTTTTTTTTTTAGAACCAGTCATGTTATTGCTTTGTTCATCTCCTTTTTTCTCCTTTGTTCCCCAGGAGGAATATTTTTGTTGCTGTTGTTGTTCACTATTGAATCTCAGGATCCAGAACAGTGCATGGCATGTAGTATGGGCTCAGTAAACACTTGATGAATGAATAAATGAGTTGCTATCAAGCCCGTTAAAGGAGTTACATGGTGCATTTAATAACCATACACAAAATATTCATTTTTAGAGGATATAAGGAGGCATTTCAGGTCCCCAAACATACTTCCTTTAGCATCTTGGGGAAGGCTCAAGAAATCAGCTGAGGTAGATCAGAAAAGATTAGCCCTACATTCATTTAAGGTTTGTTTTTTTTTTTTTTTTCCAGGAAATTCTAAAAGTTGGCCAACCCACGATTTGAGAATTTGCATTTGAGGGGTTAGAAAAATGATCCAGAGCCACATCTCTCCATGTTGCTTTTCTCTACACGACAGCTTTTTCTGAATTCATCCAAAGAAAGTTAAACCTGCCTGGAGAGCTCTGGGCTTGCTGGTATCATTCCCCCACCCTGCACCACTGTTCCTGCTTCTTTAGGAAGCATGGCCGTGCATTTAAAAATGTGCTCACGTCTAGGAAAACAACCAGGCTTACTCATTAGCAGCTTTTCCCCTGTCTTTCTAAAGCTGTAGTAAATAATTCTCCCCAGTTCCCCACAAATAGTTAATTATAGCACCAGCAGCAGCACTTTGAGGCGGGAAGCCAGGCACATCTGCAAAGCCCAGAGGAGATGCTGAAAGTCGCTCCCTGCTGTATAATAAAACCAGCAGATTAGGGCAGATGAGTTTTTCCCACAGGTCAGACATCTCCCTCTGCTTCTTCTCCCCACCCCACTACCGTGTTTCTCCTTCTTCTGATGCTGCCAAGTCACTCTCAAAATGCATCGCTTATGAACATCTGCTGACCTCTTGGCAGGGTGTCCTGAAAATGAATTTGGCCACCAGATGGGAGGTGAAGTCAGAAACTGCTCTACTTGGGTCTCAAAGCTTTGCTATTTGGGCTCAAAATGTGGTCAAGGTCATGTGCCACAGATATGTGTTTATGCTCTGAACGAGAGGCAACTGGAGGAGACAGAGGGAGTGGATATGGAGTGCCACGTTCCACAGGAAGAACTCTGGCCCTGGAAGTCTTGTCAACTCTGAGTGAACTGGAACTTTCTTTCTGCTGACAAAAAGTGCCCAGTAATCTCAGCTCTTCCTAAGGGCACATGTCACCAAACCAGGAAAAATGAACCAGGAGCAGGACAGAGTGGGGGTCATGGAATACAGTGGATCAGTGTATGAACCCCAAGATTATTTTTAAAGGGGTGATAAGTGTTCATTTTTGTCCTACCAGATGTCCTTTGGGCTGATTCATGGGTGGGATGGGCTCCCAGAAAAATGTCTCCTGAACCAAATGTGAGATTTTTGTCTTTTACTGAAGGCAATTCAAGACTAACTGGAAGATATTGCAGTGTATCCCCAGATCTTTACAGAATTGTCTCACATCTCTAACTGCTGAAGATGGCTCAGAGTTTGTCTTCCACAGAGAATTTCCTTTGGTAGGAAAGAGAATTGCCTTTGGTAGAAAGAGGTGACTTACCTAAAATCAAGTCCCTTTCTGGGGAATGCCTCTTACTAAAATCTAGTTGATGCAAGGCACAAAAGCCTTTGCCTCAAGTTAGCATAACTCCAAAGGCCAACCCTGCTTCCAAGTTTCCTGAAGGGTTCACTGAGGCCCCAATGGTTCAAGTACATTTCAGATCAGCTTCTTTCTCTGCCTGATCCTGTTTCCTTTCTCCCCAAGAAACCTCCTGCATGCCACTCCCCATCTTAGAATCTGTTTCTAGGAAATCCAAGTTAAGATACCATCTTTGTTTACTTTCTCATAGAGAAATCATACCTTAGGGGATTGAATGCTAAAGTGCGCAAAGTAGAAATTATGCATGGTTAAAATTAACTTTGAAAAAGTTTAGGGACGTTAGCCACCAATATTGTGTCTCTGTACATACTAAGTGTGAAATTTCAGAATCTAGTCATGTCCCCTTATTCCTTCAGCAGATGAAGAATTTGGTTTGTGTTCAGGAAATTTTTTGCACCCAAAGTATTATCTTTAAATGCTATAATCTCTCACCCAGAAAGGGAAAATCCTCCCGCCATGAGAGTTACCAGGGAACTGAGGCCAACTGTGCTCTCAGCCAATCCATCGTTGCTCTGTTCATGATCATTTTAGGGAATATGAGCATTGAGCAGAGGATGAACCAAAGTGCCCACCCTTGTTATTTCCTCTCCTTTTATCCTTTTCCATTTATAGCTGAACTCACTGAATTCATGTAAATTACATAAACTTAAGATGTAACTTCACTTTTTTTACTATACTATTTTTAATGTAGAGAATTGTTCATTAGTGAGGACAATTTATTTGAAAGAACCACACGTTCATAAGCATTATCAATTCTCACTTAGATTTTTATTTAAACTAAACCTTATGTTGAGAACAGTTTTCTTCCCACTAATTACTAATTCTGGCTGTGTGACCCGAAGGAGGTCATTTACCCTCTCTTGGTCTATTTTGTCTCACAGGTAAAATCATATTTTAAAGCTTCAACGCAAAGGGCTAAATTCATGTTTCCTTAGCACTCCTTCTGTTCTATAATTTTCTTTATGCAGAGATGTAGGGAAAATTAATTGATGAAATGCAAATTAGTGACAGAACAACCACTACAGGGATTTTTGTAAGTCATGAACTACACTTGGTCCAACTACTAACTACAAGGAAATAAGAATTCATGGCAACAGCAGTCATTCAGACCTGCTGGAATACAAAATACTATTAAAACTATTGTGTTTGCTATAATATTAATCATAAACTTACCATGTTACTTACTTATGATTCCTAATAAGTAAAATCTAATCAAATCTATCTGCTTCTTTCTTTCCCTCTAGGAGACATTTGGAAAACAAGTTGGAGAATTCCAATACATTTCTTAGAGCAGAGTCTTAAAAGCACAAGCCTGACTATTTTAGATGTAACAAGTACAAGGATAAAACCAGCCTATTCTTTGGGTATAAATTCTTTCGAAAAGGTTCTAAAACTGTCAAACTACTCTTTTTTTTTTTTTTTCTGCCCAGCCTCCAGGGTTGATTGACATGCATTCACCGCAAAGATAGAAAACGCCTCAAATTCCACCGGTTTAGTACTGGAGGAAGCTTGGGTCAAGAAAAAAGTGAAAGAGGATATTTTTTCTCCAAAATTTTTTTCATTTGAAAGTAGAAGGCAATGGTGCTCTTTTCGTCTTTTCCCTAGTGTTTGTTCTAAGTAATATTAAAATAGTTAACTTGTATAAATCGAAGAAAAAAAATGACTTGGTCACAATGCTTACAAGTGACCTGTCCTTATCATAAATCTATGATTAATGCTAAGTATTTGGGGAGGGGAAAGGAATTGGAAACTGAGAGCTTAGTAATTGCCACGAAAATCTTACATAACTCGTGGAGGAAGACAGCATGTGAATTTCTTGGCTTGCTTTGAACTTCTAAGCATTCAATATTCTTTTTGAAAAGATATGTGTTGACGGTGACTAAATTGCTCCTTATTGCTCTAGTAGGTTTATGGGTTCCTTAAGATCTCACTCTCTCAACAGCAATGCTTAACTTTTCTAATCGGAGTTTATGTATAGCTGTCTATGCATAAGGTGTTCATCAATTATAGTTAAATGACTGCACTGAGTTGGATTTTGTGCAAGTTCAGAAAAGTATGTGCAGCAATTACAAGCCATTCCTAGTCTCTGTCAACCATCTGAGCTTCAACCATGATAATTAATCTCTTTTCAAAAACAATATTAATTACTATAGTATCAAATTGTGCAGAAGAAGAGTGTCTGGTTCACTCATTAGCTTAGACTTTTATGAGCAAATAACATAAATCATGTCTAATTAATTTCAAAGAACAAAAATGTTGTCTTTTGCAAATATTGTTTTTTATGGGGGCAAGGTATAAAATGTTTGAAGTGATTGCATTATCCAATGAAACTAACTTTTGTGGGTTATTGTAGTATATAAAGACTCCACAAATAGCTGGGTGTGCTGGCACAGGCCTGTAATCCCAGTTGCTCAGGAGGCTGAGGCAGGAGGATTGCAAGTTCAAAGCCAGCCTCAGCAATTTAGCAAGACCCTGTCTCAAAACAAAAAAATAAAAAGAACTGGAAATGTGGCTTAGTGGTTAAAACCCTCCAGAAATAGATCCTTAAGGAATAGAAATGGGTCCCTGCAGGATCATGTGACTGCAATTTAAACATGTGGATACATTTAGAAGAGAAAAGAAGCTAAAAAGAAACAGCTCCTAAATGTCAAACACACAAAACTATCATCCATTCTTTCAGATGGGGAAACAAGGAACGTTGCCATTGGACGGATAGAGGTTCCTGTTTTGTAAAGTTGGAACAGGTTTAAAATGATTTTGAGGGATAATTGCATGGCCTAGTAAGATTGCTAAGAAGAAGAAATAAATGTTTGTAATACTTGAATCAAATGTAATTTCCCTCAACAAAGGAAGTTTAGGTTATTTCTTTACTAAATTACTTGGCTTCCATTTGACTAGTGTGTGTTACTCATAGAATGATGTGACTCCTCCGTTTTTTTAAATGCTTCTATGAGTGCATTCTAGTATTTCATAATTGCAGGGCTCATTTTGACCTAATCTTACATGCATGGAATATCATTTGCTCCATTTCTGTCCCCAGTGCTTCCTTTTCCCCTCCTATCATTCCTCTCCCTCTTTTTCTTCCTCTAAGACTCTACTGGTCTTCCTTCTATTTATGTTTTTTTTTCTTTTTCAAAATATATTTCATTTCAACATTACCTCAGATGTACAAGTAGGGTTCAACAGAATTAGAAACAAGTATTATCTTAAATAAATCTAATCTTCAGCAACTTTTCAGGTCCTTGTAGAATTTATGTAGAATAATATGTCCACTGTGGACTACAATTAGGTTTGGCTTTGAGATTTGTTGACACTGTTCCAGCTAAAGTTTAACAAATCTCACAGAGACTTTTGGGTGGAGAATATTTGTTTTTTAACTTGGTGTTGAGACAGCAGTTTTAGTTTTATTATTTCATCCCAGTTTGGTGTTTATTACATCTTCGAATTATTTTAGCTATTGAAACTTTCTAGATACATTGTCATGACTTTGGTGGTTGTATGATGACTGAATATGTTCAGGAACTGAGTATGTTGGACTTTAGAAATCAAGAACTGGTTCTTCATGGGATTCTTAGTGATCAGTCTTGGAAGTAATGAAATGGCAATTGGTTTCTCTTAGCTATGATTATGAATGTGTCTAACGGAGAAGCTAGAGAGAAGATTATACTGTTTCCTGGATGCATATTTCAGAATAGGGTCACAAGAAGAGAAAAATACTATTTCATGTATTGAAATGCTGGGGAAAAATTATTAATGATGTATTCATTTGACAATCATTTACTGAGCAGCTACTATTCACTCAGGTACATAGTATGTAGAGATATTTCAGAAATAAACAAGATGCAATTATTGTTTTTTAGTATCTAAATGATGATGCTCAGCAACATACTAACTTTTTAAGCAGAAAGAATTAGAAAGACAAGAGAGTACCTTTAAAACAATCTACATCCCTGCATGTTGATAAACAAAGATAAACATATTGAAAGCAGCACTTTATAAATCTTTTCTAGTTTTTTCCCCCTATTTTACCTTAAACATAAAAATTAGTTGCTAAAATGAGGGAGACATCATTGAAATTTCTCTTCTAAAGTCAAAACAAGATAAAATGCCACCTTGGCCTTCCATTTTTTTTCTTCTTTATTTCTTGTGTTGATAGCTGATCTTTGGGCAAAACATTTCATAAGTAGGTCCAGTCCTGAGAGCCTGTCTCTGCTCAGACCATCTTGCACTTATGTGAAAGGTTCCTTGGGCTATGTAAGGGGATTTCACAAGCCCATGGACAATAAGAAAGGCCAGGCAGTTGTGCAGAGATGGCAGAAGGAAACTGAGCTGAGGTTCCATGCACAGTTATAGTTAGTAGGTCTAGGAGACAACGCATTTCAGAGAATGATAAAACATCTTGTGTTCTTGGTTTATAAAGCATAACTCACAACATCTACTTAAGAGAGAAAAGCCTAGATCAACAATTCTTCTGGTTACTTTTCCCTTCCCCTTTTCTTTCTACATTTGTATTTACTTTTCTTTTTTCAATCTGTTGAAATGTGCTTGGGAACCCCAAACTAGACATGTTTTCCCTTTTGTTTAAGTTGACAAGCCCACAAGGAAGAGTCCTTATATTTCTACCCTTGTACTGTTCCTAGTCAATGTTTAAGGATAGTCATTGCCATATTTTGCTGTCAGCGGAAGCCAAAATTTGATGCCTTAATAACATCATGCAGGAGAGGTGTGGGATTCAGTCTAATATTTTGGGGAAAAGTACATATCATTTTTCTTTTTTATAAAGAATTAAGAGATTTTTCTGCCTGATCTATCTTCCTAGGATGAGTTTATTTTTGACATCATCTCTGATATTTAACCTTGATAAGAAGGTTTCCTTACTATCTTCTTGTGGTCTTCATGAACAGGGCAGGTGATAACTTCTATTAAGTACAGGTACCAAGACTCTTAAATGGGTGATGAACGGGGGTGAGTGCACTTTTAGTGATAATAGAAAATGTTTTGAAAAGAAAGACCATTGATTAAAATTACTAAAGCCTGCCTGATCTTCCTGTTTATTATCCAACCCATCTTATTTTCTCCTCTTTTTAAAAAATTTTTTTTAGTTGTCAATGGATCTTTTTATTATTATTATTTTTTATTTATATGCAGTGCTGAGAATTGAACCCTGTGCTTCGCACATGCTAGGTAAGAGCTCTACCACTGAGCTATGACCCCAGCCTTTATTTTCCCCTCTTCTGGAAAACATTATAATGCAAGAATCAAGATTTCATAGATTATTTCAAAAAGCTCTGAAATAAGAAAATCTTAGCCTACTCCCAATAATCTCTCTGACCCAAACAATGGCTTTTTAATTTCACTTTTCTCAGTTCTCCTTCTCAGCCCCAGCCTGTTAAGCATCTCTTTCCTTCTGTCTCTGGTTCCTTTTATGTGTTTCTGAGTGAATTTGGGGCCATATCTTTGATCATGGAAGAAGAGAAACCATGGGACTTTTAAGAAAATATCTAAATGAAAGGAAAACAATTGGCTATGAAAGGCAAGATCAGAGGGCATAGTTGAAAGTAAGGAAAAATCAGTTATCACAATGCATCACAGTGATCTTTGCCTGCTTGGGACCACCTTGGATTCACAGATGAGACAGGCAAGATCAAGGGATCCCCAGGCAATGAGTTGGTACAGCCACGTCCAAGGCCATTATTACATGAAAAAAGAAAGCTTCTCTCACAGTGTTGCCAATTTCTACAACAGACCCCTTAAGAATGGTTGGCATTGGCTGGCAGCACCAGCCAGTTGGCCTCTTACTGAAAAAGCAATAATAAAGTAGTTTCTCAGAACAGAAATTCCACCCTAGGCCACGTTGGAAGACCTGGGTTGCAGAGGTAAAGAAAAATTGCCTGCCTGTCAGTTGGTGAATTCCTTTAATCAAAGCCTAAATTAAATGCAGGAAAAAAAATGTTCACATGAAAAGTCACACAAGAACGAGTTTCCAGATTCCGTTTGTTCAAAAGAGTTCTCATCTGCAAATTTCTGACTCAAACATCTGACCCACTTTCCACCAGCTCTTTCCCAAGAGTCCTGGGAAAGAGGTTACATTGCCTTCAATGTATAGAAAGCAACATGCCTTGGGTGTTACTTTCTGTCTTTGTAAGTTGCCTAAGAGAAATCAGATCTACTCATTTGGATCAGTGCACAGTGATGATCCAAGTTTCTATTCTGAAAAGCAGTGAGCAAGAACACTGGGAGAGGAGCTGCCTTGTGACTTAGATGGTACATTTGGTTGGGGGAAAGTCAAGCTTGAGCTATTAGAGGAAGTAGACATGACACCTGGAGTTTAAGAGTAAGATAAAGATTGAAGATTAAAAAACAAAAACAAAAGTTGGGGTCATGAGCATCAAGCAGAAAGTTGAGATACCATGGTAGATTAGGTTGGTGTGAGAAAACACGGGCTGGAAAGAAAGTCTGAAATGGTCTAGTGTCTACTGCAACCATGCATGGATACCAAGGAGCCCACCACCGGTTGGGAGAGCCGATTGTCTATTGGCCCACTCACAATAGGGTGATGGCAATCTCTGGAAAGCATGTGGATTCATCAGTAGAAACTTTCAATAAACTCCTTAAACTTCTTGGTGTTTTTCCCATTCACCACAGGCCAAAACATATTCCCATGCAACCCCAAATTCTCACACAAAAACTGAGGACAGGACAGCCAGGGAAGGGGTGGTGTCCTTGTTTTCTTCCCTTCCAGCCCTATAAATGGGCCTAGGATTACTTATTATGCACAAGACAGGAGCTGAGAGGCCCTAGTGCCACTCTTTGCGAAGGACCCGTTTGTTCTCTCATAATCCATTCAATGTCTTGACTTCAGAAGTCCCTGCCTACTCTTCTGTTCCCACTAAGTGAGCTCAGTGGTGCCAGTGGAGATTGGGAGGCAGTTATCCAGGGAGAACTCACCCTGGGGTCTCTCTCCAGCTGCTGCTTGTGATGTAGGCTGCGTCTTCTTTTGGCCTTTGCAAGACCATTGTGATAAAAGTGGTACAGGCCTTCTGCGAATGGTAGCTGTGGAGATGCAAACGGACACGAGAGACACGTTAGCTTCTGGGCTGGCCCAGGGACAGAACACCTAAGCTGGTGCTGCAGAATGCAGACATTCCTGCAGGCTAGGTATGTATGTGAGAAAGCCATTCACACCCTTTGTGCTACACTCGACCCCCTGTTTCCACCTGTACTTCTTCCCTTCTTCTTGTCTTTGCTTATACGGTGCTCATTCCCTCCTCTCTCCCCAAACACCTCTTATTCTTTTCCCCAATTTCTATTCAACCTTTGATTCCCTTTCCTCTTCCTTGAAGTCTGCTTTGTATCCATACTGTGCCACGTTCTCCATTCTCCTTTCTTGGACTGGTGTTTATATTCCACGCATCACTTGGTTGCTTCAGAACTGTGTTATGACCTACTCCTTCCCTCACAGCTGGATTGTATGTCCTGTACATTGGGCTTTCACTGTGACCCCTTGGTGCTTCTTATCAGGCTGGGCACAGAGGAACCACTTACGTCTTGTAAATGCGCACTGGCTGATGGAACAAGTTTCCCTCTTTCTTGTTCCAAGGATTCTTGGAATCAGCTCTGAGTGTCAGAGACAGGTAGAGAAACCACAATAATGAGAGTTTGTCTCCAGCATAGATCCTGTAAGGTTTTAAAGCACCTAAAGAAAACCATCATTTGTTCTATGATTCTGGGTAACTTGGAAACTTGACCTGGAAGTTGGCAGACCTGGATGTAGCTCATATCTGTTACCATATAACAGAAAGACCTTGAGAAAGACACTCCCCCTCTAGGTTTTTTCCCCCTCTCTGTATATGTATGAGCTTTGAAGTTACCAGATCTTTGCCCTGTCTTTATGCGTTTCATAGTGTGAAGATATGCTGTTTATACACATTCACAAGCATTGACAGAATGCTTAAAAATTATAAACACTGGGTGTGGTGGTGCATGCCTATAATCCCAGAGACTTGTGCGTCTGAAGCAGGAGGATTGCAAGTTCAAAGCCAGCCTCCCTAAGCAACTTAGTGAGACCCTGACTCAAAATAAAAATTTTTTAAAAAGGGGGTTGGGGATGTGGTTTAACATCTCTGGGTTCAATCCCTGGTACCAAATATTGTATGTACGTGTGTGTGTGTGTGTGTGTGTGTGTAAAAAGAGTGTGAATGTGTACTTTTTTTCTGGAAAGTCAATACATGGTTTTTATGAGATTTTCAAGGGGGGTCCTACTACAATTGTCTCACCACTCAAAGTATTTGCTACTGAAATTTAGGTGTGTGTGCTGCTACTCAGTGTTCAATAGAAAAGGGAAATGGATGTGAATGCTTTGACAGTAAGGTTTCCCAAATTAAGTGAGACCTATTTGAAACATTTTAGATCAAGTAAGATCTTGAGGTGGTTGAGATATTTCTTAAATATCATTTATTACAAAAGGAATACAGAGTAAATTTGGAGAATAAAAACACAAGCAATGAAATAAAATTCCTTCATATTTTCTTTTTTAGGAGACTTAGATTTAAAAGTTTGTTTACTGTGTGCTCCAGGCTCACCCACTCCCAAGAGCGAAATACTATGTGCTTAATAGTAAAATGAGTTAGTATCAGGTCTTCCCCTTTGATCACACACAGGCATCCATGCATACACACACATGCACACACACTCAAAGAATATATATTTTTATACAAAATGTTTTTTCAGTTATCACTCATGCTTTCATAAAACTTCCATTTTCTACCTCTTTGGCAGCAGTGGTATAAGATTTTGTTATATGAGATATATCATAATTTATGTAGTATTTCATTATTGATGTATATAAAAAAACTTTCATTCATGTTAAATATAAAGCTATATATAGCTTGGGTTGGGGAAGATTGTGAACCACAGAGTAGGAACCTCTAAAACTTCACTCTTATGTAAAAGAAACTAAAACACTGAAAAAAAACCCCTGTCAATTCAACTTTTTCAGAACTCTGGAAATTAATAAAATGCTTACAGTATCTTAAGGGTATTTATTCAAGAAAAATAGAGGAATCTCAATAATAACAACAATATTTATGGTGTTTTTGCTTGCTCTATTTCTATCTTCTTCTCTCCATTTCTGCAGTATCTTTGAAATCCAATAGTTTTAAAAATCACAACAGTTATGAAAACCAGCAATCTAATAGACAGCATAAATTCAGAGCTATTCAAAAAGCTTCCTTCCCAGATAATTGTCTATAACATATCTGGAAAAGTCCCATTCAGAGGCTGGTTATTATTTGACCAAATTCAGAGTTTGCACAATAGGAAAAGTCCTATCTCCAGGGTGTTTGTTGAAAGCAATCTATGATAATTGTTTAACATTGCAGCTTTCTGAAACAGCTATACCAATTGAGGTAAATGAAAAGCTGGTAAAAATGTAAAATAAAGACATAGAGAATGAGATGTCCATAGAGGGTTTTACAAAGTTCCAATATATTTCCATAGACTTAGAAGGCTACACACATGTAGAGAGTTATGCATGTAATCAGAAAATACCTACGATGATCCCAAGTTGACCTAGAGGCTCTATGAAAACAGGAAGTGAAGGCCATGACAGAGTTACAAGTCACCTGCCTGAGCATTAAAGGCATGGTCCAATTTTAACACAGCATTCCTTGGAAAATGGTAAAAACACCTTATTAATTCAAGGTCTTTAAGAAAATCTCTAATCATTATCTGACCACTAAGCTAATTAAGCCAGATTTAGTAGAACACTATAAATGTTAGACTTTACAATATAAGTGCAGGAAAAACACCAAACAAATGAATATCAACAGAAAACAATAACAAACAGCAACAACAAAATTCAAAAGCAACAACAACAAATTTGGAGGAGTGAATCTGATTTCCAGAGCTACCACATTATATTATTTAAAATAGCAAGTTTTCCGAAAAACATTATGAGGCAAATAAAGAAACAAGAATATATGGCTAATACATAGGATAAAAAATAACAATCAATAAAAATTCTCTAAGTCCAGATGTTGGATTTGCTACACAAAGACTTAATCAGCTATTATAATGAAGACATCATGTAAAAGGAATCAAAGGAAAGTATGAGAATAATGAGTCATCAAATAGAGAATATAAATAATGAGATAAAATGTAAAAAATAATGGAATAGAAATTCTAGAACTGAAAATTATAATAACTGAAAAGAAAAAAATTCTTATATGTTCTCAATAGTAGATTTGAATTGGCAGAAGAAAGAATTAACAAACATGAATACAGGGCAATTGAGATTTTTCAGTTTGAGGAACAGACAAAAAAATGAAGTAGAATGAGCCGGGAGAACTTCAGAGACTTGTGATACCAACATAACCAAACTGTAAGTTTCAGAAGAAAAGGAGAAAGATAAATAGAATTACCTTTTGAAAATTTTCCTAATTTCAAGTAAATTATTATTATTCTTTTCTAAGAAGCTCAACAAGTTCAAAGTAGGATAAACACAGAGATCTTCGCTTAGACACAACATAATCAAGCTGCCAAACATCAAACAGGAAATGTTCAGTAAGATCAGCAACTGACATCTTATTGGAAGTCATGGAAGTCATAAGACAGTGAGAAGATATATGAAAAGTGCCAAAACAGAGGTTGTCCACCATTCTGTATCTGGCAAAACTAACTTACAAATCCAGAGTTTGCTCATGGCAGGAGTGAATAGTGTACAAAGCTGCTTCATGGATCAGAAAGAAAAGAAAAGAAGATGAAGAATATGGATCCCATTATCTCTTTCAAGGGCATTTCCCTCATGACATAAAGACCTCTCACTAGACCCCATCTCTTAAAAGATTCCATCCCCACCAATAGCACCAAGATAGGGACCAAGTCTTTAACACATGGGCTTTGGGGGGACATTCCAAATTCAAACAATAGAAATATTATTCTCTAAAATTCTTTTTATTTCTGTATGTTGGTAGTGAAGACCTATCTTTGATGGCTGATTTTGCTTATTTAAGCTTTCTCTTTTATTTTCTTGGTAAAAATCACTAGAGAACTTTTCTTCTCCCCCTCCCTACCTTTATTGTGATTTAGCTTCCACATATCAGCGGAAAAATTTGATCTTTGGTTTTTTGGGATTGGCTTATTTCACTCAGCACAATGGGGTTCTAATTAGATAAGATATATTCTATGCTTCTATACATTTATTAAAATGGATTCTACTGTCACATATAACTAAGGAGAATAAATAAAATAAAATAAAACAAAAAAGATGTTAATGATAGAGAAAACTGACTATGAGGTATATAGAAATATTTGTACTGTCTTCTTGATTGTGATATCAGATAGCTAAAACTGTCTTTAAAAATAGCCTTTTAATAAAAGAAAAGACAAAAAAATCACTAGAGATTTTCAACTTACTGAATATTTCAAAGAATAACTTGGATTTATTGATTTTTCTATATTGTTTTTCTATTTCTATTGCACTTATTTTAACTTGAATATTCAAATTTCTCAAATTCCCTCCTCTGTTTGCTTTGGGTTTAATTTGTCCTACTATGTACTCCCACCATGATGTGCTGCCTTGCCAGAGGCCCCAAAGCAAGAAGGCCATTGGAACATGGACTGAAACCTCCAAAACCATGAACCACAATGCATCTTTTCTCTTCATGAGTTGATTAATTCAGGTATTTTGTTACAGAAACAGACAACAAACTATCACAAATATGAATATATGTAAGCCAACAAATTAGATAACCTGAGTGAAATAGGCAAATTCCTAGAAAGATTATAAAAAATTATAAAAAAGCTCAAGAAGCCACAGAAAATTTAAATAGACCTATAACAAGTAAACTGATTGAAGTAATAGTTTAAAAACTTCCTACAAAATGAAGTCCAAGCCCAGACGGTAAATTCTATCAATTGTTTAAAGTCTGATACTAATCATTCAGATACTCTTCCAAAAAATGGAAGAGGAAGAAACACTTTTCAACATATTTATTGAGTCTAATATTACCCTTATACAATAACCATAAAATGATATTGTAAGAAAATAAAAACTGTAGAATTCTGTCCCTTACAAACATACACCCAGACATTCTCATAAAAATGCTAGCAAACTAAGTCCAGTAATATATAAAAATAATTATCCACTATGACCAAATGAAGTTTATCTGAGAAATGCAAGGGTGTTTTAAAATCTGAAAACAACTATCAAAATAATATCCTTTATTCAATAGAATAAATCATCTCAACAAATACAGAATATTTCAAAAATTTAATATCCTTGTATGATAAACATTTTTTTACAGACTAGGAAGGAAAGAAACCTCATGAATCTAATAAATGCACGTGTGAAAAATTCACAGCTTATATCATGTTCAATGGTGAAAAATAGAATGCTTTCTGCACAAGAGAAGAAAATGAGAAAAGTGTTTGCATTTGTCACTTCTATTCTGTAGGTATTAGAGGTTCTACTGAGGTGAATTAGGCAAGGAAAAGAAATAAAGTTAGCCAGATTAGAAGGGAAGAAGGAAATATTTTTGCAGAAGATTTATATTGTGTGTACAAATTCTTAAGGAATCTACAAAAATTATTTCTACTCACAAATGAATTCAGCAAGGTTTCCAGGTCAAAGATTAACATCCAAAAACCAATTTTTATTCTATACACAAGCAATGAATGCTTTAAGAATGGAATTACAACAACACTTTACATTTATAATAATAGCAAATAAATAAAATAACTTGTGGATAATTTGACAAAAATTTCTAAGACCTGTAAACTGAAATGTATAAAACAACATCGAAAGAAATTAAAGGAGATCTAAGTAAATGGAAAAACATCCCATATTCATGGATTTTTAACATAGCAATACTCCTTAATTTATCCACAGTATCTAAATAATTCCTTTCAAAATCTCAGCTATTGTTTTTGCTTTTTCTAAAATTCAAGTGGAAATTTAAAGAAACCAGAGTAGCCAAAATAATCTTGGAAAAAAAAGTTATAGAACGCATACTTTTCAATAGCAAAACTAATTATAAAGCAACAATAACCAAGATGGTGGCATAGTTCAACAGGATAAAACTGAGAGTAGTGAAATAATTAATAATAATCTATTATGGTCAATTGATTTTCAAAATGGATGCCAATAAAAGTTAATGGGAAAGAATAGGCTTTTCAATAGATCATGTGTGAACAAGTGTATATTCACAAGAAAAAGTATATTTGGATCCCTATCTCACACCACATACAAAATTCAACTTGAAATGAGATTTATAGTCCTAACTATTAAGAGCTAAAACTGAACAACTCTTAGAATAAAGCATAGAAAGACATCTAAACAACTTAGGGTTAGGCAATGCTTTCTTAGATACTTTTGATATTTTCAGAAAGTTTTCTTGTAAGGTTGTATATTTTAAAAAAAAACACAAAAAGTGAATAAGAACACAAACATTCATTTTCCCACACTTTCAACCACACTGGATAGACATTTTAATTTTTGCCAATTTAATGGATATAATTTGAATTTCTTTGATTATTTTGAATGTGTCAGTATGTTTCATGTTTATTCACCATTTTAATTTCTTCTCTTTCAATTGCCTATTTTTACATCTAGTGCATTTTTCTATTGTACATTTCTGTTTCCTTTCCATAAGCCAAGCACTGTGTTTGGTGCTGTAGAGACAAAAATAACTATGACATAGTCTCAGTCTGCAAATATCTCACAACCCACCAGGGAAAACATATTTGTACATAGCAGCATATTAATGGTACTCTTAAATTCTGACTTTTCCACTAAATGTGTATATGATCTTTGGCAAGTTATTTTACCCCTCTGGCCTCAACTTCTTTACTTGTGAAACAGGATGTTTCCTTGTCTTGATGTTGTCAGAGAAATTAAATGAGATAGAATGTGAAATATTCTTGGAATAATGTTAAGCACTAGTGAGCACTCAGTAAATGTTTGCCACTTCCTTTTAATTGCCAGAGTTATGGTCAATTTTCCATGAGAATCCAAAGGAGAGATTATTTTAGTCAGAGGGATACCCGAGGAATATTTTATAAATTTTTTTTTCCAGGAAGTAAAGGGCATTTAGGGTAAAAGAATATTTTCAATTTTATTAATTTTGTAATTTCCTAGAGTTTCAAATTTGAAGTTTTGACAACTAGCCACTGTTCTTTGACCCTCCCCATATCAAGAGGTCCATGATCCAAGCTCTTGAGTCTGGGAAATATGACTGGGTGGTGGAGCCAGATACGGAGACATGCACCTGTAGACCCAGTTAATCTGCAGGCCAAGGCAGGAGGATTAACCAGCCTGAGGCAATATAGTAAAACCCTGATGTATACACATACACACACAAACACATATTTTAGAATGTCTGAATCTAGGTCATGAAATGCATGCACCTTCTGCCTTAAGCTTTAACATTTGCTATTACAATCCTGACTTACTATTCAAAAAGCTCTTCTACTCTCAAGATGGCATGCTATGAAGAAGCCCCAAATCCTGGCTGAGCCCAGCCTTCAAGTCAGCATGAATCAGGAAACAATTGCCTAACTAAAGAAGCTTCTGATTCCAGACTTAAGCTGTTCCAATCATCCTCTAGCTGTCAAGTCTTCCCAACTGAGTCCTGAGACATTGTGGATGATGGACAAGCCATCTACTCTGTGCCTATCTGAATTTCTGATCCCTAAATTTATGATAATAATAAAATAGAGGTTGTTTTATATCACTAAATTTCAAGTTGGTTTGTTACTCAGCAATGAATAACGAGGAACAAACAGAAAACTTTAAAAAATGTGTTTAATACCCTCAGCTTTCAAGACTACACAATTTTAAATTACAGTGATATGAACAATATTAGTTGTCTATCATTTTGTGACATTAGCTGGGAGCACTTCAAATGGGACATCCCTGGCTCAGGAGGAGAGGGATGAAGTTAAATCAAAAGATACAGGGTGGACTTGAAGGGTGCAGCCAACTTTGCTAGGGGACTGGTGTGCAAATAAAAATCTTTTAGAATATTGCAGGTTTTGTGATTTAGTTCCTGTTCATTAAAAACCACATTCTCTAGGGAAAATTTAACATAAATATTTAATGTGCATTTTCCAGGCTCAATAGTTCTTGAATCCTCTCTCTACTTAACCTCACTTATGTGCTTAGGGTAATGTTAAAATTTTATTTGAAAAAAAGTAGAGGGAGGGAAAGAAAATAGATGTATGGTCTTTCGCTCTCTAAAGACTTATGCCTTTGGCCACTGTCTGATAGTATGAACTTTGAGTTTTATTTTCTATTATGGAGGGAGGGCACTGTAACTCTGAGAATTTTAACCCTAGAAAGGAATTTCGGATTAAGTGCCAGTGGGCATTGGAGGAACATACTTTACCATTATTCTGGCTTTATTTTACTGATTTTTAGAAATTAAATTTGAATGGAGGCAAAAAAAAAAAGATCTTCTTTACAGTGAAATTCCAATTAACAAATGTAGAAGTAATGATGGAACTTGAACCTTATCATTTAGGAAACCTGTTTTATGGTTTGGGTTTGAAGGCTCTCCCAGACTCGTTTATTGAAGGCTTGTTCTCCAATGCAGCCATGTTCAGAGGTGAGGTTTTGGGGAAATGATTGGATCATGAGGACCCTGACCTCATCAGTGGTCAAACTCACTGATGAATCAATAATGTGATGGCATTATGGGGAGGTGGTGGAAATTTTAGGAGGTAGAGGAAGTAGGCACTGGGGATGTGCCCTGGAAGGGATTGCTTATTGCCTCTTCTGCTCCTTCTCTCTGCTTCCTGTCTGACATGAACTGTTTCTCCACCACACTCTTCTACTATGATGTTCTGCCTCATCTCAGGCCCAAAGCAAAGGAGCGAAACGACTAGGGACTATGTGAGCTAAAATAAAATCTTTCCTCCTTGAAGTTGTTCCTGTCAGATATTTTGGTAACTGCGATTAAAAGCTAGCATACCACAGCAATAACTGTAGCTGGAAAGTATTATCAATGGATGCTAAAATTAATGAATGAAATATAATAACATATAAAGGGAAATTGTATCCTTTTAATGGAGAACCCCAGTAGAGGCCACCTTAACCAAATGATCTAAATTAACCTCAACAGTGATGAGACACATCAAAATCGTGTATCTCAATATAATGTATCAAGATGAACACAACCTCACTTGTGTGACCTCTTTAAGGTCATCATGTTCATGAAAGACCAAGGGTTGTAGAACTTTTCCAAGTTGGAGAAGAGTAAGGAGACATAACAAATTTTCTTAATGCACATCCTGGATTGTATCCTAGATTAGAAAAAAAAAAAGAACATTAGTGGGGCAATTGGAAAATTTTGAATAAGTTCTATAGATAACCTAATAGTATTATATCAGTGTTTATTTTTGGCTTTGGTAATTGTACTATGGTTATATAAGATATAAACTTTGGAGAGGCAAGATTAGCATATATGGAAACTGTGTTATTTGTTTTAAAGTAATGTTTCCTTCTTTTTTGAGACAGTAATACTCCATTGTATTTATATACCACATTTTGTTTATCCATTCATCTGTTGATGGACACTAGGATTGCACATTCTACATTTGGATATTGTCAATAATGTTGCTATGCATGTGAATGCATCTGTGTTAATTATGCAATGTTTCCTTAAGTGTAAGATTATTTTCAAATTGCAAGTAAAGAATGTAAAAAATATGATAAAATTGAAATTCAAATATCCCCAGGAGGTTGTATAGTTAACAGTTTTAAGTCATAGACCTACCACTTCTGTTTGTCACACACTGAGTTCACATTCCATGGTTGTGTTACCTGAGGCACTTGAATTGCATGCTCGAGCTCCTTCTAACTACATTGCTTTTTAGAGATAGACACTAGGACTCAGGGAGGGTTAGGGTTTGCCTAGTAGAGAGGATTCTTGGTGAAAATGCTGATCTCCTGCATATCCATCACCTTCCCACCACGCTGCTTCCATTGCATTCCCATTCTCCATCCCCCTTTGTAGTCATGCCTATGAATCCACTGGGCTGCAATTCCTGATAAAGAACCAGGCTCTAGGTGACATTCCCAACTTAAGACTCATGATCCTGGATTCCTTGGTAAGAGAAATTGCCTTAGCTATGGAATAAAATGGAGCTAATTGGTTTCATAAAGGGGTAGAGCTTTAAATCAGAAACGGGCTGGCTTAGTGTTGGCCAATAAGCATATCTGACAAAATACTAATCTGCAGGCATGGTTATTTTTCTGGACATTTTTTTTTTTTTGCTTCTTGTATTGGAAGTGCAGATCCCAGATCCACTGTCCTCTGAGCATCTGCCAGACAGCTGCTTGAGAACTCTGTGCAAGCATGAGCCCCACCATAGGGAGGGAAAGACAGATGCTTATAGTAGAAGATACGTGCCACCCACACAGACCTTAATGATGTAATGCTGATTGATGCATTCTTCTAAGTAGAGTGCTTGTATTGCAAACAACAAGGATACCAAAAACAGTGGTAGGTCTCCCAACACTCACCTGAGTGCCCTAATAAAAAACTCTCAGATCTTGGACATTTAATACATTTTTAAATGTTTTCTTCATTGAAACACCTCTCTCTCTCTCTCTCTCTCTCTCACACACACACACACACACACACACACACACTCTTTTACATCACTACCTTATTCTCGTAAGGAAAAATATGCATAGTTCCAGAAAGAATAAGAAAAAAAGTAAAATAAAAAAATTCACAGTAAATTGTCAGCTTGAAGATTCAGGCTAGGTGACAGAATAATAATGCTGCTAACTCAGACTTGCCGAGTTTTTAGAAATTCTCATTATGCCGCAAAAATTTATGGATCCCAGCAATGCTGCTCACTGCCTCCCTTTTTTTCCACTTGCTTCATTTCAAACAGATAACTATGGCTCTAGCTTTCTGAACCCATAGGCTCCCCTCTCCCAGAAGCAGGGAAGGGCCCCTCCTCCCAGAAACTGGCAACCGATTGTGAACAGCTAACAAGTGCTCAGTTATGGAGCCCACTGCCTGCCTGCCTTTAGCTCAGAGTTCTCTCCTCTAAGGCAATCCATGGATGCTCCAAAGGGCCTATGACCAAGCCTTCAACCCCGGGAGAGCCTGCTGTTCATCACAGATCCTGGGATCCAGAACTCCTACTAAATAGCAAAGACTCCCTGGACCAGAACCATCACTTTCCTTAGGGTGATTTCTTTGTGTTTGCCCATTGTGCTGGTTTTCATGACCCTCAGTCAGGCTTATTTGGGAGTCTAGTTTGGAAGAACCATTGGAAATCTTTCTCTATACAAAATTGTCATAATTTCATTTACAGAACAATAAAAAGTGGACAAAAACTTGCTCAGCTGATAAATGCATGTCAATTTCATTTTGGGATCTGCACTTTATAGACAGGGACGGCTTCTGCATTTTCTTGACATTTCCCAGAGACCATTACCGACTTCCCTTGATTATACATAGTCCTGTGGACAGGGCATGACTCTCTGAAGAAGGAATAGGGGAAAAGGGAATTGACAGAGGGATGTGTGTGGTGTGTATGTGTGCACACACACGCATGCATGAGCCCCAGGCTTTGCCTTAGAAACACTTGCAGGCCACTGAGGAAAAGCACAGACAGAAAAGTTGTATTGTGCAATTGACAGAAATATTGAATATTACAGAAACCAAGAAGATAGAACTAGAAATCTCAGCTGTGAATAAAATGTGGGAAATTAGAATAGAAGAGAGGAAGACCAGGTTGAGAACTTCTATGGAAGAGGCACCGTTGGTTGGAGTGATTAGATGCCATTAAATTCCTCTCTTACAGATGATCATTAAAGGGTCTTTCTTCCCTTGACTTGGAAGATTCCCTCTCTGCCCCAATCTAAAAATTCTCTCTCTCTCTCTCTCTCTCTCTCTCTCTCTCTCTCTCTGTGTGTGTGTGTGTGTGTGTGAGAGAGAGAGAGAGAGAGAGAGAGAGAGAGAGACTGTGTGTGTTGTGTATCAAGTGCTCATGAAGTGCAGTTATCTCTGGGAAGGATAACATAAAACATGGGAAGCTAATGCCTCAGACAGGAATGGAGGTCTCTGGGGCCAGAAAGGAAAAGGGGAGAATTAAGAGAGGCAGTAAAAGAGCTACTGAAAGCACAGTCCAGCCTCTCTTTACAACGGACCTCAGTTAGCCTGAGTAATATCTTATTTATAAGTTCTAGAGGGTCACCTGCATTAACTTGCCTCTGAATCTGGACTGGTATCTGATTTGCTTTGACCAAAAGAATATGGCAAAAATGCTTCCATGCCAGATCCATGTCTGGGTCTTTTCTATTTAGTCACTTTTCCCAATGAAAGTTCCATTTCCTTAAAGCCTAGGCCTCAGATTGTACTTCTCAATTATTTGAATCTCATCACTTCTTCCTATTTTGCTTTGGAAAGGGAAGTGGACAAAAAACAGGCATGAAAAATGAGAGGTAGAGAATACATCCTCTCCTGCTCAGCACTGTTGATTTGTTCATGCCTCTGCAGAATCAATTTCAATTGCCTCTGTTGTCAGGCTCTTAGGTGGGTCATAAAGGAGCTGAACATTTCCAGATATGCAAACCTGGGGAGTAAGGTGGGTGCTCTGATGGGGCACCAGGATCCCCATGAAGGTTCTCTAGCACTGGAGAGAGGTTCTCAGTTGCACTGAGGATCAGTCATGTGTCAACATGATAATGTACTGCACACCACCAAGAATCATAGTAGCCTGAAAGTAGCCACTGTAAATTTAATTTACAATTGCATGAGTCAACAAGTGATGCTCAGCAAATAGCCATTCAGGTCTTGACTGGGACACTTCACACCTATGTTGTCAGCTGTGGTTGACTGAATTGGCTGTGTTTCTGAGTGTTGGTTAGCTGATGGCTGGGAACCTTCAGTTCTCTTCCATGTGACCTTTCATCCTCCAGAAGCCTAGACTAGGCTCATTCTCAAGAATGAGGCATGGTTTCCATAAGCAAATCCAAAATTGCAAGAGACTAAATGAAAAAGTGCAAGATCTCTTCAGATATGGGACTGGCATACAAGAACTTCTGCGATAATTTTTGTCCAAAGCAAGTTAGAGACCAGTCCAGATTCAGAGCAGAGGCTGGGTACAAAATCCCAAGGCAAATACAAGGAACACCAATAAAACCAACTGATCACACTTGAAGGGGATCAGGAGGCCCATACTGAAGATATCTCACAGAGCAGCTCCATACATATATAAAGGTGCTGGCTGGTGTTTGGGACATTGATTTCCTCCTCCCAGAAGGCAGGACACAAATGCCAACATTTTTGGATCTTCTAGATCCAAAAGGGGGTCTGTCCTCAGTGTGAGGCCATAAAACAGGGTGGTGCCAGTTTCCAGCAGAAAGTAGCCTGAAGAAGAGATTCAGTTATAAATTCACATTGCCATAATATGGCAGCATCTTCACAAAGATTATCTCACAAACATGATAATAGCAGGGACTTCAGGTCAATCAAGGGATGAGTCCTGTACATTACTGACATCTTCCTGGAGACCACTACTTATTTTTCTTTCTTTATTTACTTTTATTGATTTTTTAAAAAAATGACAGCAGAATGCATTACAATTCTTATTACACATATACAGCACAATTTTTCATATCTCTGGTTATATATAAAGTATGTTGACACCAATTCATGTCTTCGTACATGTACTTTGGATAATGATGAGACCACTACTTATTTTGCTGAGCTGTGTGCAAGGTAAGCTACCTCAGCAAGAATTCTGGTGCTTAGAAAACAAGAAGATGAAGACTTTGCCTTCATCCCAAGAGGAGGGGATGCCAAAGAAACAAAGTGACAAAGAAAGAATGAAAGAAAGAAAGAAAGGAAGGAGGAAGGAAGGAAGGAAGGAAGGGAGGGAGG
>NW_026000026.1:41623908-41698686 GCF_001458135.2 Marmota marmota marmota | reverse complement strand
GGGAGGGAGGGAGGGAGGGAGACAGGAGCCAGCAAGAAGGATGAAGCTGAGTATGAAGGGGCCATTGCTCATGCTCCAGTGGTGAGGTGCCTAAAGGACTTCTCAAAACATCCTTGTGCATATTTTAAAGTTGTTTGTGTTGTGCAACGTAAATCTCCTTTTTGCACCCTTGACATCATCAGTATAATACATTCTGTCACAAATGCCTTGGTTGAGTGGTAAGGACTTTGTTGGTGTGGGAAAATCAAGGTAGTGGTTGAAGAATGGAGATTGTATGTTGGGAATTTGTAATTTGTTACCTGGAAAGTTGGTGGAAGCAGGAAACTGGATTCAGAAGTGAAATGAGGATCTATCTCCCATCCTCAGAATTTGTAGGAATATCGGAAAGGGCTTAGGAGTGTGTGTGTGTGTGTGTGTGAGAGAGAGAGAGAGAGAGGGAGAGAGAGAGAGAGAGAGAGAGAGAGAGAGAGAGAGAGAGAGAGAGAAAGATACTGTGGATTGAATGCATGGCTTCATGCATGCTAGACAAGCACTCTGCCACTAAGCTACATATAGCCCCAACCCATGGGCTCGGGATTTCTACAGGGATTTTATAAAGGTCTTTGTGGACATTACCAAGTATTTCAGGTTGACCCCTGGGTCATACAGATAGGAAAAGTGAGGTTCAGAGAGTTAACTGACTTTGTTATAGTAATACTGCTCTGCCATGTCAGAGGAGGGTCAAAACTTCATGGCTTTTGAGGAAGTCTAACCTAGATCAAGTTCATGGAGGGAAAGAACTGGATGTTCAGAGTCCATATATATTTCACTTCTTTTGTAGTAATTTTCTTATTTTTGAAATAATTTTGGACTTGCAAAAAATTTGCCTAAATTGTGCAAAGAACACTTAGAGACATGTCACCCAGTCTCTAGTTGTTAACATTTTACTAAATTTTCTGTATAATTTTTCTAAATGTACATTTTAATTTTGTGAAGTCATTTGAGAGCAAGTTATAGGTGGTGTGTGTGTTTCCTAAGAACAAAAAATTACAAGTACCAAAATCATAAACTCAACATTGATATCATATTATTTTATGACTTACAAACATCATCAATATATTGCTAATGGTCTTCATAATATCTTATTTTTCTTCTTTTTTTGTGGTGTTGGGGATTGAACCCAGGGCTTTGTATATGCAAGGCAAGTACTCTACCAACTGAGCTATATCTCCAGTCCCATAACATTTTCTTTGAAAAAAAAATTGGCCCAAAGTTCAATCCAGGATCATATGTGGCATGTAGTTGTCAAATCTCTTTCTCTTTTAATCTGAATGAGTCCTTTAGTCTGCCTGCTTTTGTCTTTTGTGTCCTTGATACTTTTGAAGAGTATAGGCCAGTTACTTTATATAATGTCCCTCAAGTGGTCCGCTGTTTTCTCATCATAAGTTGAAGTCCTGTGTTCTGGCAGGGATATTACACATGCTGTGTTGTTGTGTGATTCTCATGCAATGTGCTGTCTTTTCAATGTAGCTACTCCAAGTTCAGACTCACAGTTCTTAGTCTCATGTACTGACAGTGAACTTCCATTCCACACAATGGTTTGACTAGAATGACCTCCTAGAATGACAACCACACAAAACACAATTGTGGGCCCACTCAGTGCCCCTTGCTCATATATTTCTGAGCATCCAAGTATGAAGATGCTGAATAGCTAAAAACTATAATCTATTTCAGGGACTCTAATTATTCAAACATGAATCAACTCATTGGTAATGGAATATAAAGTATGGCTCTTCTATTTGTTTATTCTTCTTATTATTTTCCTTTTCATTTTGGAGCAGGGAGTAGCTATATAGTGGAAAGGAAAATAGGGATGAGTAACTGGATATTTTGAATAAATCCAAGGACTCCTAGACTATAAAAGGATATAATAATTGAAATTACTCAACAAGAAGCCATTCCATTCTCATCAGAGTAGTATATGGATGCACAGAAATCATATGCTATCTCATAAAACTCAATCAATGAGAAACAGTGCAACATAATTCCCCACAGAAGGCAAAGCCCCATTATTTAGACGAATAAAGTAAATACAATTTCACTAGAGGAGTGGAAGTTTTGACAGCTTCTCTAAACAGGAGCCTTTTATGTAGCAGAGGAGCCTGATAGTCCATGAGCCTTCAGCTCCTCTTCTGACAGCAGGAGGCTGTAGGAGAAAGGTTGGTTGGAGAAGCTCCTTTGCATGTAGAAGTAGAGATCAATTGCTAAGAGCCTTGTACATCCCAATTCATAAAATAGGTATTTTTAAAAGCTGGATGGAGGCATCAGGTGAAGTCTTGTTCAACTAACCTATGGAACTAATAGTATATTTTGCACATAAACTTGAATATGCCATATTTCAGAAACCATTTTTTCTCTCCTTTTTCATTTTTCTTTTTTTGGTTCTTTCTAGTTATACATGACAGAATCCATTTTGATTTAATTATACAAATGTGGACTATATCTTATAATTAGGATGAACTCATTTTTTTCAATGTGGCTCATTTTCATAGGACTCAACAAAAACTTGTTAATAGAATAAGAACATGTGGTTGGATGTTTTCCCCAAATTATCAGATTTGTTAGGAACTGTGTGGAATGGAAACTGGAAGAGAGAGTGGAAAACCATTGGCCCAACACTTGGGGTGCCTGGCTTCAGACCCGCCTTGCCCACTTTGAAGTCACTTCTAATCATTTATCCTCCATGATAACACTCAACTCTTCCTGTGATTCCAGGAACCACTCGGACCTATAACCAGGAGCACGGCAGTACAAAACAGCAGGGTTATCCATGTGGGATTCAAACTATGATTTACCCTGAGGAACAGAACAATTGATTTTTATCAAGTCTAGAATGACAACCAGATAATGAGGCAGATAGAGGGAACCCGATTCAACCTCCTTCACAAGACTTTCCTTCCCAGCCTCAGGAAAAAATTCAAGGGAAATTTAAGAACAAATATTATTTCTTTGGAGTATCAGGGAACAATCTTTCAGGTAGTCTGAGATTACAGAGATACACTAATGTCCTTTTTTTGGGGGGGCTTTTAAGTTAGGGCGCATGTTGTAGATTCATATAATTATATGTTGGAGGAAGAAATAAGGTGCATTTATGGTCTTAACTTAACTACACTTGTGGATAGAATTGAATGTTTCCACTAGCCATTCTTTGAGGCTTTAAGGACAATAATTAATCATGCCATTACTACCATTGATGTTATCAGCTGGTGGCAATGGGGTCAAATATACATAATCTGACTTCCTAGTACCATCATCTTAAAGGGGATAGTGTTATCTGCAGCCAGGACATGAGTTATTCCATAGGACAAAGGAACCAGGCTGAGTTCTAAGTCCCCCACCAATTCTCTCTTAGCTCAACTAATTATCCTAGGAGTTCATGTGTGTGGACACTGCCTCTCTCTACCTACCTATGAAATCCAAATTCCTCAGCTTGGTGTGGGTAACCTCTTATGAGGTGGCCTCTGTCTACCTCTTCAGTCTCATGTCTTGGCATTTATCCAGACGAAACTACTTGCATTCCTAGAATCCTGGGTACTTTGTTGTATATGCCATGCTTTCCTCTATGAGCACCTTTCCTTTTAACCTGTCGAAGTTATAAGCATCAATGTAAATTCACCTGATCTAAACATTGCCTGCTTGGTGAAGTCTTCCCTTCTATCTACAGTCATTGCCTCATATGAACTATATCTTAAATCTATCACAAAACTTGCCAGTTTTCTACTTATTTATAAAATAACTCCCACTCATCTGTGATTCCTTGAGTCAGGACCTGTATTTTATCTAACTTTATGTCTTCTCTGTTGCAGATGATGTTGATACCCTGCCTACATTTCTTTGGCCCACCCTGGAGATCACCAATAGACAGTACATGTATTATCTTAGTTCATGCATCTCTCTATCTTGTGGGCTTGTGGGTGTTCTCTGGCTATGGAAGCATGTTTAATCTACTTGAAAAAGCCAGAAATACCAAAACTTTGAAGTTTCCAAGGAGCAATCTTCAATTAAGGAGAAATGGTACTGATGGTTACATCTCCCAATTTCTTCATCTTTTGATGGGATAACTAAGACATGCTGTGCCCATCAGAACATCCTATAGTAATGGTCATAATTTTCTTCATATCTCCCTGAATCCATTTCCTTTGGTTAGTCCCTTTCCATCCTGACTCTGAACTTGATAATGACCTTGTAGCTTGCTTTGGCCAATGGGACTTAGTAAATATTACATAAGCAAAGGCCTAAAAAAGATTTTTCCATTGGGACTCCATCTCTCCATGATAATAGTGAGAAATTTCTTAGACAAACAATATTGCATCCTGGTTGTCTACTTGCTCCCAAACCTGTGTCTCAGTGATTGACATCACACTTGCTTGCTAAATGTACCCACTATGAGTTGGTTCAGTGAACTGAACTTCAATCCTTTCTATAGGTGGGGCAGAATGACTTGTTGACTTCATACTTGTTGACTTCATGTTGGTTTGAG
Source organism: Marmota marmota marmota (assembly GCF_001458135.2). Lineage (NCBI taxonomy): Eukaryota > Metazoa > Chordata > Mammalia > Rodentia > Sciuridae > Marmota > Marmota marmota. Next base: position 41,694,167 of record NW_026000026.1, on the reverse strand, counting down.
ATTCCCACAATACTTCTTTGGTCCTGTCTCCTTTCCAATTAATGGCCATGTTGATTTATTTCTGCTTCATCCGCTAGCTCCAAATTTGGGTTCATTCCAACCTCATTGAAGATGCAACTCTCCAATGTTCTCTTAGGTCTGATTCTGTCCCTCTCTTTTGTCCTAAAGTGCTACTCTTGGACTTCAAGAGATCATAAATGGTTTTTTCTCATCCTTCCCCCTACATCTTGGGCTCTGAAAGGTTTCTCTTGGTCTCCCTTTCTTGTCTGACAGTACCTAGAAACATAATCAGCAAGAATCAGCTAGAATTGATATTCTTGTGTTAAAACTTCTTCCATCATTGAAGAGAATTGGTAGCTACCTAATGAAATTGAAATTATTTTCCCTTGTGGAAATGGAGAAAAATCTAAGGTCAAAGAAAGACAGGATTTGTGGATCACTTTATTCTCTTGTTATTGGATTTTTAATTAACCATTAAGTCACAAAACGTTCAGTTATTAAGGGTAATTAATTAATGAAAGCCATTTAACACAGGCACAGACTAGAATACTCATATATCGTTTTCTAGTATGCTTGGTATCCCCTAAAGCAGCATCTCATGACACACCTGTGTTTCGTATTTTGAGCATTAAATGACATTGCTAAACCTTTCAATATTTTTCTATTCATTCATTTTGACACTTATTGAATGCTTACAAAGCTATACAATACGTTACTAACTAAAGAAGTAGTAAAAGAAATATAATTACTATTCTATCTTTAGCATGAATCCAATATGTTGTTAATATGGAATTCCTGAAGTCTATGAGCAGCTTTGTTTGGAAAATGGAAATTCATAAAAATTATATGGACAAAATGGTGAAAAGCAGAGCAGAAAGACCCAAAATAAATTTATATGGTCAAACCAAGGTGATTTATGATGTTAATTGCCCATAGGGATCTCACTTGATCCAGTTTACTATCTCATCCAGTCTGGAAAAGCTGGTTCAAGGTTCCTAAACCATGCATTGCATAAAGCACAGGCCATAAGCAAATGGAATTCAAGTATCTAAGAGTGTAAACACAGTGTTTGATCTCCTTTTCCTCATGTGTAAAATGAAGGGTTAAATTAATGTCTTTCTAGGATCTCTTCCTGTGCTGACAGGCTGTAATTCCACAATTGCAGTTATTATTTATAAAAATGTAAATGACTGAACAAACCAGCTAGAATAATGCAGATGTTGTTAGCTAGTTATGTCACAATATTTTGGTGGGGTAGCACTCTATGAGTGGTCTGGCAAGTGTTTTAGAAGTCATCATTCATAAAAACCATCACAACCGCATCAAGTTACTGTATTGCTAATTTTCTTCTTGCCTCTCCTTTTACCAGTACATTTCTTGAAGAAATTTTCGACATTTGATACCTCTATTTGCTGCTTCCTTTCACAACTGGGCTTCCTTTTAGGGGCAGATGCTTTAACTTTCCTGCTCAGATCCCTGGGCCTTACCATTTAATGCATGTCAACTATTTCCTCTTGATGGAATTTTTTCTGGATAGCCAAATTCTGCTCTCTCTGAGCATATGCAAGGCCAAAATCCTGGAGAGTTAACCCCAATCTGGAGTAACTATTAATCATCCATCAGTGTCCAAATGAAACTGGCATATGAATGCTCAACATCCTTACTCTTAGGATGCGTAACTCTGAGGTACATGTGACTGAGCCAGTGTTCTACAGTGAGAACTTGCTCTATAATACATACGCTATGCCTGTTTCCTTTTGCAGTCTCAGTTCTCCACTCCTGTGTTAGTATTTTCTAGAATTATCCCTTGAATAAACTACTTGCATTTAAGTCTTTGTCCCAGTGCCTACTCCAGGGGATCCAAACTAGCATACTCCTCTTCTTCCAATGTGCTAAGGCAACTCCTCCAATTTCAACAATGACTTACTCTCCAAAACCAGTGCCCATGATTGGCCCCATCCTTTCTTTCCTAGCTCTCTCCCCTCTCCCTTTCACAGCCCTGCAGGCACTCCATTCTACTTCTGTATCTAATAGTTCAAGTTCTGTTTCCTCTCTTGCTACTCCTTTCCCCCTCATGTCCGAAATTCTCTGACATTTTGTCCTAGGACCTTTTCCCTTTTTTATCAGCAATCTTCCTTGGCAGCACTGTTTATTGCTGAGATATAGATAAGGTGTGTGAGTGGGAATCCTTGGGCATTTGTCTTTCAAGAATGAAGACCTTGTCTCTTTTTCCACTTTGTTGACCTATGTCCATGAACCTTATCCCTATATTTACCCCACTCACCAACCATAGCTTCTCCTGTTCAGCTCACTTACTGTTATTTCCAATTCGCCTTCTATTTCATTGATATTCCATTTTTGAATACTCCATTTATCTTCCACCCTCACCCCAATGGGATGTTACTTAAGAAAAGGACTCATTTGTTGCTACAATAAATCCATTCTCTCCCAGTTGGCTTCTAGTCCTACCCAGAATTCACTATTTTTCTTGTGTTAGCTCTCTCTCCCATTCTCATTGGCAAATCTTATCTCCCTTGAAGCCCTATCCAGTCTTCCTTCACCCTAAATATTAATTTTGCTTCTTAAGCCTTTGAAATAAATATGACTCCTAAGTGGATGTTAACATCTTATCTTCCTCTGGGACCTACAAATAGAACTTTATTAGGCCATGTTCTGTCATTAATCTCAAATGGAGGAGAGTTCCTTTTTTGTGATTAGACTATTCCCTTTACTTTTCAATAAACCCAAAAAAAAAAAAAAAGATAACTTTTGGGATTGAAGAAATTCTTCCAAGAGGATTTGTGATAAAATTAGAAGCAATTTTAAGTAAGCATGAATATCAGTAATACTATGAATTATGGCTCTAAGTACAAGGTAATGTTTATATTTAGCATGATGCAAAATATATCTAACAAACATTAGGATGAGGGAGACTGAAGGTGAGGAAAAGGGCTAGCATGCAAATTTTCACAGTTTGCAACACAGTGAGGCCATAATTCACTAAATTTAAAATATGCAATTAAATAATTAAACATGTGATTAAATAAATATAATTATCTCTATGCAACATATACACAAACACACACACACTAAAATCACAAACTCCTAAATACACACACAACATGTTTTCCTTAGTTTTAGAGAGGTATGTTAAGAATTTTTGTATAGCAAATTTATTTGATGCTAAACAGTTTAGTTTTTCACTCATTTCCTCTCCCATTAAACTCTATAATAATTAAATAATTGAAAACTTAAATAGAAGATATGATGTGATCCCATTTCTATAAAACAATTTGCCTATCTTTGTTCTCTCTATATGTATTCACACAAAGATATCTGCAAGAAATCATGAAATGCTGGTAATTGTTATTTCTGAACAATGGAATTTAGAATAACTATAAGAAATGCTTTTCTCCAGTGCTTGTTTGTATTACTAGGTACTTTTAAAAATAATGAAATCAGGAGAAGAAGTGGGTATTCATGAAAGTCAATGTCAAATATAAAGTCATAAATAAAGAGAAACCCTGCCTTTTACAGATTTCTTCCTGCTTTTGTCAATTTTTAAAATTAGTATCCTGTAAGATTCTCATTTGCTCTATGTCAGAAAATTGAGTTTGTGTCATTATTGCACATACAATGGAAGAGTTTGTTATATTCACCAGAAAATCTCAACACATCATAACACTATCCAAAAAGTTACATTCAGAATAGCTCTAGGGTCAGATAGTTTGTCATGGTAGTTTAGCTCTTCTGATCTATGCCTCATGTAGAAACCATCCATTAATACACAACTATTACATTCAGAACTGCAGTGTTAACTTCAGCCAGGTATGAACTTTAGCTACATTACCAAGTCCATCTCAACAAAATATATTTCAATTCATCAGTCAATAAAATAAAACTGCAACTCCTAATTTTAAACTATCTTCTGATTATCTGGATTTTGAACAATGGTCCCCAAATCCAATAAAGAACTTTTTTTTTCTGAAATGACATTTTCAAGCTTAAATGTAAAATGAAACCACTGCTTTAGTCAGCAGAAAAAGTTTGGACTTCAGATTTTATGTTTTCTTCTCTAAGCCTAACTTCTGGTACAGGTAAATATATGATTATTGGAAACTTAATTACAGCATCACTCTCTGCCATGCTATATCATTCTTACTATATCTATAAAGACCTTTTGAAATAGAAGCTGATTTTAGATACTTGTTCAGTTGAGGAAAAAGCAGTGTAATCTCCCCCCCCTTTTAAATTTTGATCATGTTTTAAATGCAGACTTCATTTTCTTTGCTGAAAAAGCTCATTCTTTCTACTACTGATTATTGGGAATTTTAGGGAAACACAGAAATATGCAGTACCCACTTTCTGATTGCCACTTGCTTCTACTTCCTAGCTGAACTGTTGCCTATAGAGAAATGAATCCTATAGAGATAGTTTCTTAAAGCATAGTTCATCTAGCACATTCTCTCTGAACCTATGGCCAAATCACTATCTTGTGATCCAAATATACTCACCAGTCAGGAAATGCATACTAAGCATTCATTATGAATAGGGCATATTGGCTACCAGTAGAAGGGACAGAGTAGCAAAAGGGTTTTATATTCCTTATGGAGAAGAAAAATTAAAAATACTTTGAACGTTGGTTAACAACATGAGATAAAAATATAAGAGTGTTCACAAGTCTTATAAAGATTATTTTGATTGTGATTTGGCTTGGTTTAGTTGAAAGATTTAGAGATTCACTACAGCAAGATGAGAAAAGTGGTGTTTATTGACAGCATATTAGTTTGGGTAAGGATGGTACTATAAAGATAAACCTCCAAATCACATTTCCTTAATGTAATAGCAGTTTATTTCTCACTTATCAAAGGCCTTCTGAGTCAGGAATCAGGGATCTAGACTCCTTTCATTTGACATTTGGCTTCCAGAGTTGCTGTTCTCAACCATATCAAGCCTCAGAAGAAAGAAAACACAGAGAATCAGTTGATAAGGAATATTTATACATTGTGCATGAAAGGCTGCTTACATAACCTAGCCTAGAACTGTCCGTCATATGTTTACAATTACCACAGAGCAGGATGAGAAATGTGGTCTTTTACAGCCCATAAGGAAGGGGAAGCAAGTATGGTGATTAGGGCTTTAGCCACTATCACAGGTGTCTTTTTGCTGGAAAGTGGAACTGGAAAGCCATTAATAGCTTAGATGAATACTTGAATATCCCAAGTCCTATACAGGCTCTCTCATGGTAACTGTAGTCTCCTCTCTACAGCTACTAGTTGGTCAAATTTTCTAACAAAGCCAGTACATTGGTTGCAACAATTACCCATGGTCTTTAGTGAATTAAATGTACTTGATTATTTGGTAAGGTTACTTAATGGACTGTGATTAGCTCATAGATGAATTGTCATTGGTCCAGGGGCCTTTTCTTCCCCTAATCCATTGTCGTTTTTGCAAAAGGAAAAGCCACAACTACTTCTATGTGTAAAAGAACATTATCAGGCTACCATCTTGTTATTAACTACTATATTTAACTACTTTAGTTAAATAAAAAATAACTACAAAAATAAGTATTTTATTCTGTGCGTTCAACACTGTTCAGATCTTACATACACTATTTTATTTATTTTTCACAATTACCATTTCTTTAATTGTCTTTTAAAACAAAATTTTTGAGACAGGCTGTCTCTATGTTGCCTAGGCTGGCCTCCAACTCCTGCACTCAAGTGATTCTCCTGCCTTAGCCTCCCAAGTAACTGGGACTACAGGTGTATGATACCATGCCTGGTAACAACCATCTTTTATTAATTATTTGCAGAAGGCAACAAACTTTTGAGTGAAGTTTCTAATGCTATCTAACAAAGACAGTACATTGGTTGCAACAATTACCATGGTCTTTAGTGAATTAAATGTCTAACTTAAAATACCATTTTCTTTACCTTTCAACATTGCTATTTCTGGTTTCCTTCAGTCACAAGAGATCCATTGGATATAGTGAGTATTGTAATAGTTCTGACTAGTGTCAGGGGAAAAAGGAACAGATTATATTTAACTAAAGTTTCACATGGACTGAGAATGCTCTGGTCTGGGTCAACTAGAGAGGAATTGAGGGAAAGCTTAAACTTGATCTAAGACATAATATGTTAAATTTGGTTTGAAAAAGAATTAATGGTAACCATGCCTAGTGAAGTAAGGTGGATATTTTCTCTTGCCTACCATGCTACTAGATCTTATAGGTTTAGAACTGTTCTTTAAGGGCTTTGTAGATAGGAATCTTTTTGGAAATATGTAGGCTCAAGTCTATGTCCTGTTTTTCACTTCTTCCCCATCCCCCGACAATGCCAATCTTAACCTAGGGAAAAAAAATGGGATAAGAGATGAGGGGATACTTCTAGGAAACACTTCTTTTGAATGACAATTGACTGACCAATATAGTGAGAGTAAAATTATATAATCCAGATCCAGTATTGTTAGAATGTTAAGGTACCATTAAATGGGTAGAAGTAGATATTCTGAACATGTAAATCCGACAAAATTTCATATCCATAATAGGCAAATAAATCTTACAAATAAAAAAAGATGGAAAGCCCAGAAGAAAAATACATACAATAAAAAAGATGGAAAGCCCCAAAGAAAAAATATTCAGGGCAAAAGACCTGAACAAATACTATACAGGAGAGTACATACAAATCACCAATGGGCCTATGATAAGGAATTCCACTTTAAAGGTCATAAGGGAAATTTCAATCAAAATCATAATGAGACACTACTGCATACCCAATAGAATGGCTTACAGAAAATAAATAAAATATTAAATGTTGATGAGAATGTGGAGCAACTGGAACTCTCAAGTACTTGTAGTGGGATTATAAATTGGCATAGTGACTTTGAGAAACTGTGTGGCTGTCTAGAGTAACAAAAAATCTGAGATGGCCCCAAGATTTCTGCTCTCTGGTGTACATGCCCTGGGTAATCACCTCCCTTGTGTGTGGGCAGTCTAGTCTGTAAATCTGATGGGTTTCATTCTTCTGAGTAGATTACTCAAAGGTAAAGGGATTTGTCAAGGTAATTAGGGTTCCAAATCACTTGATTTTTTAATCAATCAAAAGAATCAGAGGAAGAGGAGAAATTATCCTGGTGGTTCTGACTTAATCAGGTTAAACTGAAAAAGGAATTGGCTCCTCCCAAAGGAAGAGACTGGAAGGGCAAGAGTGTGTGAGTGGTTATTGAGGAAGGTATGTTAAGCTCATGAAGGTGGTTTCCAGGAGCTGCAAGTGGTCCTGGCTCAGCAACCAGTAAGAAAGTGAAGACTTCAGGTCTAAAACCACAAGGAATGAAATACTTCTAAAACCCTGAATATGCTTGGAAATGGATTGTTTCCTTGTCATGTCTAGATGAGGACACAGCAGGCTGATGATGTGTCAGGACTTGGCAGAATCCTCATCTGAAATGCACCAGATTTCTTGCCAATGTTAGCTGCAAAATAGCAAATCCGTGTGGTTATAGGCCACTCAGTTCTAGTGATTTGTTCTGTAGCAGTAGAAAACCAATGAAATCTCCTAAAGCCAAATGTATGCATACTCAGCAATTCCCTTCCTAGGAATCCCCAAAAGAAGGTGCACGCACATTCATTCACCAAATACATATACAGTCATCCTTTGTTATCTGACAGGGATTGGTTTCAGGATGGCATCATATAAAATGGTATAAATTTGCAATACAATCCACACACATTTTTCCTTATGTACTATAAGTCTCCTCTAATTACTTACAATACCTAATACAATGTAAATGCGATGTAACAGTCATTATTCTGTATTATTTAGGGAATAATGACAGAAAAAAGCCTGTATATGTTCAGTACAGACACAATATTTTTTCAAATATTTCCTGATATTTGAAAATATTTGGTTGAATTTTTGGATATAAAACTGTCTGGATATGAATGGCTAACGTACTTTGATATCCACCCAAGCAATATTTATAGTAGCCAAAACGGTATCAGTCTGCTCAGAGGCATGGTAAAGGAACAATCCACTTCTGAGCATATTCAGGTTTTTAGAAGAATTTCATTCCTTACAGTTTTAGATATAAAGTCTTCATTTTCTTGTTGGTTGCTGTGCAGGGACCACTTGCAGCTCCTGGAAGCCACCTTTGTGTTCTCACAGCATAGCTTCCTATAGCTATTATATTTATAATAGCCAAAACCCAAGTGAGCAGGAGGGGCCTTATGGATACTGGTACTATTGTTTCCAGTCTGGGTTTTGATTACACAAGTGTGCTCATTTTGTGAAAATATTAAGCTGCTCTCTTTCCTAAATTTAATTATATTATACATCCATAAAAGTAAAATGATCAGAAATTAATTTTATTACTTGATAGCACAATTATTAGTTGATTATTTTTAGAATTTAAAAATTCTCACATATAAAACTGGTTAGGTGATTTTACCTGTGTAATCACCCCAGCATTAATCCTCTAAAGGCAAAATAGACCATAATAAAACAAAAATTCCTAATCATTTTTTAAACCTTAACTCCTGACTTTTTTTAAACTTAACTCTTAGTTTTTGTCCAATCCTCAGAACATTGCTTCAATAAATAATTTGCTTCTGTTTCAAGGGAATTGGAATTTGTGGTGTATTGAGAATTTAAATTAAAGAATTTAAATTTTGTAATCATGCCTTTGCCATTATTGTAAGCTCACACCCTCAGGTTATATTAATAAAAAAAAATTTACCCTCCACAAACCTTTCAAAAAGTAAGCATAGATATTTTTACTCTATTTTAAAAGGAAAATAAATGTTTGCTAATGGTCTTATAAGAATAAAATCATTAAATAATTGACTAGTACTGTTCTAATATGTCATATATAGGACATTATGCTAGATATTGGGGATAGAAAATTATGTCACTTTTCCTTTTGGAAGATTTATAATCCATGTGAAGAAGTATGTACACATACACTATTTGATAACATAGTTCATATGTTGATATAAAATAAATGGTAAATATTCTAAAAGGTGAAATGGAAAGAAAAGAAAGGGGAAATATCAGAATTATAAAATGGTCCTTAAGGCACAGCTCTTGGTTGTCAGGGTGGCTTCCTGGAGGCAGCATGATATAGAAAAACAATTACTTTCCTTCAAGCAAATTTAATTTTAAATTTGAGCTCTTTTATTTTGCAGCTATGGAAAAAGTCACTTAAAATCTTTAAGATTTATATCTTTAAGATTTTTATCTGAGAATGAGGGTTAATGCCAAAAATTTCTACCACAAGATTTTTGAGGTTCAAATGAGATAATTTAGCAAAGTAGCAGATTCTCTTAGTCTACATTGCTGTCCCTTCATGTGGATGAATAAATGACCATGGAGACTCTTTGGTATCTGACACACTATTGCATGGTTCAGAAGGGAGTTGAGAAGCTTCGAGGGGTCACAGCATGAAAGGAGAAGGACATATGGGAATTTAAAATGCAAAACAGATAACAGAAATCAGCAAAAGCACAGGGTGATATACTGTAAGCAAAATAGGACAGTGGGAAATCTGAAATAATAAAACTGAGAAAGTTTTGTCAAAGGCTGGCAAGCACAGTAATGTGCTGGTTATGGTGAGGACACCAGAAATACAGATAGTATCATCCCTGAATATTTAGCTTTCCAGTGGAAAGTAGCTACACTCATCTTTACACACATGACACAGGACACAAGTGATACTAACTTCTGTCCTGCAGGCTTTACCATTTGGCCCCATAGGAGTTTGGAGAAATCTTATTTTGTTCCATAACATCAGGGAAGATTCAGATTAAGGTGTGAAGCATGGGTAACACATGGATACAAAGGAGGAAAAGAGGGTTTAGTCCAGAAAGGTGTTGTGCAATGCAGTCTAACCTGCAGAAATATCTCATCATAGACTTATTGTTGCTTAAATGTGTATCAAGGCAAAGATCACTGGAATTGTTTAACTGGTACTACCTGAGAGGTTATGGAGAGTTTAGGAGACAGATGATTCCCATTCCTCCCAGATAGAAATTGCAGATTGGAGATTGTGATGCAAAATCAGTGGGCTCCTCTCCAAGGAAGAATAGGGGAGAGAGGCCTTATTATCTGATTTTACCCCCAAACACAACCACCTTGTCATTTTTAAAGTAAATCTACTGAAATGATTCATATTTGATGGGATTGTCTCTACACTTTCTTGCTTGCATTCCATTATCAAAACTGTGAATCCCTCATTAAGCTGTTTGTTCCTATGGAAAAAAATAAAAACCTCTCAGAGAATTAATAAGTTAAGCCATTATCAGTCTCAGCTATACCTAAATGTGATTAGGTTTCCAAGATCAGATATAAGGGCATATTTTCTTTTTCTTCTCTTTTTTCATATTTTTATTGGTGCGTTATAGTTGTACACATTGATGGGGTTTGTTGTTACATATTCATACATGCACACAGCATAACAACATAATTTGGCCATTATCATTCCCCAGAACTTTCCCCCTCCCTCCCTGCCCTCCACTCCTGGTCCTTTTCTGCTAGGGATCTCTCTCTCTCTCTCTCTCTCTCTCTCTCTCTCNGTTTCCAAGATCAGATATAAGGGCATATTTTCTTTTTCTTCTCTTTTTTCATATTTTTATGGTGCGTTAAGTTTACACATGATGGGGTTGTTGTTACATATTCATACATGCACACAGCATAAAACATAATTTGGGCCATTATCATTTCCCCCCAGAATCCCTTTCACCCCCCTCCCCTGCCCCCTTGCCCCTCCCACTCCGTGGTTCCTTTTTCTGCAGTAGCTCTCTCTCTCTCTCTCTCTCTCTCTCTCTCTCTCTCTCTCTCTCTCTCAGTAGATCCACCCTTAAGGGCATATTTTCAAAGAAGGAGGAAAAGGGGAGATAAACCAACTAATAGCAATATCTGCTTGCCCTCGGAAACTGTGCCTGGCAGAGAGAGGGAGCCCCAGGTACATCTGCATCAGCTGCAACCCTTTACACTCAAGAATTAAGGATCCTTTTTCATCACACCCCAAAGCCCACAAACCCTGCAAGCACCTCCCTTGGTTTGCTATGTTACTTAAGGACTCCAATACATAAAGGTTCCCAATAACTGTCAGTTATTAATAATCACTGTTACATCTTATAATGGCGCCTGGGTCCTGGGTCTTGCCAAATTTAGAGAAGGGAGAAAGAAGGGGAATCTGCTTGTTTATGGTGTTGGAAGCGCTCTGGAAACAGCCTCCAGGCCCTGGGCCAGAAGGACAAGGGACTGCTCCCCCGGCTGGCGCCTTCTCGTCCCTGCTCCACCCACGCTTCCCGGGAGCAACAAGTTCTCTTCTGTGAGACCCGCCCGCGCGCCACTGGCAGACCCGGTGCCTCCTCCAAGACCTCTGTCAAATTCTTGCCAAACACACCTGGGGTGAAAATCGCTGCGGGTGCCTACGCCCTACAGAGGCAGGAGAGCCCGCAGCACCTGAAGGAGCCCTGGCTGTGGTTGGGAGAAAGGCGGGAGGCATTAAGAGTCGGGACAGAAGACACGCTTAAGGAGCCCCAGTCCGCGCGGCCCTTCAAGGCAAAAGCATCGACTAAGAGCATCCCCTGCCTTATCTCAGGCGTCTCTCCTCGTGGGATCTGGAGCGAAGAGATAGTGCCTGCAATCTTACTGACCTACACCCACTCCTCTGGTAGCCAAACTGCACCTCTCTGTCCTTTGGGTTCCCCTTGCCCCAGCATATTCCCTCATCCTCACTCCACCCCAACTGGCCGCACTTCCTCTATGGACACCGACACAAATTATTTAGCGGGAAGAGCAAGCCAGTCAGCTCCGGCCCCTGCCCAGAGCTCTCCTCTCTCCTTTCAAAATGGGCACCAGGAGTCCCCTAAGGAGTGCGGAGGCGTCCGAGGCTGGGAGCCTCATCCAGCTTCCTAAACAATTGAACTCTGACAACTTCTGGAAATGGGGATCCCCGCGCTTTCCTGGGAAAGCCAGGCTGGCCGCCCACATATTAGGAGAGGGCACCTCGACTACTCAGAAGGGAATCCCCCTCAAAATCTACTTCTGCTCCACTCCTACATCAGGAGTTGGGAACTAGGAAGCCAAACAGGAGTGCGCTCCGGGGGGTGGGTGGTCGTGGGGGGTGGGTGGAGGGGGTAGGGGGCGACAGTGTGTAAGTTCTGCCCGGATTTTGGAAAGAGACCAGTTCATGGGTTCAAGTCTCCTAGAGTCAGGAAGCTCTTGTTCCCAGAAGGGCAGGGAACGAAGGCACTGGGAGGAAAGTCCTCCAGGCGCAGGGTCAGGGAGCGGCGAGGTAAATTGCAGTGTGCAATCTTTGATCCCTGTCGGTGGGAAACTATTCTTTCTTCGGGAGATGGGGGTGGGGGAGACGTCCCTGGCAAAGCAGCCAACATCAAGCCCAGCTGTTCAGGGCTTCATCTCTTCGTCCCCATGCAATCTCGAGAACTTGGTACCTCGGACAGCAGCCCGGGCGCATGGCATTCTTTGCGATGTGTTATCCTATTTTCACTACCAAGTCAAAGAGCAATAAATTATTTTGATGACCTTACTACTACAGATGAAGGACATTTTAATTACATAACCCGTTAAAAAAATCACCGTAGGCAATGTCGTGTTAAAGAGCCGATGGCAGAATATCTGCATCGCATGAAAAAGAGAGCAAACTTGCAAATCTGCAAGGAGATTGCGCAGGGCTCCTCTCGTTTTGAAACAACATGCGAAATGCATGGGAAATCTTACCTTTCGGACTCCAAAGCCGTGTTCTCCTGCAACTTGGCGAGCTTCTTCCTCTCCCCCTTTATGCAACTCCACAAGAAAATGATTCGTGAAGACTGGTTTCTCGGCAGATGCGAAAACCATGACACAGAAGAGGAGCCCAGCGGCTGCCTTCCACTGGGAGCCACAACCACCCTTCATCCTTCTTTGGGAGTGAAAAGTGGGGTTAGAAGGAGCGCAGGCTGGTGGAGCAGGGGACCCGAAGGGGAAGGTGCAAATAAAAAATAGATATGTAGTTTTTTTTTTTTTGTTGTTGTTGTTTAAAAAAATCTTTGTATGAAGAAAGACTGAATTGGGGCTTGGAAAGCAAATCAGTGTGTGTTCTCCTCCAGCATCGGGCTGGCGGGGAGGCTGTGTAGTCAGGGGGCCCGGCTTGCTGGCAGGGGTGCGAATGTGGGGAGCTGTGTGTACCGGAGAGAAAGAGCGAGTGTATGTCTGTGCTTGATGCTAAATCTGCATTTTCAGCTCCTCCTGGGCTTCAATTCCACTGGGGCTGGAGTCGAGCACCAGCCTGGGTGACGTGCGCCCGACAGCGGCCAATGAAGGCCGGANGAGCTCCCCCATCTCTGCCTGGGCGGCCTCGCACCCAGGAAAATCCCCCCAGCTGTAATCAGGCCGGCGGCGCCGGAGTGATGTCATTGTTTGTGGAAATCTGTAAGGCTCAAGGAAGGGAATTACGGGGTGTACGGCTCATAGAGGCCCCGAGGGGAGCTGGGCACCGGCCTCTCCCTATTCCTGTTCCTTGCTTATTTTCCTCTACAAAAACAACTCTCTTACACACGCACGCACGCACACACACACATACACATGCACGCACGCGCGCGCACACACTCACACAGTCCAGGCGTGCTTGCTTTCCCTTTCCCCAATAACAAAGCAAATGTTAACCTCCTCCCGCCACTTTGGGCAAATCCCAAGGGAGGTTTGCTCCGCTTCCCGACGCCCCTTCCAGGGATGACCCAAGGGGGCAAGAGTGTAGGAACCATCTCTGGGCTGTTTTTGTTCTTCTGTAGGCTCCTGACAGGTCAGGAACTAAGCAGCTGGGAAGCCAGCAGGAGACCCGGCTCTCCCCCGTCCGCGATAGCGATTAGAAGATTCTCCTGCAGGAGTCCGGGCTGCACCCCCAAGATTGCTTTCAGTAGAGACGCGGCCAGACTGACTCACCTGGAGGCACATTCTCAGACTTGGGAGACTTTCCTCTACCCAAGGACAGAGAGGGTGTGCATTTGAGAAGGTGTAGCCACGGATTCCAGGCGCTGGGTCAAGACTTTCTCGCTGGGCTTCTTCAGCTGGAGGCAAATTCGAACCAAGTGGCAGGGGGGTCAACTAAATTATCCAGTTAAGAAATAAGCACTCATACTCGTGTTTGTTAATTACTAACTACTGATTTCCCTTTCTTACCTGAGTGGGTGGAAGTAGACATGCTCTGCCTGTAATGAAATGAGGACAATTGCTTTTAAGCAACTCAAATATTGTTGAGTTACAGAGTATTTACACTCATCTTGTTTATCATTTAGCAAAGTTCAAAATCCTGCCTTATGACAGAGACTCTTTCTTAGGTGTTTGCTTGAGTGTATGCAGAAGAGAGGCAATGTAGAAGTGGAAGGAGATGCTGGGAATTACATCACACACACACACACACACACACAGAAGCTTCCTTTGCACTTTAACACAAAGTCACCATCTATTGCAGAGGAAAGCACTCTTGGTAGAAATGAATACATTCTCAATGCCATGGGTCATACTGTCATCAGAGATCTGGTTGTAGTCATAGTTGGCCCCAGAGCACTTGTAAACATTGCCAAAAAAAAAAAAAAAGGAAAAAAGAATTTTAAAAGTGGGCCACGATGAAGCTTTTGATTAAAATGTAAGAAATCTATAAGTTATTATTGTTATGATTACTTAAATTCCTTTAAGAAAACTATTATGAAATGCTGAGAAGTTTGTATTATAAGACATGGGCTAAAGATGAAAGGAGCCAGAGTGAAAATAAGGTTTCTGGGAAAGTGTTAATTAAAGGGAGCAGATCAGCTCTGGATGTCTGGGTTTGTTGCACAGGAACTTATTTCTGCCAAAGTTCTTTTTTTTTCTTTTTCTTGATCCCTATTTTGCTGTATAGCTTATCCCCTCAATCATCTGTTTGACTACAACACAAGTTGTAGTCAACACAAGGTTCTTCCTGCGCTGTATTGTCATTTGAGAAAAAGTGGCATCAAATGCAAAAATTACATTAGATAGACCCACATTCATAGAGAGCATTTGAAAAGCAGCAACGGAGATAAAATCCAAGTCTTTAGAAAAATAGATCTGAAGAGAATCAAATAAGTCAATTTAGAAGATTATGGGTGTCACAAAATAGCACTGCTAATGTAGCTAAATGTCTCTGAAAATGAACATGAAATTACTGCCTATTTACAGATATTTATTAATTTTTTTCTGAAACCACAGAGCAATACTTCATTTCCTAAATAAATTCCAAACATGAAATGCTGGTAAGTATTGAATTTTTATATTCCTATGGTTTGAGTATGGTTTGTCTTCTATGAAGTTCATGTAGAAATTTGATGGCTGGTGTGGAGGTGTCAAGAGATAGGGCCTATAAGTAGTGATTGGATCTTGAGAGTTCTTCCCCTCATGAATGCAATAATTCATTCATGGATTAAGAGGTTAATGAGTTACCCAGGGAGTGGTTTTGCTATAAAATAGAGCTTGGTCTGTCTCATCAGGGGATGTTCTTTCTCCACTATGTTTGATGCAGCAAGAAGTCTCCAGATGCCAGCATCATTTTCTTGGACTTCCCCAAGGCTAAATTACCTCTATTCTTTATAAATTATCTGGCATCAGGTATTTTGTTATAGCAACAGAAAATTAACTGAGACATACATCTACATTTTGAGTAATTAAAACCATATAAAATTGGGTACAAACAAAATAAAACCTGAATGACTGATTAAAATAAGTTATGTTCAATGGTTTATGTAGAATGCCATTCATAATAATATTTCCAGAACAGCAAAAGAAATCAAAAGAGAATTTTCTGTGATGCAAATGTTAAATTTTTATTGTACAACAGGGCAAGCCAGTAGAGGAAATGTATTGATACATTATATTGATATTTGAGATGTGTTATTGTTTGAATAGAAAGTGTCTCTTAAAAGTTCAGGTCTGAGACAATGTAAGAACATTGGGGGGTGAAATGATTTGGTTATGAGAGATATAACCTAAGCAATGGCTAATTGATTAATATGGATTATATGGGTGTTAACTATTGGCAGGTAGAATGTGGCTGAAGGAGGTGGGTCACTGGGGGCATGCCTTTGAGGTTTATATTTTGTCTGTGGTAAAAAGAGCTCTCTTTGCCACCTAATGTCCTGAGCTGCTTTCCTCTGCCATACTCTACAGCCATGATGTTCTGCCTCCCCTTGGGCCCAGAACTACGGAGTCAGCCATCTATGGACTGAGACATCTGAAGCAAAGAGCCAAATATTTCCTCCTCTAATTGTTCTTGTCAAGTCTTTTGGTCACAGCTATGCGAAAGCTGACTAAAACAAAATGCAAGTACAGATCCAGATGTGCACACATGGTGCTCTTTCAGATAACTATTTCTCAAGCTCCTTTTTCTAATACCAATAGTGATTTTGGAGAAAGAAGGTAAATGGGAAGGATAATGGCAGTGGCATGTTTGAGAATTGACCCAGCAGCTGGTTGCCAGGAACTCTATTTCAGGCTTTGCTATCATTGGCTGTATATGCCACTTGAGTTGCACCTCTCAAAGTCTGTATTTCTTCATCTGTAAAAAGATACTGTTGGGCAGGGCATTGTGGCACATGCCTGTAATCCTAGCAACTCTGGAGGCTGAGGCAGGAGGATTTCAAGTTAGAGGCAAGCCTTAGTAAGTGAGACCCTAAGCAACTCAGCAAAATCCTGTCTCAAAATAAAAAGTAAAAAGGGATGGGGATGTTGCTCAGTGGTTAAGTGCCCCTGAGGTCCAATCCCCAGTAGTAAAAACACAATCAAAACAAAACAAAAACTATTAAATTAAAACCTTCCAGATCCCAAAATATAAACTTTAAAGAGATGCTAAAGCACAGTGTGTAATGTAGAAAGCATATTAGTAGCTTGAGAAATGTTGAGGACAATCATACTTTTTGATAATATTATGGTGGCCAACAGATTTACTTCTTTTTATAAACTTCCCCCAAACTTTACTGATTTTAAGAAAATAACTGGCACAAAGAGATTGACATTCGGTACCAGGTATGAAAGTCACCAACATCTCGAGGTACTTTTAATATATCTACTGTTGTATTTATAGCAATAACATGAAGTATTTGGTTATGGTTAAGAGGTGCCACAGAACCCCACTGTCTCTTTGCAGATGCCTTGTAAATACCAGAATATTCATCTCATGACTTCATAACTGTAAATCAGTAGTTCTCTGAGTGATTAAAAAATTCAACCCATTTAAAGCACTAATAGGATTCTCCCATTCAGATGTACTTCTAGAAGGAAGACTTTGGACCCACAGAGCAGCAGATCAAAGATAACCTACCAGGGGGTAGGGGAACAGAATGAGCTGAAAGCAGTCCTAGGGGAGGCTATTGGACCTTTAAATATTCTTTGGATCATTATAATAAAAATCTCATTTTTCTGTTTAAATATGACCTTGTTAAAAATCGGATTGTGCTGATCCATCTCTGCTACATTCACTCTGAGTACATTGAATGCAGTAATGATACTTTCATTGGGCAGTAACAATTCTCTATCATATTTACTACCAAGTTTTTCAAGCAGATTCTTCTTACAGACCCTGACCTCCCTGTTCTCTCAACCCCAGCCCATACTCAAGATTTCTGAAATACTGATACCTCTTGTAATGGTTTAGATGTGTAGTGTCTCCCAAGAGCTCATATGTAAGATAATGTAAAAAAAAAAAAAAATCAGAGGGGAAATGATTAGATTATGAGAGGTATGACCTAATCAGTGGATTAATCCACTCACAGGGATTAACTGGGTGCTAACTAACGGCAGGAAGGGTGTGGCTGGAGGAGATAGCTTACCGGGAACCTGCCTATGGGGTATATATTCAGTCCCTGGTGGGTGGAGCTCTCTGCTTTCCGATTGCCATATCCTAAACTGCTTTCCTTCTTCACACCCTTCTGCCATATGGAGTCAGACATCTATGGACTGAGACCTCTGAAACCATGAGCCCCAAATAACTTTTCCTCCTCTAATTGTTTATGTCAGGTTTTTTGGTCACAGTGGAAAAAAAAAAAAAAAAGGCTGACTAAAACAACTCTATAGATTTCTGCAAAATTTTTATCTCAGTGTTAATTTTTTTCCCTCTCCAGGCAATTCTTATTTTTAAAGATCTCATCTCATTTTCCTGTGATATTTATCTACAATCTTGCATTTGCTGTAAATTAACATTGAATTGCTTGGGACATTTTGTTAGTTTTGTTACATACCCACTCCTTCTAACTCATTGGGGTTCAGTTGGTTCTCTCTGTCATTCCTCTAACTTTTGCCAACTATACATTTTCCTTAAATGACCTATCTCTGTTTGTCCTTCATTTGAAAATTCTCAGCTAAAACCATCTTAAATAAATACAGTGGGGATAATCCATGCGATTTCATCAAGTGTTTTATTAAGTCATTGAATTTAGAATGGTTTGAGTTTATATTAACTTTGTAACTTCATCAACAAGTCACTAAATTTATTCAGACTAGCCAACTCTTCCTAAACAAGAGCTACTTTTTGCCTCTTTATTTTTCAGGACAGTGAAAATTTATTTCTTGTGTTAATTTAGGTTCTATTATTTTGATAGGATTTGAAGTAGCTAAATAATGAGGACCAAAGGCCCTTTTAATCCTCTTTTGAAAATTAGAAACACATTGCTATCCACTATCTTTAGATTCCTCTCCAGGTCTACAGGACTACAAAATAATGTTTGCTCACTTGGAAAATTAATTAGTTATTTCTTAGGGCTTATTGGAACATTGCTATTGTCTGTAGAAGGTGATTACCTATTCATGAATTCTTTACTTTGTGTTATTATTTCCCTTTTCTTTTTCATAATCTTTAAAAAAATTACAGTAACTCTTCCTCAATTCATGCTTTGAAAGATTATGGAAATTATCTTTAATAGGGAGATTTTGTGCTTCTCAAAATACCTATAATGTAGAATTAATTCAAAATGGAAAAAGTACATGGCTTATTAGCAAATATAAGTTGGGATTTAAAAAAGATAAAAATTTTATGTTTAAAATAGAAGTTCACATATTAAAAGTTAAGTATATTAGTTCTGTAGGGTCAACTCTGCCAGCTATAACAAAACAAAATTCTAGGACTGTTTTTACTTTGACCTGAAATAGACAACTCTACATTGTTTAGAATCAATTTGAATGATCTATTCCAATAAGAGGAATCAATGTAGAATATTATTTAACATGCTGGAAGAATAGTTTGAAAGTTATGGCTTAGTTCTAAGATATGCCATTTTTATTCCTTTGAAAATATTCTGTCCTTTCAAAATTTGAAAAAAAAACATGGCAAAGTTTATTTTTAGGAAACTTCATCATGCAATATCCACTTCATCTTCTAATGATACTGGTGAGAGTGAAACAAAAAGTACTTTCTTTTAGATTTTTCTAGAACCAACTGTTCGACACTATCTCTAGTGGCTTTGTAGATTTATTTTAAAGATTCTATTCATATAGAACCTAGTTGGAGCTATACTTAGTTTCTAACAACACAGTCCATTATGCATTAGTTTATGCTAGAGGTTACATACTAGTTGCATCTGACTTGCAGGTATGTTTGTTTTGGATCAAGATGTAATTAAAAATAGTCACAGTCCTTTAAGGAAGAATCACTTCCCAGGGATGTGGCTTCTTTTGGAATGACCAAAGTTTGGCAACATGTTTGAAATTAGCCAGAGTAAGTGGTTCCATCCCATATAATAAGTTCTGGGTTTCCCAGTTTGTGGAATTCTCACCTAGCTTCCTGATTTGTGTGTTTTGCATTTCTCACCTGATCCCTAAAGTCACCTGAGTGTTTTACTTCTAGATTAAACAGTTTATGAGGTCTCAATTCATTTTGTTACAGAAATTTTAAATAGCATCTTTAGCAGAACACATTCAAATAATATGAAAATAAAAATGCATTCTCTAAACTATTAGCATAGATGTATAAAAATTAAACCCAGTCTTCCAGAATACAGATTTTTAGGGAAAGGCTCTTTTTATCCATGTTTGATAATATTGAATAGACAAATTGGCATTACTTTCCTTTTCAGATAATAAAAACCTTTGCAAATATCTAGTATGGTCAGTTTTTATGTCCTGTGCTTTGCTGTAAGGTAGTTCTTAGAGGAATTCCAGGAGGAGAGAAAACCAGGATTGCTGACATGAGAGGAGTGAAAGGTTCAGGAACAGTATGAATTGATCTACTAATGCCCAAAAGTGGCTGAGGGAAGGCTCTGAAGTGGAGGCTCCTTTGACTTTGGCTCTGTGTCATTTTTGTCATGACTGAGGTAAGCCACTTCACTCTCTTGGTCTCAGTGTAAAGTTTGGGGTGGGCATTATTACGTAGACTAATTGTGTCTAAAGCCATGTTTAAGGGAGAATATTATACACCAAGTTCTTATCTCTCTCATGCATCCCATATCTCTTAAGACACGCTTTAATGTACACAAAACCCAGAAATGTGGTTATATAAAGTGCAGTAGTCAACTATTGCCACTCTAAAGCTGTGTAACAAATCACTATACACTTAATGGCTTACAATAAGTGTACTGGGCTAGGTTTGTTGAGCAGTGATCTCACATGGCTTCAGGTTGGCTCAGCTTGGTTCCAACCTGCATTTGGTTTATGTCTATTCCACATCCACATATTTATTCTGAAGTCTGGGCTTAAGTGCCAGTAATTACCAAAAGCATGCTTTTCTTCTGGCTTTCCATTAGTCCTCAAAAGCCAAGCCAAGTCATGCAAAAATACCTATGATTTTGTGCTGCATCATGTCTACTAATGTATATTTGACCAACCAACTCATGTGTCCAGCTGAACACTATCCATAGTGAGAGGGTGAGGAAAGAGAATATTTCTGATTAGTAATCTAAACTATAATACCAAGAAAGGTCTGCACACCTACAGAAATGTTTATTAAAGAGTGTATTTTTATGAGTTGGTACAAGTTAAATGATTAACTTAGAAACTGTTTTAAAGGGTTAATTTTAAGAAATTAATATCTATAATGCATTTTAAAAGTACTTCATAAAAAACTGTTGAGAAAGAACACTTTAGTAATCTCATTTCTGTGTGGAAGAATGAATCATATTTTGCTTAGAGGCTTGGAGAATTAGAGTGGGTGTCGTTTTGGACATTTTCTTCAGAGTAGCCAAGTAAGCATTGCTGAGGTGTGAATCTGACTTAAACAGAGATGTTCTGAGTGATGACAATAGATGTAAGGCTTAACTTGCTCAGAAGCAACCATGATAACAATGTATGAAGCCCAGGTAATGAAATGTAGTTATATGACCTTGGACTTTTAGACACATTCCAAATTGTAGTTTCCCACTTGTATTAAATTTGTAGTTTTTTAAATATTGGTCATAAGCAAATGAACTGCAACTCTGACTCAAATAATGAAGGGAATTGTTTCACATCCTTCAAGAGTCCAGAGGTAGATATAGATTCAGGTCTAGCTCAATCTAGAATTTCTTTATCATCACTTTTAGGGTCTTTGTCTTTTGCCTTCTTTGCTGGGTTAACATCAGAGGAAAAAGAACTTCTTTTCCCCAATAATTTTTAGGAAATTTTGGAATCGAAGCTCATTAATTTGGCTCATAGTATCCAAACAATTCTTCCTTGATGACAGGATCCAAGAATTAGAATCGGTTACCTGGCCAGGCCTGTGTGTGTGTGTGTCTCTTCATGGATCTGATACCTGACTTTAGCCTAACTTAAATCACATGAACTGAGAATGAAGAAGTTTCTATTATACAAAGGAAAACAAAGGATCTCTTTCCTAGAAAAAGGGGCAGGGATGATTGATACAAATAACAGTTGTATCTTACAATTCCTATTTATCAGAGATGGATATTGCTTTAGAGTGAGGAACAATTTAAGAAGAACTACATAGAGAGGTATTGACTATAAAACCCATTTTGTAACTGGTCTGGTATTGTGCTAATACATCTCCTAAATGTTGGATACAGTGGGTGATGTCTGATGCATTGGTTATTTGTGGGTGTTAAGAAGGATTATTTCATTGTATGGACCCCCAACAGCAATTGCAGCTCTTAGCCCATGACATCAACATCACTAACACCTGGCTGGTTAGCGTGTGGCAGTGGCATAGCCAAATCATGGTTTCAGTCCTCATGAGGGAAAGCCTGTCAATCATTTTACCATGTATCAGTACACAAATACTGAAATTTAAATGGTGAGATAAATAAATCTTTAAAAAGATATCTATTGTAAAATGTGTCTCCATATTTGTTTCACTGGCAGAGAAAAAGAGGACTCTTGTTCTCAGTTCCACATGAGATGGCAAAATTGTCTCAAATTTCACTGTTGCCCACAGTACTTTATATATAATTACATTGTTTCTTCAAGGTGTCCTTATTATTTCTCTTCTCATTTTTCCCAGGAGACATGCACCAGGAGGAGCTGGCAAGTTTCCTTGGCAAGAATAGATGTATAAATAAGGAGCATGAGCTTGCGTCTTTGAGCTAAGGTGATTTGTCAAAAACCACAGCACTGTGGCTGTTTGCAGATTTTAAAGCTTATGCTCAACCTCAACAAGGGGAATTTTACAAGTTAAATCACTAAAAGAACTGAGGAGAAGACGTTGGTAGAATGTGAAGTCCATTGTTCACAAATGGCTGAATATATTGATCTGGAGGTGAATATATTGATCTGGAGGTATTTCATTTATGGTAAAGTATTAGACAATGGTGAATTACCTACTTATGTTTGTTTAATTTATTGAGTGGTGAGTGGTATTGAGTGGGGAATCTCTTAAGAATAATTGGCTTAGACATTCAAGAGAAAACAATGTCCCTGAGCTGGAGAGCACTGCAGGGCCAGCCACTCATTATCAGTACCAACTGGCGAATACAGATAAACTGCTTTCTATAATATGATCCAAATTTACAATATCTTTGTAATTTTTCACATTATTATGTAGATACCAATAATGCATATTCTATGTCTACTTATTTCTAATTTCTCCTCAGATCTGTATGGTCTTCACTGTATGCTCTACCTAGAGACTGACTTCTGTGAACCACATCAGTGAGATTCACTGCTTCATGGCGTCTGATTGGATTCAGCCATCAGGAAGCACTGTTTAAAACATAGGGGAGTGGGGTAGAAGAGTCAACTCAGCCCTTATTTTCTGTATCCCTCCCTTTGCCTTCAGCCCTTTACCAAATGTCATAGCTTATATTAGAGACCTTCTATAGATCCTGTTAACCACACTTTTTCCTTATTTCTTTAGGTGTAGTAGGATAAGGAATCCAATGTATTGGTAGTCCAAGGAGCTTCACTACACTTCATTGGACTTTCTTGATCCTCCCATACATTTGAAAACATTCCCTTAATAAACTCTTCCTCTGAACCATTTCTCTCTTTCTAGCACCCTGACTGACAAGTTACCTCTGAAAAAATATGATACATGGTATTATGGTTTTCAGGACATGTACATTCAACTTATTACATACTTAAACACAGCACTTGTGTTAAATATAACCAAAACAAACCTCAGCCTTTCTGAGAGGTTGACTGGTGAACACAGTAGCTGACATAAACAAAAGAACAACATACAAGAACAAAAACATATCATATATGGACACAGGAAGAATAAGATTAAGGGAAACCATGTTAAGAGTATGGGAAAATCAGAATTTTTATGAAAAATCTCTAGGACTAGACAATCAGAATTTAATTTGAAAAAAAATATAGGAAATCTTAACATTTGAGAGCTAGGAAAAATTTTAAAAAGGAGAATTCACTAAAAAGAACATATGGGGGAAGAAAGGGGTTTAAGGAGGTAGTATGAAAGTGATGGGACCCTATTGGGTAGCAGCATTCAGAAGCACTATCCACAGCATCCGTGGTGTGGACTCTGTCCATGGTGCTGCCTGAAGCCACAGAGCAGTACACTTCTCCCTTTGTACATCAGGGGAGCTGAAAGAATCCTTAGTGCCTAACTGATGAGCTTTCAGACATCCCTGGAAATTACTTTATACTAAATGCATCTCCTGGAAGAGCAAACTGTACCAGGCTAAAAGAAGAAGTGTAGCATTTCATTTGTTACCTAGCCATTGCATGTTTGTACGTGATTGATACTTGCATTACTGCCACTGGTAATTGATCTGACCATGCTAAAACAATTTACCATGAAGATAGGTACAAATGTGAGAACTCAGAGAAGTAGTTTCAAAACAAGAGGTCCACACAATGAAAATAACTCCAAATGCCTATATATATAAATATAGGACTGAGTTTTTATTGATTCTTCCATTATTTTGTCCTGTGCCAAAAGATGATTATTGCATATTCAAAATATGAGGAAAATTATTAAGAGTGTAAGATGAAAATAAATTAGCTGGTACAACAATGGATAGTTTGGGATTTTGAGGAAGAAATCACTATTTGTGGGACTCTCCAATTTCCTCTCCCAGATTTGTACAATCCAAATCTATGAAGGTCCTCAAGAGTGTCTCTGTTGTGGAGTTAGCAAGAAGAACCCTTTGGATAAAGTAGGGGAGCTAGAGAAAATAAAAATACTCTATGATATTCATTTTAATGCCCACTAATGTAAGGTTTTACTTAATTATGTTGTCATTTCTTACAACAACATTAACCAAGTGAAAGAAATAGATCTTTGCTTCAAGTTACCTTCAGTCCAATCAATGGTTGGAAACAAAACATGTAGTTTCTTAGAAAATATTAAATGTGTTATCACTGAGAAAAGTTGACCCATCTGAAGTTTTGAGAAGCTTTGCAACTCTGATATTTAAAATCAAGTTTACAATGTAGAATTTAATGTTGATGGGAGTATTGCAATGACTTCTAACATTTCCCCTTGAATTAGAGTGAACCCGTGTGAGGATGGGGAGAGGAAACTGGAATGAACTGCAACGAGGAGAAGATCAATCTTAGGAGTCCACCCATCAGAAGAAACAGGAAATGACTTTTCAGTTTTGTGATCAAGTTCTTAAATACACACACACACACACATACACACACTCACAATCGCATTTCATCACTTGGAATTGCAAGCACTTGAGAGTCACCTTGTGTTCCACTTCCTGCCTTTCATCTTCTGATTTTGAAAAAAAGTCTCTGGATGTGATGACAAGGACATTAAAAGACCTTAGGATGCAAATTCCCAGGCTTGTCAGAGTGATGCCAGACAAGTGGTGTAACTATTTGGTACTCATCCCTCCTAAATTAATGCAAGAGATATCTACTCCCCAAGGTTATCATGGTTTTTAAATAAGAATGCATTTGTGTGTGTGTGTGTGTGTGTGTGTGTGTGTGCTTGGTATGAGCATTGAACCCAGGAACACTTTACATATACACACATTCTTGCATAATATATAAAATATATATATATATATATATATATATATATATATATATATATATATATATATTCCTCCATAATATACTAATATAATATACTTGGATTGATTCCTGTCTTCTGGAGATATATATATATCTCCAGAAGACAGGAATCAATCCAAGTGCCTGGGACCTGAACTGAATTGTCCTGAACCCAGTTGGATGCCCTGGGAGAATTTTAACCTTGCCCAATGTATCTGAAAGTTCTTGATTACTCATCCTGGCCTTTACTGCTAGAATCCTATGTACCCACCAGCAACTCTTCACAGAATTGTATTAATTCAGATAGGGAACACAAGATGTGGGACTCTCCAATTTCCTCTCCCAGATTTGTACAATCCAAATCCATGAAGGTCCTCAAGAGTGTCTCTGCTGTGGAGTTAGCAAGAAGAACCCTTTGGATAAAGTAGGTGAGCTATAAAAAATAAAAATACTCTATGATATTCATTTTAATGCCCACTAATAAATGGAGCACACACTGGAGCCATGAAAGCATACTTAAAATGGCACAAAAATAAATACCTATAATATATAGACTGTACTCAACTAATGTTGAATAAATACCAATTGATGTAGTCCAGAAAAAGGTTAAACAGGAGAAAATACTGAAAACTAGACAGAACTAATTCTGATCTGTGATGGATGGTTTATATTAGTTTAGGGGAAAGGAACAAACTTGCCTTGTGGTCACTCTTGGAAATTCACTAGATGTTTAAAAATAGGTTCAGAACACTTGGTTCAGGCTTTGGTCAGTGGCTTTTAGCAGACAACCCTTTCCCTTAGAAGCCTGGCTTATTACATGTTTGCCTACTCTGAACAAAATAAAGCCTCATTTAACAAATTTCTTTTTGAAACTAATACTCTGTCTTTAGAAGTTCCTGAAGTCTTTGCTGAGGGTAATTTTTTATGATTTTGGTCACAATTTTTACATAATATTTCTACAGAAGATGCAAAACAAGGATTACCAATCTTTTTACTCTGTTTCAGACCAGGTTACTGGCAACTTGAACCCATTAAAAAGATACAAAATTTCAGTTAGAAAGGAGAAATAAGCTCACGGTAACCAGTTACATGATAACTATTGTAAATAGCAATGTATTATATTTTTTTAATTGCTGAGAGTAGACTTTAGGCATTCTTAACATACAAAAATGATTAAGTAATGCATAGGTCAATTAGCTCAATTTAGCTATCCCACAATGTATACATATATTTAAAAACATGTGCATGATAAATATTTAAAATTTTATTTGGCAAATAAATAAATAAACACAAAGACATTAACTATGCATCAGTATTAGGAATAATATATAACAAGAGATATCTTCCAATGGATAGATGGGTAGTTATATAATATTCTGGCCCAAAATATAACTCTCAGACTGAGTTTATTAGACTTTCAAGGAGGAATAATTCAAGTATGTAGCTTCCCAGGCATACTTATATGAATCCTGAGAACTAAAGAACACATTGCCACTCGCTTGGTAGCTCGAGGCAAGCATGTGAAGTTGTTCATTTACTACTTTTATCTATTTATTTATTTAAATTTGTTCTAATTACATGACAATAGAATGCATTTGGATACATTGTACACAAATGGAGCACAACTTCTAATTCTTCTGTCTCTATATGGTACAATCACACCAGTTGTGTAGTCATATATGTATATAGGGTAATACGATCCATCTCATTACTATTGCACAACCCTGGCATGAAGAACAGGAGAGAGTGATATCGCCTGCATAAGCTGGGAGCTATCACATTTGCTCACATGGTGGTTGGAGCCACAGCAGCAATCATGGACCATAAGGTAATCTTGGGAATGGAATGGACACACAATTCCTACATTATAGGTACACACAGGCAAGAATCTATCTTAACTGATATAGTTAGCCAAGATACCAACACAGCTCTAACATCTACAAGACTAAAAACTTGCCTCGTACCTCTCCTTCATGCTAAGAATTTTGCAATGCTGGGGGCTTTATTAAACAGTGTAGGAGGAGACCAGGAAAACAAGGGTGGGTAGATGGTATTAGACAGATTAGAGTTTAATACCCAGAACTGTATTTTTCAGTTGTGTGACTTTTTTAAGATTGTAAGTCTATGAACCCTCTGTTTATTACTTTGTTCAACCATCTAGGATCATGACAATTAAATAAAATAAAGCACACACAGTGCTTTGTTGAGCATAAATCCATAGTAAAATTATTATGTTATTTTAAGCATAGACACAATTATTGTATTGCTATTCCCACCATGATTCCCATCATGTGCTTCATTATAAGACTCAATGGAGGCCAGTGTAACCTTGTGTCAGTCACTTGCCCTCCCAGAAGTTTGGACTCAGCCACATCCACTCGGGCCATGGAAGGTAATTAGGTTTCAATGCAACCTGGAGATTTGGGTTAGGTCAAGTTTTAAAGCAAGTGATTATTTAGATCTTCTCTGACTCAAACCTGGAATTTTACCTGAAAACTGGATGTAATAATTTGTTAACAGCTGTAAAAAATGTGTGGTGTGTGATGTTTTGTTTGGGGACCACTAGATAGTATGAGCTCAACTGATACTACATTTAGTATAATAAACTTTTACTGTCTGTTTCCAGATTAGAGTTGGCCAAACAGTACCTGGTGTTAGTGGTCCTACTTTTTTTTTCATATGCAGAAGCTATAGAGGAAAAACAAAAGAAAGATGGGGATGGATCTCATGAAAATCAAAGGGAGATCAATAGAGGATCTCCTACCAAGGAATAGGAGATGGGGAGGGAGGAGGGAAGTGCTGGGGAGAGATATCTACCACGTTATGTTGCTATACTGTGTATTGTGTGCATGTACTAATATGTAACAACAAATCCCATCAGAATGTACAACTCTGATGCACCAATTAAAAAATATAGGGGAAAAAAGAGAGAACTCTGTGAGTAATTGGAAGGGGTGAATGGAAGCAGCAGTCAAGAGGGTAAGATGTAGAGAGACAGACGCACAGGTGGGCTTTGGTGTGTCTCCATGCCCAGCTCCTCTTTCTGACCCCCAGCCCTGCCAACCAACAGCACTACTGTGCTGACTATAGGACTCTGGCTGCAAACTCACGAATGCAGGAACCATGAAGAGACAAGAGCTTCTGCAGACTTCTACACCAGCCCTGGGAGTGGACCCTCTCTAACTGCAGGATTTTCTCGACTTCTGAGTTCCTCTGAAAGCACCAGTAAGTCTGCTCTGTGTCAGCGCTTTAGGACAGCAGGGTGGGAACTTTACCCTTTTCTACCCCAGGACCGCCCACAATTATGTCCAATTGAATCCCTGGAATAAGTTTTTTATTTTATAGTGCTCAGAGTAGTTCTGCTTTCCTGATTCTGCCCTTGTATCAGTTCGATTACGGTCAGGCATCACTCTTAGACCATGCCAGTTTAATCCCCATTAGACTCACTTGAACTGAAATGGAGTTTGATGATCACCTCTCAGTTGTTATCCAAGTTCTTTATTAAACCTCCACATAAAAACCTGATGTGCATTTAAAAAATAAAACTGGTGCCAGGAGACTTGACTATCATGTCACTCAGTATAATCTTTAGACAGTTTCACACGAAAAATGTCTCACTACCTGTCGCCAGTTTAGAATTCCTTTCTGGGAAAACCCTTTGTTTTCTGTTTTTTTTTTTTTGCTCTGGCTTCCAGTAATCTCAGAGTCAAATGTGATGCCATATTCAGAAATCAGCTCTCAGTGTGTTTGGTTATTCCTCTCTTTCCTGCATTTAATCAATTCTATTTTACTAACCTCAGAACATCATTGTCTTTAGTTGTAACTTGGGTCAAACTGGAAATGGGTGGACTAGGACAAGGGACGGACAAGTTCTGTTTATTCAGTGGCTATTTAGTGTCCCCTGGGCTAGACACTCTACCTACATTTTTATTATTTTTTATTATATTTCACCTACGAGGAAATTGGCCCAGTGATATGAAGGGATGCTAAACCATAATAGGGGACAGAACCTGAAGGCAGATGCTCTCAGCAGTAACTCTGGCCTTTCTCAGTCTGACTTTTGCCTGGGTCCCTTTCTCACCTAGAGACATTTGTGAGTATAAATGGGACTGCAGCAGTTGTGTGACAAAAGGGAGGTTGGTGATGAAGATAAGACAAAATCGGTTCAGCTGTTAAGAATGATGGTGACAAACTCTTCTAGTGCAAAGTTAGACTGTGGTAAGGTTTTTGTTTTTTTGTACGGGGGATTGAACCCAAGGGCAATTAACCTCTGAGCCACATTCATAGCCAATTTTATATTTTATTGAGACAGGGCCTTGCTAAGTGGCTTAGGGACTCACTAAGTTGCTGAGGCTGGATTTGGACTTGTGATCCTCCTGACTCGGCTTCTTGAGCCGCTGGGATGCGGTGAGTTCCAAAGGCTGAACTCTACTCCCTCCTTCTGCATCACTCTTCAAGGGATCCACCTTAAGGGAACAAACACCTGACTTTACTGATCTTATTAATGGATAGGATATATCTCCTGATTCTAATAATTTGCTTGAATTAACCACTTACTTCTTTGTTCAGTTTACTTCTGAGCTTAGAGGCAAATCTGGTGCTTTAAGGTAAAATATGCATGGATATAGAATTATACCTCCATTCAGGAGTTTTGCTCACAGATACAAGCATAAAATATTGCTCAAATGATTAACTGAATAAATGATTCATGGAGAGTTCAGTATACACCAGGCAATATTGTAAGTTCTTTAGATAGGATAACTCATTTAATGATTGAAGTAACACTGTTTTATATTTCCCATTTAGCATATGCCAGAACCAAGATACCCCAAAACCGGTTAAGTTGCTCCCCTGAGCAAGATCACAGACGCACTAAGGGCTAAAGTCAGAATCCAAACCTAGGGAGTCTGGCCCTTGCACCCCAGCTATTAGCCATGATGCTGTGCCTTATTCTCTCTTTTTGTGGCCAGGGAAAAGAATATCCCCTTTGAAGTTAAACCAATTTGGATTTAAATCTGGATCCCAGAGCATCTTAGTTATGTGACTTTGAGCTCGTTACTTAACCTCTTTGAATTCCAGTTTGTCTGAGAGCTATTTTAAGTACCAAATGATAGACTTCTCCTACATTAACCCTTTGTTCATTTATTGAGAGCCTATGAGCCTAGAACCAAGCGAGGTGCTTTGAATTAAACCATCTTTGGACAGAGAATTATACTATCATTCAAGAGTTTTACTCAAAGACACAAACATAAAGATATTCAAAATACTTGTGTAATTGGAATAAATTTTCTTGCAGCTGGCATTCCAGCTTCCTTTAAGAAGACAAGAAAAGTGGTTATTGAAGAAATCTTTTTTTCCCCCGTACTTTCCCCTTGCATTCCATTACATCCCTTTCTTAGGGAATTTTCTTTGCTGTATTCCATTGGCAACGTTAATGCCTTTGAATATCTACTACCTTAATCTCAAATCACAAATGCACCCCAGGATTCTGCTGAGACCTGGACACTGAATATTCAGAGGCCTCCTGGATGACTGACATGGCAGGGCAGGATGAATGTTATTCCATATCCCATATTGTCGCCATCGGAAAAATGGCATCCTGCCTGTGACTTGGCTGCAAGTGTCAACATGGAAGATGGGTTCCTGGAAGACAGGAGAGGCTGTGTGTTGGCTCTGGGCAAGGGAAAGGCAATAGTTCCAGGTGACAGATTGTGAATGCTCTTTTTCCCTCCCTCTTCCTTGAGTTTGGATGCAATAAAGCATATGACATGGGATCACCCAGCCTGATCACAGTCTCCGGCTGCTATATCACCTTCAGGATTTATGAAGGCAGCCACATGTCCAAGGAAGAGAAGCCACAGAATGAAGAACACAATTGTTTCTGGTGACAGAATTCTTCCTCAATCTGTGTGATCACCAAAGCTTTTCAGATCAAGGGAGGGCAATGTAAAAGCCTTAAGTGAGCCTGCCCTCTGAAGCTTCTGGGTTCACGCTTGATTGGCAAGAACTGAGTAACAGAAGGAGAACTGGCAGCTTTGAGGCTGAGAATCCTTCAGGTATGGCTTAAATCAAGGCCAGGTGCTCTTTCTTAATTAAACAGTGGATTAAATTTTTCTGTATCGTGTTTGCCAACTATGTATTCTGTCAACTGTGGAAACTTGTCCCCACTGTGGGGAGGAATTCATAGAATGGAGTTTGAAAATGATAAAAATCAGCTCTAACCTTCTCTCCATGGCTTCTCCCCCATCTCCCATCTCTAATGACCTTTGCAGTTTAGACTGCAGTGTGGTTCGATCTGGAACGGCACTCCCATTGGATGTTGCCAGAGAAAAATGGTGGGGGTGTTGGGGGGAGAGGTGGGTGTTGCTTGGTCAAACCTTCAGAGGAGACCTTGCTTAAGAGTTGTGGTTAATTGGCACGTGGGAAAGCAAGTGCTGCTCTGCACTTGAACTTGAGTAGGACTTGGGGCTTAGGGGGAAGCAGAGGAGAGAGCATTAGTTGCCTGGTTTGGGGTAGGTGGAAACAGAACAACCCTTTGTCTAGAACCATTTAGATCTGCTGGGTACTTTCCAATCAGAGTTGTTTTCTATGGTCTAAACCATAGCTTAAAAGCCATTCTTAACTTTTTGTTTAAGTTTGGTAGCAGAAGGTTCTTTAGAGGTAAAGAGAGCAACAACAAATACTAATTGGGCTTACTCTATTATTTTTCTCATTTAATGGTCACAGCTTTATATGTTGGTCATTATTAACCTATTTGGTTAGTGAGAAAACTGAGGCTCAGTTTGGACCAGTTGGGTAACCCCCCTCCCAGTGAGTAGCAAGAGATGGGGAAAGGCTGATCAAAGGGGAACTAAATTACAGTTAAAAAAGAGAGACAAGCTCTGGTTTACTGTTGAATAGTGGTGTGAATATAGATAACAACTAGGTACTGTATATTTCCAAAAACTACCAGAAAGGACTTGAGTATTTTCACCATAAGAAATCATGAGCATAGGGCTGGGGTTGTGGCTCTGTGGTAGAGTGCTTGCCTACCACATGCAAGGCCCTGGGTTCGATCTTCAGCACCACATAAAAATAAATAAATACAATAAAGATATTGTGTCCGTCTACAACTAAAAAAAAATATTAAAAAAAGAAATCATGAGTGTTTGAGGAAATATATTTAACCTGATTTAAATATTACATACTGTATGCTTATATTGAAAATCACGTGATACCCCAATAATATGCGTAATTTTAAAGTATTTGTCTGTTAAATAAATTTTAAAAATTCATATTTCAAATAATCACTTGTTTGGATTCTTTACTGTTTTCTCCTCTTTTATAATTTTTAGTGGCATACTATTGGTTTGAAAGCAAAACACTCTATTTTTATTTTTTAGAGTCTTACTCACAACATGTTAAGATCAACTAGGTGGATTTTCCCTTTCAATGTCTAAAAGTCATCAATACTCTGTCATTGCTCTTGGTGTGTGTGTGTGGCAGGGGGTAGGGAGATTACTTTGTGTTTTGTCCCTTACTCTCTCAATGCATCTCTGGAGAATCTGGAATTTGGGTTGGATAATCCTGAAGATATTTACTTCCAAGAGACCATTATTTTCTCCTAAACTACCTTCCTGTTTTCTGGAGGTCTCAGCAAATGGATTTTTTGGGTACCATTCTCCTTGAGACCTCAAGTGCCTGAGAATACTCTTCTTTTACCTTTGCAATTAAGTTGTAGTTTTTGCTTCTAGTTGTTAAGTTTGAAGATGGTGTTTCATATTCTAACTAGATTGTAAGCAAGAATTTTCTGATACAAAATGGTTTTCAAAATAGCCCTATAAAATTGATTCGTTATATAATTGAGGAAGATACCAATAATGTAACTTACCAAAGTGTTTCAACATCCTGAGGGATCCTTTGTCAGCCTCAGATGTATCTCACATTTTAATATTCTTTCCATTTCTATTCTCTTAAAAATAAAGAAATGACTTGAAATTATATTACCCATGAGAATCTTATTTTCAGATCTGACATACCTACAACCAAACAGATCATTAAAATAAAGCAACACACAGCTCTTAAGCACAGAGTATAAACTCCTGAGATTTATTCTTCCTACTGATTTTTATAATTATAGTCAAATACATCTGAAATATCACTAGATACAAAGTAGTACTTTACTAAGTTATTTTGAAAAATGCATTATGATTTTAGTATTTCTCTTATAATTAGTTTTACAAATACCTATTTGTCCAATTGTGTATCTGTGCATTTTGCAAATTACTGTGGAATTTGTTCATTGATGTAGATTGTGGTGTTAAAGAAACACATTCTCGACTTTGAGATACAAAAAAACCATGTGATTTTAAATGACACATTATTTATCTTAGTTTGTAAGAGGAAACACAAATGATCCCTTAATCCCAGTTATGATTTACATAGTAAAATCTCACCTCTAGTGTATTAGTCAAAATGGTTTTGCTCTTCTTTGGTTGTTTTTTGGACAGTATATAATGTCTATTGCTTAGGAACATCTGATTCCCTGATGATATTTCTGCCAATCATTACTATTCAGTTGGATATGATGTTACAGAGGCTGTAACTTATAGTAGTTCCTAGGTACCTATGGGAAATTTGTTCTAGTACCCCCCTGTGAATACCAAAGTTGTGGGTGCTCAAGTCCCTTATAGAAAATGATGTAGCATTTTACATAACCTGCACACATCCTCCTTTATACTCTAAACCACCTCTAGATTGCTTATAATTCGTAATAGAGTATAAATGTTGTGTAAATAATTGTTGTTCTGTATTGTTTAGGGAATAATGACAAGAAAAAAGGTCTTTACGTGTTTGGTACAAATGCAATTTAAAAAAAAATATTCTTAATCCATGGTTGGTTGAAGCTGCAGGTGTGTAACCACCAGCATGAAGGACTGACAGTATTCCTTACGTGACTTTTAAAGCATAACTTGTGCACGCACACACCCACCCACCTACACCATAACCTTTCCAGAGCTTAAATCAAAATGTTTCATTTGTAAAAATGTCTTAAATTTTGGATGAATATTTAACTCTTTTTCTTTTTTTTCCCCTGACAATAGGAGACATACTTCATTATTGAAAAATTTGGCACTTAATAAAGTTTTAATAAATCTGAGGATGTTTTAGAACAGATGCCTAGAACTGGTTCAAGAGAGGATTCCTGTGTAAGGGGTTTGTGAAGGATGCATCCCTGGAGACCCTGTTAAGGGAGTTAGAGGAGGCAGCAGGGGAAAGGAAGGAGGCAGAAGCATGGTGTGAGTTCAGGCAGCATCCTGACCTCTGCCTGGTCCTGCAGGGGAGCTCTGGAGTGTCACTGGAGGCAAAGGAGCTATCACTGGCTAAGAACCAGCTCACTCACAAGGGACCCCCTCCCCCACCCCCACCCCCAGGCACTTCCAGTTCCCTGAATAAACAAAACAACTCTAATATCCCCAGGGCAGTTAGCTGAAAGAGGGCAACAGAGCCGTCTTTAGAAGTGACAGCACACAAAAGCAGGGGAGGGGCTACAGAAATGGCAAAAAATGGATTCCTGGGGGCCTCCATGCAGAGAGCACAGACACTGTCCCTGTCACCATCCCTCAGCATTCTTATTTCACCCTCTGCGCCTTTGTGTCTCTTCTTAGAATGCACAGCACCAAAGATCCAGTTCCTTCTGAATCTTGGACCTCGATCTGGGAGAGGGTCAGGAGGTGATATCTCTTATGTGTTTCTATGATGAAACTTTTACTTTAATTTCCTGTTCACCCTCTGTTATAATAAGGTTGTGGTTCAAGCAAATCAGGTATATATATTTTTAATTCCACATTCACAAATGAGATAGACTCTCTGCAAGAACTGAGTGATTCATTTATGTAAACATAAACTTAACTTAGCGAGGGGCAACCTCAATCTGGTTCCCATGTCATTGTTCATTCCACAGACCACAGCATCCTCTCCAGTACCTGCCATTGAATGTTGACCCCTGTTTCAGATAGAATTTTTTTCTTCCATAAGAAGATTCATACCTGTGAAATCACTGAGCATTGGCTTACTGATAAATGCAAGCGGTCAAGAGAACAGTGCTCCTGAAAGTGGTAACTGCTCATGGTTTACCTTTCCTTGTTAATTAAACCCTAGATTGGAGTCTCATTCTTAGGTTAGAGGTCTCAGAGTGATGGCTCACAGATGTATTTAAGTGACTTTTTTTTGGTATTTAAATGACTTTAAATGAACTGTCAGATTTATAAATTGGGAGAATTTCACATCAGGTTTTTTATTTCTGGAATCTCTACAAAAGTTAGGCAAGCTTGTTATGTCATCTCTGTGTTTTTCTGTACCTACAGCCTTCTAGAGCTAGGCTATTTCCTTTAGATGTGATCTTCAGTTTGCCAATCTCTACCCAGTGCATGTTGCTGATTTCTGTTCCCTGCTTGGCTCAAATAGTCATTTTCATTTGCTACTTTTACAACATGTAAACTAATGAGAGGAGAGGCAGGTAATTTTGAAGGCTTTGCCCCTTAATAATTGCTACTAATAAACTTCATGAATTACTTTGTGAATTAAACAGAGTTTGGAGAAATCTTTTTTGTCAGCTCATGTAAATATCCCAGGCCCTCTATTATTCAAAGGTAAGGTCCTTGCCTTATGACCTGCTTTATCTAGGGAATGAGTTTATTCCTGGCACTCTTCTGGGCTGCACATTTTGTGAGCATTTCATTGCTAACTAGCATCCCGTGTGAAAGATGGAAGGGTACCACACAGGAGCCATACAATATATTTTGTCTAGAAATATAATTGAAACACAGGTTAACTCAAATGTCAAATGGTTAAACTGGTTCAATTAAGTCTTCCTCTGATCACTAATATTTGTATTATTCTGCCACTTTTATATTTCATTATAGCACATATGAAGAGTTTACTCTGTGTAGTAATTATATTTAGGAGTGTGTGTGTGTGTGTGTGTGTGTGCGTGCACACACACACGCACACACACACAAATTTTTGCATGCCCTGTGCTTAATGTGGGAATAGTCCTCATATTTTCTTGATGCAATGACAAAAGACATGGATTAAATATCGGATACCTGCTGCTTTGCCTTTAAATCTGTGATCATGACTTGGGTGGGAAGTTGGGCCAAATGCTTAATTAAGTTTCTTCTGGACTTAAAACCATGGTTGCCCTATTCTTCCTGGGTTTCAACACTCAAGTTATGTGTTTTCATACATCTTGGTCATGAGATGTTCAGATTCAAGGTAGCTGTCTCCAGTGAGGACATCTTCTAAGTATAGTATGTGGTACCCTTGGCAATAACCTCAAGGATGGGAGATGAAAGGCTAGATATTATTTTCCATGCTTATACCAGTATTGGGTACCTTCTTCCAGTATAGTTTCTTTAACCAAAATTCCATTTTGCCAGGTGCAGTGGTGCATGCCTGTAATCTCAGCGGTTTGGGAGGCTGAGACAGGAGGATTGAGAGTTCAAAGCCAGCCTCAGCACAAGTGAGGCGCTAAGCAACTCAGTGAGACCCTGTCTCTAAATAAGATACAAAAAAGAGCTGGGGATGTGGCTCAGTGGTCAAGTGCCCCTTGACTGAGTTGAATCCCCAGTATCCCCCGCACAAAAAAGAGATTCCATTTTATTGAGGTGTCATCATATGAATAAGGATTTAAATGTAACTTAAATATATGCATTGTTCTCTAAAATATCAACCCTATCCTAAAACTCTTACTTGGACAGCTTTGGGTTCTGTATATTTTTGCCAAGAGATAACACATTCACCATTCCAAATTCAGTTCATCAATCTCATCCAACCAGAGAATATAAATGAAAAAAAAAATAACTCAATGGAAAAAAAATAATGGATCTAAAAGAGATTTTTTAAAAGATGGAAAATAAAATCAATTTGGTGTTGCTTTAATTTTTGATGATTTAAGTGGGAGTTCTAATGCCCAGCAGGTACTATTTGACATTTTCATCTCCAGTACTGTGAAGAGATTAACACTTACTGGTATTGATTTAAACTAGGATTTATACCAGGGCTGTCATTTTTATGGAAAGCACAATAAAAGAGATTAGAAAGAAATTGCCAAGCAGCCTGGGTCTAATCAATCGTAGAATGCTTTCATTGGGAATTTGCAATTTTACCAAGCAGAAAGTTAACACGCAGGATAAGCAAAAGGAAATGAAATTCACATCAGGACTTAATTGTGGCCAGGTCAAAACCAAACCAAATCACACCGCAGGACACATGGTTTTCCTGCGGTTTTTTTCTATGGAGATTTCGAGGAGAAAGAGCTGTGACAGACAGCATTTTAGAGCCTGCTGATGTGGAGCAGACCCCCGTGAAGGACTAAAGAGAAACATGACGTATTTTAGGACAGAACATATGAGGCTGCATTTGGGGAGAATTTTTCAGAACTGAAATCAAGTAAGATTCAATGAGGGTATCTGACTTATTTGGTTTTATAGGAGAGAGAGGAGTCATCTCAGACTGACTGGAGGTCAGATAGTCTGATGTCAAAGAATGCAAAGTTCCTTCCTTAAACTGAACACAAAATCCAGGAAAGACAGAAGATAAAGAGAAAAAGAATGTGGGGGAAGCATTCATCGCTAACCTCTAAATCTGAGCTTGTACAGCAAATGGCAGTGTCACATGTGAGCACTGAAATCAAAGTATCAAAAGAGCTGTCAGTGAAGACACTCAAACAAAGAGATACCTAAACAATCTCAGGTAATCTGCTTTCCTTGAAAGATAATTCAGTTAAGAAGGTTGCACTTACTATTGCAATTTAAATTCTTAATGCCATTGATTATGCATAGGGACCAAGATTTTTTATTTCTTTTTATTTTTTAATTTTCATTTGTTATATATGACAACAGAATGCATTACAATTCATATTACACATAGAGAGCACAATTTTTCATATCTCTGGTTGTACACAAAGTAGAGTCACATCCTTCATGTCTTCATACTTGTACTTAGGGTAATGACGACCATCACATTCCATTGTCTTTTCTACCCCAATGCCCCCTCCCTTACCCTCCTCCCCCTTTTCTCCTTTGCCTTATCTAGAGTTCATTTAATCCTCCCATCCCCTCACCACCACAGCATATTATGAATCAGCATCCTTAAATCAGATAAATCATTCAGCATTTGTTTTTTTGTGGGGGTTGGCCAATTTCACTAAGCATTATATTCCCCATCCATTTATTTGCAAGAGCCATGATTTTATTCTCTTTTAATGCTGAATAATATTCCATTGTGCATATATACCACATTTTCTTTATCTATTCATCTACTGAAGGGCACCTAGGTTGGTTTCACAGTCTAGCTATTGTGAATTGTGCTGCTATGGACATTGATGTGGGACCAAGGTTTTTTTTTTTTTTTTTTTTTTTAAATACAGGAACATTGCACGGTTAGAGTCTCACAATGTACAAGATGAAAGATTGAAGGTGGATCATTTTTACAGGGCCAACTGTAATTGCGATCATAGTTTTATGGGCTACAGGCTAGAGATGGCTCAGAGGAGAAGGGAGTTAAGTCTTTTAGGAATGAAAAAGAAGGGGATCTTCTGAAGGAGAATCATATTAAATCTGCCATGGTCTTCTACCCTGTCTCTCCACTTCCTTATTTCCCTCCAGAATATGATGCTATAGAAATGTCATGGGACTCATGGGCAAAGGACCTGTTACATGACCCAGCTTGTGATAGCTGATTAAACCACATTGTCTAGCCTTCAACAAGGATTCTCTAGTTTCTTACTGGTCCACAAATGCACCTGTCTCAGGGCCTTTGTGCATATCATTTTTCCTTTCTGGACCGTCTATCTCCTGGAAATGTCAATACTGATTCCTTCTGTTGCTCCAGATGTGCAGGTGTTGCCACATCAGAGTGGTCTTCTCCAGCTCCTCTGTGTGAGTGACTGAATGAATAGATGGGTGAGTAAAGGAGGAGGCAACCTTGGAGGTCAATGTCACATAGGAAGTTTGGGAAAAATCTAAGGAGAGAAAACACAGGCAGGTAGGAACTAAGGAAAATGAATGCTAGTTGGTGATTGATTGGATATGGCAGCCATGGGTGTGGGAGACTGTAGAGTTAGGAAAGGCAGAGGATGGCTCCCAGGTCTGAACTGGTGGTCTAGATGGATGCAGGTATAAGCACATGTTTTTGGAGGGAACCAGGGAAGTGATAAGAGAAGAGTATCTAATAGTTACAGGGAACATAATATGCCAGGCACTGGGCATTATGTATGCCATTTCACTTAATTCTCTGTGGTAGATCATTATCTTTTCTTTTAAGTTGAAGAATATGAGGCTCAGGGAATTTAAGTAATTAGCCCAGGAGCATACAATCAGTAAAAGGAAGACCCAGACTTCTGCCCAGTTCTCTCTGATACAGTTCACATGAACACAAATTACTTTGGCTACCATCATTAGATTTAATTGTGAGACCCAACACAACAATTTACATGGAAGTTTAGAAGGTACACAAATTAGCTGTGGCTTTGAATTACGAACAGCAGTACAAATGCACTGTTCCTACTACTCTTCTGGAATTTTTAGAGCAAGAAGTTCACTTATGATTTAATTTGAATCTCTTATGCAAAAGACTTGTTCCCTTTTACCCAAGACCTGCAGAAATCTTAATACCAACATCTTCACACAGTACTAACCAGGCTGCTGTGTAAGTTATGCAGTTTGGACACTGCACAACCATAGGGAATTGCCACGATGTGAATGTTTTCCCTTAGAATTCTAATTCTTCTAATACATGTTCTGAAACTGTCACTTACTATACTTATCACTTGTCACGGAAGTAAAGGTAAGTGGAATATATTCAGAGAGATAGAGGGAATGAAAAAAAAAAAAGAAACAGGAATGAATACTGTGACAACCATGGGAAAAAAAAAAAGACTTGGTTCTTTTAGAGAGGATGTGACAAAAATGTCCCAGAAAGGTACCGAGACCAATGCAGATGAAGGCAGGTTGTTAATACGTTGCATGGTGGGGTGGTTGGCACAGGTGTGGAAACACAGGAAGCCAGGGCTGTTTCATAAATATTTCATTCACAGCGAGAACACTGACCTTTTCTCCAAGCCAAGTTCTTTATAAACATACAAATGGGCAGTCATTTCCCATGAAATTACCTATCAAATCCAGAGGTTTTTGAAAACAGTTCTTAGGATTTTTTTTTTTTTCATTTAGAAGAATTTGTTTTTTTCCATTTAGACTTAAGAGCATCCATCTTGCTTGAGGACCAAATTTTAGAAAGTGAGGCTTCCTCCTTTCCCTCCTTTCATTTCTTTATACTTCATTTCTTCTTTCCTTCTCCATCTTTTAGAAACAATTGTATGAAATTCATCTCTTAAACCTCTTTTATTACAAAATAGAATACAGATTGGGGATCCAATCCCAAACCAGAAGGGGCCATTCTCCTGACATTTAGGATGCTTACTTCCTTGCTTTTACTTATAGTTTCACCACCTAAGTTGCACCCCAGCTTTACACTTATATCAGTGGCATCATATTGGAGCCTTTCTCTTCTGATCTTGGTGGTTTTGTTCAGTGATATGGTTGGAGAGCCAACCCTATAGCTACATTTCATTCATTTTTCATTTATCTTTAGAAAGGGTCAAATGTTCTCTGTGAAAGACCAGAGAATAAATATTCTTTGTAGGACATGTAAAGTCTATCACATCTTCACATATTTCCTTTCCTTCTTATAAAATTAACACTTTCGCCATAAAAACTGCCAACCATGGGCCAGAATTGACCTTCGTTATAAAATATTCCACCATGTGGTTAAAGACTTAATTTTGCCATTAAAGGGCATTTTGATTACCCTTGACTTCTTATTCCAGATAGTAATATCATTCTCACTATTATTCTCTTACATAATCAATCATCACCTGGAATTTTCCATATATCTATCTCTCTTTGATAATCATATATGTCTCCTGTTTTTTATTTTGGCTGATTTTTACTTAATGTTTTCTCTTTTTGTGTGTTTGTTTATTTTTTACTGTGTGCTGAACGTTGTACTTGCAAAATTAGTTGACAAAATAATTTTCAGTATAGGAAAACTTTTTTTTTCTCTCTCCAAAGATTTTCCTTTGATCTTATTAGGCACTTAGCAGCACAGTAGTCAGGGGTCTTCTGAACCAGTTTTGAGCTGTGGAGTTTTCTGGATTTCCCCGGATTGTGGAAGTTATTCTGCAGTTTGTGTAAGGGCTGGTTTACCCTCTAGGTCACCCTGAGTCCTGGAATGTTAGACTCAGAAGGGAGATGGTTTATCATCATAGGTCCAGGACTCTGACAAATGTGTCCTTAGCCGATGAGGTTGTCCAGAGCACAGTGCAGATTGTCAGTCCTGTTTTCAGGAAAGACAATATCCCTATGATGGAAGTGGCCTGGACTACTGGGCTGACCTCTCTGAATTCCCTTCCTCTCCTAGATCTTGGTCCAGTAATTTCTCACTCTCCTGTTGTGTTTTTATTTGGTTTTAAAAGTGTGGCATTTATACACCATGGAGTATTACACAGCACTAAAAAATGACAAAATCATGGAATTTGCAGGGAAATGGATGGCACTAGAGCAGATTATGCTAAGTGAAGCTAGTCAATCCCTAAAAAACAAATGCCAAATGTCTTCTTTGATATAATGAGAGCAACTAAGAACAGAGCAGGGAGGAAGAGCAGGAGGAAAAGATTAACATTAAACAGAGACATGAGGTGGGAGAGAAAGGGAGAGAAAAGGGATATTGCATGGAAATGGAAGGAGACCCTCATTGTTATACAAAATTACATATAAGAGGTTGTGAGGGGAATGGGAAAATAAACAAAGAGAGAAATGAATTACAGTAGATGGGGTAGAGAGAGAAGATGGGAGGGGAGGGGAGGGGGATAGTTGAGGATAGGAAAGGTAGCAGAATACAACAGTCACTAATATGGCATTATGTAAAAATGTGGATGTGTAACCAATGTGATTCTGCAATCTGTATTTGGGGTAAAATGGGAGTTCATAACCCACTTGAATCTAATGTATGAAATATGATATGTCAAGAGCTTTGTAATGTTTTGAACAACCAATAAAAACAAATAAATAAAAGGGTTATCCTGTACTTTAAAAAAAGTGTTTTATGCATATTTTCTTGCACTTTTAGTTTAGGTAATGAATTTTAGTTTAGGTAATGAATAATAAGTGACTACTTATTACTGGAAATTGTGATCTTACTAATATACACTTACATTTTTAAAAGATAAAAATTTAAATCAGTTTCATACCGAAGAATATAGTATTATAAGACACTTGAAAAGTCATTCTGTGTCAATTATCAAGAGAATACAAGTAACAATAAATGTTGGCAAGGATGGGGGGAAAAGCATACATTCATACATTGTTGGTGAGATTACAAATTGGTGCAACCATTCTGGGAAGCAATATGGAGATTCCTCAAAACACTAGTAATGGAATCACAATTTGACCCAGCTATCCCACTTCTTGATATAAAGCCAAAGGATTTAAAATCAGTATGCTACAGAGATGCAGCACATCAATGTTTATAGCCTGAAAATTCACAATAGCTAAGCTATGGAGTTGATACAGGTGCCCTTCAATAGATGAATAGATGGAGAAAATGTGATACACACACACACACACACACACAAAATGGAATATTACTCAGCCATAAAGGAGAATAACTTTATGACATTTGCCAGTAAATGGATGGATCTGGAGACTATCGTGCTAAGTTAAATAAGTCAATCCCCCAAACCCAAAGGTAGAATGTTTCCTCTGATATGTGGATGCTAACACACAATAAAAAGGGGGGGAGAATAAAAGTTTATTGGAGTATACAAAGGGGAATGGGAAAGGAGGAAGAGGGGAAGGGAGAGGGTA
Source organism: Marmota marmota marmota (assembly GCF_001458135.2). Taxonomy (NCBI): domain Eukaryota; kingdom Metazoa; phylum Chordata; class Mammalia; order Rodentia; family Sciuridae; genus Marmota; species Marmota marmota. The sequence continues at coordinate 41,650,861 of NW_026000026.1, read as the reverse complement.
TGGAGAAAAGAGAGACATAACTTTCCTGTGTACATTTATGACTATACCTTAGTGAATCTCACCATTGTGTACATGCACAAGAAACTAAACAAACAAACAAACAAAAAACAACAAAAAAACCCCACCCCAAACCAAAAACCCTATGGGCAAATGTCAAAAAGACCAGTAGAGAGGGGTTTGGGGGAAGAGGAGAGGAAGAAGAGATACTGGGGACTGAATCAGAACAAGATATATCCCATGCTTTTACAATTATGTCAAAATGGATCCTATTGTCATGTATAATTAAAAAGAACCAAAGAATTTTTAAAAAGAAGAGTGATTCTGTAGTCCTTAAAGATTTTGTATTTCCATTGTCTATTCTAAAAATTTTCCAAACTATAAGTACTTTTATTTTCTTTTTTCCTAGCAAATCAAAGTCAGTCTTGCTAGAACTTTTTTAAGTTAATTTTTTATCATAAACACAAAAGAGATTACACTAAGTCCTTGTATTCAACTGTGGATTTCTCCCCCACCCTTGCTCTGTTTATGAATTCAAGAAAAGAGTCGATTCTGTTAGGCTATTTATCTCACTAATGACTATAAACATGGTGGACTGTGGAGTTTTGAGATTTCCCCATAGGATTAAACTATAAAGAGATCCTGAGATCCCAGATGAATAGAAGCTATGGATATCCCAGTTATCACTATTTTTAATAGTATCAGGAAACGTAATGAAAAATAAACCCCTGATATGACAATCAGATAAAACTTGATTCCCAAGGGAGGCATAGAACCAGAGGTGGGTTCTAGAGTTCTTGGGCACCTGCCCTAGATGTGGCAGAATGAGAAGCATCAGACACGGCTGATCAGTGGCAATGAATCTCGTGTTTATATGACACATGATGATACATATATCTATTAATTTGTATCTGGTAAAAATAGAAAGACAAGATCTCATATCTGAGAACTACAAAATGTTCATGGGACTCGGGTGAAAAGGACACAATGTGTGTGTTTTCTTTTCTTTCCTTGTTATATGCTCTAAATTCAGTTTTTTCCTCCATCGTGGGGAATGAAGCTAGTGAATGAAGGGTTGCACCTCACATTGGGCCTTTAACTGAACCAGTGTCATGGCTTAAAGTGCCAATTTGCAGGTAATAGAGTCCTTATTGCTTTCCCTGTGTGTGTTATGCAGGCAAACGAAGGTCTTTGCGTCTTCAGTTGTTCAACAGAAATAAAACTGAGCAGTCCCTGAGTTGGTCAGCCAGGTAAGTAGCATCTGTGGCTAATCGAATGAAATTTGATTGAGAGTCAGGAGATGCCCCTACTTTGGGGAGGCTTCTTGGTGTGAATTTGGGCAAGTTTTCTCGCTGTCAGTATCCTTGGAAGATGTGAGGCATGAACCTATTAATACAATGTGCTCAGGACTGTGCTGGGCAAAACCTCGGCCCTTGGTCTGGCATTGAGAAGCTTTCCATTCAGGTACAGGGCATAAGGAAGATTTTATAGCCTATTGTCCTGCATTCAATTCTGTGTTCTGCCGCTTCCTGGCCGGAAACCTTAGGGAAGTTATCCTCCCTAAACCTCAGTTTCCTCATCTTTAGACATAGTGAGTCCTACCTTTAGGGTTGTGTTCAGAATTACAGGGGCAATTTCAGAAAAAAATAAGAGAAGGGCCTGACTCAAGTAAGCTTGGAGTAAATAAAATGGTTGCTGTAGCTGTAGTTTTTGGCATTTTTATTATTATTTAGACACTTATATCCAAAAGCGATCAAAATAAGACAATGATAAATGTTGAGAGCCACAGCCGAAGGGGCCCCAGCAAACTTCCAGCTGCCAGCTGATGATTGGCTCACAGCACCCCAGCAAACTTCTAGCTGCCAACTGATTGGCTCCTCTGCGGTGATGCTCATTGGGCTGTTTCCCTGCCCTTTCAGACAACTGAGCTGCTCATTGGGGGACTTTTTTTTGGCTCCGCCCACACAACCCAGCTAATCTGCCTCAAGAGCAGGAGGAGGAGGGGGGGAGGTTGAGAGGCTTGTGGGAAGCGGTTGGTGGCAGTTGGGCTCAGGGTTTTTCCTGAGGAGCTGTGTGGTGTGGTGTGTGTGTTCTAAAAATAGAGTTCGTTTCTTTTGACAAGTGGCTCCTGAATTGTGCCCAGCCAGACTGCGGCAGATAAATGCCTGATAGGAAGTTCAGAAGAAAGATGCTACATCTTCACCCACACAGTCTCATGCCTAGTCAGTATGACTTTTCTGTTTCACTATTTTAATCCACATACTACCTCTATTCCAGGAAGCACTTGCCCAAGAAGTTGTAGATATCTTAATTGGTAATTCTAGAAATTTTCTGAAAAACAAAAACAAAAACAACCATGATAAATGCACACAGTATTATCTGTCACTTTAAAAACGGATGATTAAATAAAAAGTTAAGATGATCAATAACTGGTATCTGTCATATGCTATAAAATATTTCCCAGTTTTCTTCTTTTTCTTATGTGTGTGTGTGTTTTGGGGTGCTGGGCATTGAACTCAGGGCCTTGTGCATGCAAGGCAAGCACCCTACCAACTGAGCTATATCCCCAGCCTTCCCAGTTTCTTTTCTACTACATAACTTAGTTTATATTTATAGTACTGAATAATCAAGAAAATTAAATTTAATTTAGACAGATTCATTAATCTTTTCATTATGTTTTCTGTCTTTAATACTTTCTTGGGTCCCTCCAAAGCCTAAGGCTGTATACCATTATAACCATAATATTTCTTGGAATTGAATCTCTCTCCACATATTTCTTCAGTTTGCTGCATCCACCAGTCCCAAACAATTAAGTCATGATTTTTATCCACTCCTAGCCAAGTCCGCAAACCTCTATTAAAAGACTCACCTTAGACCGTATTTCAAAACTTCACAAGTGTTCCTTCTTTGCCTTGTTCCCTCTGAAATATTACAAACACTCTCAAAGTTGTGCTTTCTCTTACTGCAAAGGAGTAAACTTAGCTTTGTCTTAACAGGTATATTTGGAGATTTTCAGGAACCAGCATTCAACATAAAATAAGAGAAAATGGGGAGAGAGGAAGTTATTTTCTTGTATCCCTAACAACCACTGTCGTAATCTCAGGAAATGTTCTATAATGATTGGGTGAACATCTAAAATGACAGAGCACATGAATGCTATCTTCAAAGTTTACTTTACCCAGATGAATTTAAAGTGTGACTCAAGTCATTTTAAATGCAATTAAAATTAATATTGTAAGAGCTAGTACTTATGATAGGCCAGGAAATATTCAAACTTCCTATTGAGTCATTAAAAGAAAAAAAAGGTAAAATGATGATCCTCATCCAGATATAAATGAACATCTATTGAAGATTTATTTAGCTCATTGATTATTGAGGGAATGATAAAATACTATAGTTGGTTTAAAGGAGAATCCAAACAACCACATATTTTTAGTTTGACAAGCAAGAATAAGATAAATTTACAACTCAATGCAAAACTGGTCAAAATCCACTGGGTGGGGTTACATTTCAGTGGACTCAATTTGCATTTCATAGATAAGGATCATTTACATTACTATCAGATTTCTACAATTTGAGAGTTGTGAAATAAATCCAAGATAATGTAAGGTGAGGTACCCAAATGTATATTCAAGACCCTTTTCTTCATCTTAAAGTCTTTTGTAAACCAAATTTCTCAACAGGCATTCATGATTTAAAATAATAATAATAAAAAAGAACCAGAAATACTTAGCAAAGTAGCAAGAGAAGAGATTTCATTAATCAGATTAAAGAGTGGGTTAAAAAAAAAAAAAAAGAACCACAGTAACATCAGTTTGGCGAAAGACTGGAACTCTTCCTCTGATGAGAATCAAACCTGGGATACCCACTACTGCTGTTTTCATTTATTACTGTAATAGAGGGCTTAGCAAGTGGAATAATGCAAAAAAGCATAATGCACTGGAGATTTATACAAACTTTTTTATGTTCACCCAAATTTATTCCTTTTTATTTTTCTAAGTGGAAAGAGGCAGGCTAAAAAGGCTCTCTAATGTATGATTCCATTTATATTACTTTCTGAAAAAGCAAAAATACAGGGACAGAAATCAAATGCCAAGGATGGAGGTGGGGAAAGAAGTTGACTACAGATGGATACAAGAGAATTTATGGCATGAAGGTTTTTTAATCTCAATTGTTGTGATGGCTGTGCAATGTTATACATTTGTCAGAACTTACAAAATTGTACCCCTAAAGAGGTGAACTCAAGAAACCTGAGCAAAAGCAGGTGGCTGATCTGGGAGGTATGTATGTGAATGCTCTGTGAACTAAGGCAAGGGAGAAATGAAAGTCTGGGGTGATTGTGTTCAGAGAGTTTTAGGGAGGCCTAGAGTTAATAGGGTATCATTGAAATAGGGCAGAAAGTGAGAAATTAGATTCCATCAGTGCAGGGGGATTTCAGGCCATGTGATACTATCATGGCAAGGTGGGGGGAATGTTGAGATGTAAACACGACTGTGCAAAAGTATTCTCTGAAATCATGAAATCTAGAAAGAGAGAGGGAGAGGTGAGAGAGAGAGGGATGAGAGAGCTGGGGGGTGGGAAGGGAGGGAGGAAATTCTCAGGTATAATTGTTGGCATTGTTGTTATTATTTAGACACTTATACCAGAAATATAATGATCAAAATAAGACAATGAATGATAAATGTCTGATAGGAAGTATAGAAGAAAGATGCTACATCTTCATCCACACAGCCTAATGCTTAGGATGTGCGGGGGGTGGCGGGGTGGGGAGTGGGAGGGAACAATTCTCAGCCAAGACAATACACAGAAATGAAGAATAAAGAAAAATTGAGAAGGTAGTGAAGGTAAATTCTTTATCATGGCTATTTTATACTAAAAATTTTAAAGGCTTAATTTTTATTTTTAAAGTTATTTTGAGATAAGTGTTTGCACTTGCAGTAAGGAAAAAATAGTTTTCTATAAATGTCTCAGTATAGTTACTAACTTATTTAACAGAAGACAAAACCCTGTCCTATACCAAAGCAAATTCTAAGCATGGTGTAAATATTTAATGAATTAATGAGAGTCCCTGAAGACTCTAGAAAATATTGTTTAATGGTTATATAGCCTTAGGCTTGGGAGGAACCCAACAAGAATTACATTAAAGGTAGAAAACCCATGGAAAAAGATTAATGAATTTGGCTAAATAACACTTTAAAATTCTGATTACTCAGTACTATAAATATAAACTAAGTCCTATGGCAGAAAAGAAACTGGGAAATCTTTCTTTAGCATATGACAGACACAGGTTATTGATCATCTGAATTTTTTGTTTATTCATCTTTTTGAAATTGACAGATAATATTACATGTTTTCATCATTTTTCCAACTACTTTATTGAAGAATGATTGCTATTTGGTAAATGATTTAGAATATAAAATTTCATATATTTTTATGTAAGCATATCCTGTGAAAACATCATCATGATCAAGACAGTGAAAATATCCACAATCCTAGATTTCTTGTTCATGACTTCTTAAATTCCTTCTTCCTTTCATGGGAAATCACTGATCTGTTTTCCGTCTCTACGGATGAGTGTGCATTTTCTAGAATCTTATATAAATGGATATACAGTATGTACTCATTTTTTGTCTGGTGTCTTTCACTTGGTGGACATATTTAAAGATTCTTCCATGTTGTTGCATTATTAGTAGTTCATTATTTTTATTGGTTTTTTAAATTAAAAGTTTGATATAATCCATCAAGGAAGCCCTCTGGTTTTTTCAGTCTGGCTATTGATTGAAAGGCACCTTTCTCAGCCCTGTGAATTTTTCACTTTATCCTTTTGGATGCTCATTTCCATGGTCTCAGGAAATTAATTTTATGTATGTTCTGAATATTTGCTCAGGACCTTCTGTAGATCTCTGGTGTTCTCTGTGTGCAGATCTGTCCTCTTTTGTACTTCATCCTGTGAATTCTTGTTGTCTTGGTCTTCTTAGATTCTCAACTCCATCTTTTAAATTGGAATGTGCTGGTGTCCACCTTGGTTTCCCTTTATTATGCCACAAGTCAAAACTTTGTCAAATCAGTGAGCAGAGGCAATTGTAGAAGTGGTTTCCTTTGTTTCCTATCTCTAAGAGATCACTGTCTTTCATGACCTGACCTAAAATGCCTTGAAAAATCATTGTTTCATAAATTTTTATCTTTTTTGGGATTGTTTCATATGGGAAAATAAATCCAGTGTCTGTTATTTCATGTTGGCCTCTTGCAGTTTTGAAGTGTGAGACATAAATGAGAAAACAGCAGATAATCCAAAGCGGACTGTGTTGTACCTAGGAACACATCCAGGTAAGAAGGGATCTGTATATAATATATGAAACACTTTACAGCCTTCTTATTTCTGTTACCCTGGTTCATTTTTCCTAATAATCAAAATATGCAAGATAAATGTGTTAGTAGATACATCCATGCTTTGGATGTTTTATCATATTTTGATATTATTTCCAAATTTTTTCACCTTCCACTGAAAGGATATTTCTCCTTCTCCAATGAAGGAAAGGAAGACGTAACATCCTCAGCATTCTTAAAGGGACTTGGTGGCAATGGGAAAACTACTCTCCAATTTAACCAGTTCTTGATTAGGCAAGATACAGAGTAAAGGTACTGTGTATTTGTGTGTGTGTGTGTGTGTGTGTGCATTCACACGTGCGTACATGCACATATGAACAGATCAGCGGGAATGTGTATTTTCGGATTCCAGTTGCAAAATTTCCTCCCTTATCTTGCACTTTCATTCCATATTCCCAAAGCCCTCCAGCTTACACTCTGCATTTTCATCAAAAACTATATAACCTCTTTAAGGAAGAGTTAATAGTTCAACGTAAAACTTTCAGGGATGAAAAATGTTGTGGGAGGTTGCTGTTGCTGGGTCTGAGATTTGACTGGTACATCTCAGCTGCAGGGTCTGTGGTCTGTGTCTGGCCTCTCCTGTCACTATCTTATTCCTCCCCCAGCTGATCCAAGCAGACCTTCCTCTTACATGGTTCCCAGGAGCTCTACAATCCAGAGCCCAGTAGATAATCCATTCTGCTTAAAAGGAGGAGGGAAAAGTATATATTTCTTTTTCTTCTTAGCTAATTTTAATTTTAATAAGGTCTTTTGCTATGGTTGCATTCCCTGGGTTGGGGGCCCATAGAATAGCTAGAAGGAGGGCAAACCCCTTTCTGCTGATGAGCTCTGAAAGCTTATCTTTCAGCCTGGGCAGGTCCTGCAACACGTGGGTAGCTTTTTGTGGAGCCTTCAGTCTCCGAGGTGATGCCTAAAGCTGATGCTATCATGAAGTTGATTGACAGGAGCTTCTTCCACTATTAATATGATGAGAAACAAGCTAGCTTCTTCCGCCTGCCTGTATTCACCTGTCACTAGCTTCTAACTGACTTTATTTTTTAGAACGAGCAGACCAGCAGACATCAAGTCATCTTGTGCATGCCTCTGCATTAAATGAGTGTTAAACAAATGGATAAACAAAAAAGAAAAAAATTTCAAGGCGCTGTACACAGCCTAAAAAAATGTGGCAAAAATTGCAAACCATCACAGGGAAGGGATATGTTAGAGAAAATTCTTTGTATCTCCCCTCCTGCATTTGGATCTATGGGAAGCAAGAGGTCAGTGTGTTCTGCTGCTGTTTTTAATAGGATTCCTGTCTTTGATGCCGGGTACTTGTGACCCTTATGTGCCAGCTTATTTTTCACTCCCTGGACAGCTTTAGAGATTTCATGGTTCCTGTGGCGGGAAGCTTAGAGGATTCCTGAGATATCCTGCAGCTATGCTTGGCCACATCACCATCCCCAAAAGTAATTTTGCACTTTTGTAACCACTTTGGCAAAAACAGTGATGGTTTTTATTCATTTCCCTCACAAGTGCCCCCTCCACCCTTGTCCTAATCTGCCTTTTCCCTGGTCCCTTCAATGGGAGTTATCTTCCCTGACTTTATTGAGGGTATTCTGTAATTTTTCCCACTAGCAGGTCCCCCTGTTGCTGTCTAACCTCACCAGGAGGATGGGCAAAAGCACAAGATAGCTGTCAGGGTGAAGCGTAGGGCTTGTCTATGGGGGGATTCCCAATGCCATGGGTCCCACAGTGCCCCTCAAACAGGTCTGGAGCCAGGGGACTGGCTAGAAGGGATGCTAGAACCAGAATAAATTTTAATGTAAATTTTTATAGTTTGCTTTGTTGTCTTAAATACATAAGGAGGAAGATCTCTGTAGCAGAAGATAAAGTTCAAAAAAAGACCCAAATTCCTCCAGAAACTTAGTACATATAAAAAGATAAAATGATGGATCATTGCTAGCAGTATTAGGACACCAAGGTAAAAGTGGGGGAAATAATTAAGTTTAAGCCTTATGTAAAAATGAATTCTAAAGGAATCATATGTTTAAATTTGAAAACTGAAACAATTAATAATTTGAAGAAAGTACTTAAATAACCTGACATGGGAGAAGATGTCAAAGCATGACTATAGAAAGTCAGCAGCTTCAAAATATTGGTTAATTTAATTACATAAAATTTTAAATTCCTGAAAACTAACTATCATGATAAGCAAAGTCAAATGAAAGATGATAAGTAAAAACAAATAGCAACAGAGATACAAAGAGTTAATTACCTGAACACATAAAGATATACAAATTGATTAGACAAGGTATCAAAAATCACAATTGAAAAATGACAATTCATGCAAGCAGATGTTGGAGAGAAAAGAGATGAAAATGATTCACCAATAACGAGCCCATGTAACTTACAACAGGTGAAGTGCAAACTAAAATCACAATGAAAATATCATTTTAAATTCTGTAACAAAAGCATTTAATAACTTTGTGTTGGCAAGAGTCAGGATATAGAAAGTTTTATGCTTTCTAACTGGGGGTGTCAAATCACATCAGATAACACACCTGCCACATGGTGCAAATGGCAATATCTATAAAGGTTACAAATGTACGTTCTCTTTTTATTTATTCTTTTTAGTTATATAAGACAGTAGAATGAATTTTGACATATCATACATACATGGAGTACAACTTTCCATTTTTGTGGCTGTGCATGATGTGGAGTTACACTAGTCATGCATTTATATATGAACATAGGAAAGTTATGTCAGATTCATTCTACTGTCTTTCCTATTCCCATCCCTCTCTCTTCCCTTCATTCCCCTTTGTCTAATACAGGGAACTTCTATTCTTCCCTCCTCCCTGTTTATTGTGAGTTAGCATCTGCATATCAGAGAGAACATTTGGCCTGTGGGTTTTTGGGATTGGCTTATTTCACTTAGCATGATAGTCTCCAGATCCATCCATTTACTGGCAAATGGCATAGTTTCATTCTTCTTTATGGCTGAGTACTATCCTATTGTGTATATGTACCATATTTTCTTTATCCATTCATCTGTTGACAGGCACCTAGGTTGGTTCCATAGCTTAGCTATGAATTGAGCTGCTATGAACATTGATTTGGCCACGTCACTGTAGTATGCTGATTCTAAGTTCTTTGAGTATATACTGAAAAGTGGGATAACTGGGTCAAATGGCGTTCTATTCCAAGTTTTCTGAGGAATCTCCATGCTGCTTTCCATAGTGGTTGCACCAATCTGTGGTCCCACCAGCAATGTATGAGTGTATATTTTTTCTCACATCCTTTCCAACATTTACTGTTACTTGTATTCTTGATAATTGCCGATCTGACTGGAGTGAGATGGAATCACAGTGTAGTTTAATTTGCATTTCTCTACTTGCTAGAAATGTTGAACATTTTTTCATATACTTGTTGACCAATCATATTTCTTCTTCTGTTAAGTGTCTGTTCAATTCTTTTGCCCATTTATTGATTGGGTTATTTGGGTTTTTTGGTGTGAAGTTTTTTGAGTTCTTTATATATCCCAGAGATTAATGCTGTCTCTGAGGTCATGTGGCAAAGATTTTCTCCCATTCGGTAGGTTCTCTCTTCACATTCTTCATTGTTTATTTTGCTGTGAAGAATATTTTCAGTTTGATACCATGCCATTTATTGATTCTTGATTTTACTTCTTGTGCTTTAGGAGTCTTGTTGAGGAATTCAGTTCCTAAGCCAACATGATGAAGATTTGGGCCAACTTTTTCTTCTGTTAGGCTCAGGGTGTCTGGTCTAATTCCTAGGTCCTTGACCCATTTTAAGTTGATTTTTTTGCAGGGTGATAGACAGGGGTCTAATTTCGTTTAGCTACATATGGATTTCCAGTATTCCAACACCATTTGTTGAAGAGGCTATCTTTTTTCCAATGTAAGTTTTTGGCACCTTTGACTAGTATGAGATAACTGTATTTATGTGGGTTTGTCTCTGTGTCCTCTATTCTGTAGCATTGGTCTACATGTCCATTTTAGTGCCAATACCATGTGGATTTTGTTACTATAGCTCTGTATAATTTATGGTCTGGTATTGTGATGCCTCCTGCTTCACTCTCATCGCTGAGGATTGCTTTGTCTATTCTGGGCCTCTTATTTTTCCAAATGAATTTCATGACTGCTTTTTCTATTTGTATGAAGAATGTTTTTGGAATTTTAATAGGAATCTCATTAAATCTATATAGTGCTTTTGGTAGTGTGGCCATTTTGACAACATTAATTCTAAAATGCACATTCTTAAGGCATCATCTTTTGAAAATTTATTGTGGTGATCAACTCACACCTAAGTAGAGAGATTTTGTTTTTGTGTTTGTTTTTATGTCTGAGCATACTACTTTTCTGGGCTTCCAAAATAAATTATCACAAATTTGGTGGCCTAAAACAATAGAAATTTATTTTCTCATATTGGATTCCAGAAGTCTGAAATCAGTACTACTATTGAGTCAAAGTGTTGGCAGGGCCATGCTCTGTTGAGAGCTTCTCCTAGCTTATGTCTTCCAGCTTGTATTGCCCTGGTTTGCATTATTTCAATTTTTAAGTACAACCTTTCAAAGTACCTCTCCCTGGTCTGATTCCCCTGTGTTGTTAGTGTAATACCTCTGCTTTCTTTTAGGATACATGTGATTGCACTTAGGGTCAATCTGGGTAATATAAAATAATTTCCTCACTTCAAGAGATTTAATTTAAATATGTAAAAATCTTTGCCATATTTGGTAACATTCACAGGTCTCAGGGATTAGGACAGATGTCTTTTTTGGTGGTGGGATAGATGTTTCAGCCTGTCACATTAGGGTTATACATGGCAGCACTGTTGGTCCTAATTCAAAATTGGAAACAACCCAAATGGCCATCAATGGAAAGGCAATTAAATAAGTGATGACGTACTCATAAAACAAATATTATATGTATTCTGATAAAGAAGTTTTGCCAAGATGTTGTGTTAAGTGAAAATTACAAGGTTCTGAATGTCTGTGATATATACTATCATCGGTATAAAACTGCAGACTATTTATACAGATTCACTTATATTATGTATATTGTTGTTCTTTAGTCATACATATTCACTTATGACATATATTATTGAAAGTATATTGAATATTTCCAGAAAGATACACAAAAATTAGTTTATCTAATTGGAAGGAGAATTGGAAAATTGGATGGTTGGGGATAGAGGTGGGAGGCAGGACTTATTTTCTCACTATTTTCTTTAGAAACTTTTGAATTTTAAACCAAATGTATTTGTTACTTTTAAAAAATATTTGAAAATCTTAATAAAAAAAAATCAGTGCAAGCTCATAGTACAATGTTTCTGCAGCAAGTACTGAGTGGCTCTCGCTGTTCGTCATGAGGAAAACCTTTCTTCTGCTACATTGTCCTTCCCACAGATCAACCTGCCTGGTTCAATGTCCATCTACCTGCTCAGCCCTTGTCACTGGTAGCTGTACACCACTTGGGCTATTACCCATCAGGCAATCTTCTGGTAGACTGAGTACTTTCTTCATTGTCTTTTCAATTGATGGGAAATCCACATCTTTTTAGCATGGCGGCCAATGGGAAAGAGGCTGCCTTCCACTGTCCTCTGCATGTCTCTTTAACTGTTCTCACTCTGCTCTGTTAAGAAAGAGGCAGGCCTGCAGATCTACTCCATAGGAAGACTCCTGCTCAGCAATGGAGTGCCATCTCCCTCAGCCTGGAAGGAAGCCAACCACCCATTGTGCAGTGGGGAGCCATTGCCTCCCTTTGCAACATTGCATTCTCCACAAAGCCGAGAGGCCAAAGGCTATCAAATAACATTCCTCCTTTAGGCTAGGAGGCTGAGGTGGGGAGCTGCTTGTCTAGAATATGTTCCATAGAGCATTGAACTTGATGGCATATCCTTACTAGTACATATCCTTATATTCTCCTATCTGGAATGAAGTTAAAAACTTTTAATAAGTATGGAAAAGATCTCTTGAATATTCAAAATATTCAAATGAATATTATGATGTTTATACTTTTTTTTTTTTTTTTTGGTACTGGGGATTGAACCCAGGAGTACTTAACCATTGGGCCACATTCCCAACCTTTTTTTAAAAAAAATTTAATTTTGAGATGGTGCCTCATTAAGTTGCTTAGGGCCTCACTAGGTTGCTGAGGCTGTTTTGGACTCACAATTCTCTAGCCTCAGCCTCCAGAGTTGCTGGAATTATAGGCTTGAGCCACCATGCCTATACAGAATGTTTATTCTTTAAATGAGAATAGAGTTCCTAATTCTGAGCCTTTTCTCATTCAATTTTCTTGTGTTTATAACAGTCCCTAATTTCTGTCCTTAGGAGATTTAAAGTAGCAAATCAGAAGTGGGATAGAGGACAATCCAAATAAGATAGGAACTATAAAAACAGCCAAATAGTTACAACTTCCAAAAAAGGGAAAGGTAGAAGAACATTTTTAAAAAAGAACAATAAACAACAAAACCCAGTGAGGAAGCAGGTCTATTATTTTCTCTGGGGTCATGACTTTAATTTACCAAGATAAAATTTTTCAGCACTTTGACTCTCAGTTTTCAAACATTTAATGTATCATGTTCGAGAAGGCAGAAAAATGTGTTACCCACTTTTGAGATGTCTTTATCTCCATATATTTAGATTTGTTAATGAAAAATTGATGTAAACATCTTTTATCTACAGCTCCCTGTTCCATCTTTGCACCAGCTATTCACCCATGCAATTAGGCTTTTGACACATTGATATGCTCCCTGAAAACAGCAACAAGCTATTTGAAGATGCACCTTGGTTCTCTTGTAACATATGCAAGTAAAACCAAGTGCTATAATTAAAAAAGGAGCTTCCATAGTGGAAAGCCTCTTTAGGCTTCTATTTCCAGGTTCTCAGCTCTAACATTATGGTTATTTATTGAACACAAGACCCCCAGTTCACCTTCTTTGTTCTATCAAACACTTGTTTGTTCCATGCCCCCAGCCACAGTTGTCAGTTTCCACTTTGCATGATTCACAGGTTTTCATGGCAGGGTTCAAGTCAACATCATGTTTGCTTTGAGATCAACACACCTCGACTAAATGCTCATTGTATGAACGAATTAACAAATGATTGTTGACTGCATTAAGTGCTCCAGTTTGCCTGGCTTCTAGTGAACAGCACTTTCGGGGTTTTATAGAATGTGCCTACAGGCACAGAGGATTGACTAGGAGTGGACACAGACTCAAGAAAAGGCCAGGCATAGGCCCTTCATTGATGGATGAGAAGATACCAAGGGAAGTTCTAATGGTGTCAGGTGTCAACAGTGAAGGCTTAGGCAGAGTTGGCCATGGTGGTCACACTGATCAACACTGATAAGTGTTATGGAATGCTCAGTCATGAGGAGTAGTACTTTCAAGAGGATGTACTTAAAACCCATGGATCTCAAAATGTAACAGGCATAGTTTTATAAGCATCCCAGTTACTTAAGTATCTCTGTCCCACAGACTTCTGAAATTCCCAACTAAGATCAAGGTCATCATTTGGGGGCCTCCTGATATTGGAAGAGAAGGCAATAAGATTAACTTTACAACAATATTTTGAAATTTGGGCTCCCACTGGAAGGGGTTTTGTAGGGGAGTTCCAGCAAAATATAAAAAGGAGATGTTAAAACCCATCCAGGACTTTGTCCAGGACTTCGAAGCCAGGCATTGCTCCCTAGGTTTCCTATGTTGACTCTGGTAAAATCGTAATAAAGCAAAGATTGGGTTTGTTAAAAATGAGAGCACTTCCAGGGCTCACTTCTACATTATCAAGGACTGTGGTCTCTTCAGCAGATTTGGGTGGACAGCTGAGAGACTACACTGTGGGGCTCTCTCCATTTGGACAGGAACAGTTGCTTCTTGAAGTTGGGATTGATCCTCAGAGGAAGCTGGAGTGGGGGATGACAATGGGGAAGGATGGCTCAAAGAGATCTAAGAAACACATCATGGCTCCCAGAGAGGTTTGTGGCTCGTGGCTTCAGTTGTTCCCACTTCCATGTTCCTTGCCTACATCCCAATGGGGCCCCGGTGGGTTTCTCATCCTTGGACAATTTCACTGATCTTTTCTTTGAGCTACATTGAGTGAGTTTCTCTTTCTTGCAACCCAAAGAGATCTGAGCAGAACGTGGGTTCATTTGTTGATGTTCTTTTTTCCAAATTAAAAACATACATGCTATGTAATCTGAAACCAATGCTTGTAACATAATGGAAGGATCACTAACATGACTATGCAAATACAAAACTGTCATTGTAATGATATAAATTGCTAAATACTAACAGGGGAATGTGAGGCAGTGAAAAGAATTTAGACTCAGGCTTACCTGTATTTTAATTTAGACATTATCATTTACTTGCCATAGGGCTTTGAACAAATAAGCTTTTCTGAGACTGTGTGTTTTTTTTTAATCTGTATATGGAATAAATGCCACCTTTGCGCTATTTTGCTAAGATAATTATAGATAGGGCTGGGGATGTGGCTCAAGCGGTAGCGCCCTCGCCTGGCATGCATGTGGCCCGGGTTCGATCCTCAGCACCACATACAAACAAAGATGTTGTGTCCACCGAAAACTAAAAAATAAATATTAAAATTCTCTGTCTTCTCTCTCTCTCTCTCTCTCTCTCTCTCTCTCTCTCTCTTTCTCTCTTTAAAAAAAGATAATTATAGATAATATATGTGCAGTTATGAATAATGAAACTGGCCCTTTATAAATGCTAGATAAAAAGGCACTGATAATCGTGACCATGAATACATAGGCAAAATGAATTAGTTGATGAATTACAACTGTCATGGCAAATGTAAGAGCGAAATGAAAAGCATGTTTATGTGAACAGACTAATCTGACATTGACAAATGAGGAATTGTGAATGTCCAGGTATGTAAGAATATGTCAGAATACATTGCAATGTATAAGGAGAGATAAGCAGATTATGATTGAATGAAGAAACTCTGTCATAAAGAGTAAGAAAATCAAGGAATTAATCTAACAGCACACAGAGAGAGAGAAAAGACAGAAATTCCCACCTGTTGGATAAACAGAAAATAATAACCCTGGTCATTACAGTAAGGAGATGTGAAAAACTTCTGGGTTAACCTCCAAACATACTTTGAGGATTAATAGATTTCCTGAAAATCAGAATCCCATGTCTTCCATGCTCCTGTGATCTGGAATTACCCAAGATATTATTTCCCTTGAAAAAGTTGAAGTGTTTTTCTTTGGAATTCAAAGTGTACAAGATTCATCTGGAGATGCAATGTCTATTAAAAAGCAGATGCTGACTCACCAGATCTGGGTGAGGCCTGAGATCCTACATTTCTAATATATACCCACGTAATGCCAATGCTGCTGGTGCATGAATCACAACTTTGAGAAGGAGGAGAAAGTATACCTGTGACAAAAAGGTCCTTAATGCAAATAATTTTGAAGCATTCATCTAATTTTTCCATTTTCACAGAACAGTGTTCACATAGAGAAGTTGAGAATAGAATCTTGAACAATGTATTCCTCAATCCCTCTCGCAAAAGCTTGGACATGGGAGAGCTTGAGCTTGGACATCCAAACATCTGCTTTAGTATTCCACATGGTGTCAAAATGAGAGGCCGCGGCTTGCTTTCTGCCCCTCCACCCCGGGCACTCGCCCTGTTCTTCAATGCCTGTGTCATAGACAGAAAGTGGGTGGATATGATTTGGGGACAATGACAGGGAAGAGCTTCTGAAATCATGTCACACAGGGGTCTGTAATCCTTTGGAGTGTGGCAGTTCATTGTCATTTAGCAAAAATTACTGGTTATGAATATTTAACAAATTTGCCATTAGCTCATCTACCAACATGATTACTGAAATGGAATAAGCCATTGAATAAAGCTGCTAGGATTATGTACATAATGCCTTTCTGATTATACATGCCTACACATCTGTTTTTGTTTTTCCCCTCTCCTCTGGCACCATCTTTACTAATACATAAAACCACATGCCACACCTCACTGGCTTCCATAGCCTTGTACTGAGCTAAGTAGGTAGATGAAGGCATTTTTTGTTCCCCAGAATATTTAGTCCTAAACATCTCAGGGCACATCATCTGATGGCAGAGCAAGAAAGCCTGGAGTCTTATTTTAGCTTGTAACTGATTTCTGTGGTCCAGTTGCCAAATTGGCCAAGTTTATTTCTGTTTCCAAAAAGGCATTACATATTATTGGCTTGATTCATTCAAATTGGGTTATAATGTAAAATAATTAAAAACAAACCCACAGAAGAAGGATTTGCAGGAAAACTTGCAAATAGCCTCATGACCTTATGCCTAATCTCTCCACTTCTCTGGGTTCCAGAGTCTGTAAACTAAGGACAATAGCCATGATTTCCTGATATTTAATTATAAAGATGATGGGTGGTTCTCTTATTCTGTTAGAGTTAGCATCTTGCTACTCCTAAGGAGAAATGAAAGAGGAAAAAAAAAAACAAAGAAAAGTGGATACCATCTTTAATAGTAAGTGGTTGCGTGACAAAGAGCATCCTCATTCTTTTATCCCATGGAAGCTTTCACTTCTGTTGGTGAAAACAACTCAGAGCAACAACATGAAAATACTTGTGCTCGATCTGGGAAACAAAAGAAAAACATTGCACCACTCAAAACAGACACTATCTATATGCTTTGACTATTAATCAGTTCTGCTGTGAAAGGATTGTTATTTTTCCTAAGTGCATTTCAAACTGTCATCAAGGCGGGGCGGGTCATATTATCTTTGAGCTCTTTGCTGAATTGTGCTGTCTTCTTTGTCAGTAGATCCTGTGCCCTGTTTTTCTTAGTGTTTTTAGAAAATGATCTTGATTATTTCTCACCTGTAGCTTGGATTGCTAAAAAGCTATTGTTTCCGAAGTACAAAAGACAACCAGGAATAGTATTAGAGATACCGTAAACTGCTGAAAAACATAGGTTATTTTGCCTTGGACAGGGGTGTAGGGCTTTGATGTTTGCAAAATGTTTCCACATGCAATAAGCTACACGCTCTACTGATACTCCCAGACATGCTTTGCTTTTTAGGATGAGCTTTTCCCAGTCTTTCTGCTAATGGAGCCTGGGACTTAGCAGTTGGTGTCATTCTCATTCTAATTTTTCTCTAAGGGTTTTACTTATGAGTCAGCAACCTTTCTGCTTTCCCTTTTCTTTCCAATTACTTATCATTAGTCCTAAAAGAATATTTGAGCACTCACTAATTTTTTTCATCCAGTAATTATAAAGCATTTCCTATCTAGATGACAGGGAAACAGAAATAAACATAACACTGTTCTTACACTCAGGGAATGCAGTGTAATGATGACGTCAGACAAAAATCTCAGTCTGAAGTTGTTACAATTTGGATTTGAAATGTGTCCCAAAGGCTCATGTGTTGAAGGCTTTGTCTCTAATGTAGCACTGTTTGAAGGTGTGGCTTTTGAAAAGACATTGGTTCTTGAGGGCTCTGACCTCCTTGGTGGATTAATCCATTGATGGGTTCACAGCTGAATGAATGGACTTTTGAGAATCGGTAAAAACTTTTGGAGGTGGATTCTGGTTGAAGGGAATGGGCCCTTGAAGGGTACATCCTTGGGGCAAACTATATTTCATTCCTGGCCCCTTTTTTGCTCCTCTCTCTTTCTCTTTGCTTCTTTACTGCTATGAGGTGAGCGACTTTCCTCTACCACACCCTCTTACCACATGTCCTATAAGCAACTGCAACCTAACAGTGCATTCAGTATTCTACTAAGATACAATTGTGTGGCTCATCGTTAAGATTAACAAATCAGAGTCAAGGGAATGGTATAATGAGGTCTTGCAGGTTCATCACCCAGTTTCAATGATTTATCCTTAAGAACATAAAGCTCAGCTTTATAACTCCAGGAGACTACTCAATGGTACAGAAGACAGAACCCCAAAATAGGCCCATGAAGACATGAAAGCTTGACAAATGGTGGAGTCAGCATCACAGGTCTGTGGGGGAAAGACCGGGGTGTTAAATAGTGATGTGATAATTAACTATCCAGAAAAAACAAATATCCATGCCTCCTCCATAATCTATGTAAATATAAATTCCAGTTTGAATTAAAGGCTGAATATAAAAAGCAAATCAGTACGTGTTTTGGAAGCAACTGTATAATATCTTTATGGATTTAGTGTAGAAAAGCATTCCTTAGTTAAAAAATCACAACCTTGAAAGAGAAAGTGGTAAATGCAACTTTAACGGGAAAAAGCAACAAATAAAAATGCTTATGTTTCTTTATGTAGGCCAATATTAAAAATTAAAAAGGGAAGCGACAGTCTAAGGGAAAAATACCTTTAATGTATATAATCAATGTATATGATGGAGATCTATCCAATTCTAGAATATATGAAGAAGGCTTTTTTAATTTTTTTTTTCTTTTTGTATCTGGGATTGAACCCATGGATGCTTTACCACTGAGCCACATCCCCAGCCCTTTTTATTTTTTATTTTGAGACAGGGTCTTGCTAAGTTGCTTAGGGCCTTACTAAGTTACTGAAGTTGGCTTTGAACTTGCCATTCTCCTGCCTCAGCCTCAGCCTCCCAAGCCACTGGAGTTACATGTATGAGCCACCACCCCTGGTAGAAGAGGTTTTTGAAGAAGAATAACTCAATAGAAAAATTTGACTAATTACATAAGCAGTTAAGTTTTAGAATAGGAAACATGAATGAATGGTCAATGAAAATGCATTCCACCTTAGAAGGAATCAGGAAGTTCAAATTAGAACCCATCACACTCTAGAGTAGGTTACATTGAAGATTCACCACTCTATACATAAGAGGCAATATTAATGTTTTATATCATAAGCTGGCTTGTGGGTACATAGTATTCATTATATTCTATATACCTTGTATATCTGAATTCTCATAGACATATATTTATATGTGTATATAATATATACACATATTATATATATATATATATATATATATATATATATATATATATATATATATATATTCTGTATATGTTGGATTTCATTGAATAAACTAGTGCAAAAGTCCTTGAGGAGAGTTCACTAATCAACCATAAGCCTTAGCAATTGCATTGTATCTGAACAGTGCAACTGAATTTGATTCTTCTCCAGAAAACAAAACTGGCATAATTCAATAGGCAGCCTGGCTTCACGGAAAAGCCTGGGATCTGGGGTGTGCTCTGCCGTAACTGGATGGGTGATCCCGAGCCCTGTTATTAAGCCTCTGCACACCCCAGCTCCTTTCCTTGTAAATTGAAGGCATCCCATGAAGAACGCCAGTACTGCTTCTTGCTTTCCAATTCTATATTATGGCAGCATTTTTCACAGTGTGTTGGAAAGAATCCATGAGATGCTAATCAGGATTCCTTGAGAATAAAACTGTTATCAAACAAGTTGGAAATCATTTATCATTGTGATGCGCCATCCTTCGGGGAGTGTGGATGTACAGTAAGGAGGTGGGAAGCAACAGGAACACTTGTTTATGGGCAGAGGAACAAGGCCTGAGGACTCAAGCACCTTGTGCTGCCCCACTTCTGGCTCTAGGGGCAATCAGAGCCGTTTATTTGACAGATATTTATTTAATGCCTTTGTGCAGTCAAGATGATGACAGAGAAGGACAGGGAGACCTTCTGTTCCCCACTCCCTGACGCCCATCTTTGAGGCCACACATTGCTTTGGCCTAGGAGAAAACAAAGCCAGCTGGCTGCACCTGCTTCCTGCTCAGAGTTTTCCAGATGCTACTGAAAGCAGGAGAGGCTCACGCGCAGCATGGGGGCCTTCCTTTGTGAGGCTGGTAAACAGCTCCAGCCGGGGTTTCTATTTTCTGCTGAAAGCAACTGAGCAATGAATAAGTTGTGTGTTCCTGGGCACTTTACCCAACCCACCCTGGGTTTCAGATTCTCATCTTTGAAAAGAAGTGGTTTTATAAGATGATTTCTGAAGCTTTTTAGTGGTTGTTGTTCATTCATTTCCTAAGACATTTTTAACTGGGGCCGTTCAGAAGTTCTTAGGATTTGGTGGGAAATAATGTAGAAGTGTTCAAAAAGGGAAGAGTTAAGGCATTCATTCAATAGAGTAGCTGTCAAGGGCCTACCCTGTGTTCAATGCTGGGGAAATAAAGGTGATCAAAACAGTTCATTCCCTTGTAATAGTTAATTTTTTTTGAATGTTGGAATTTCTTGTTACCTATTCCTACATGCACATAATGTAAGAAAATAATTTGGCCAATACTATTCCCCAATAGTTCCCCTTTCCCTCCCTCCCTCCGGTCCCTTTACTTATCTCCTTTCAATTTTCATGAGATCCATCCTCTTTACACCTTTCTTTTTCTCTCTACCTTCCACATACGACCCTTGACTTTCTGAGTTTGGCTTATTTTGCTTCACATAGTGTTTTCAAGTTCCATTCATTTTCCTGCAAATGACATGATTTTATTCTTTTTTTTTTTTTAAATGGCTGAATAAAACTCCATTGTGCTAAATAAGACTCAAATTTTAATGGAAGGATATGGGCAATAAACAAAGTATACCTGAACATCAGGTAACCAGAAGAATTAAAAGCTAGGGGATATGGTGAGAGAATGACAGAAAGGAGGTATCTTGTACAGGAAGTTTAGGAGTGGCCTCTCTATTAAGGTGCCCTTTGAGTGGAGACTTAAATAAGGGAAAGGGGGAGACACTCTTGGTGGAAAGAGTGTTCTAAGTAGAGGAAATGGCATGTGCAAAGGCCCTGAGCTAGGAGTGTGCCTGGCGTGTACAAGGAACCGCATGGTAGCAGGAAGAGATTGGCTGGACATGGAGTCAGCTAGTGGGAAATGGCAAAAATTCTGAATTGCATCTAGAATGAGATAGTAAATCAACAGAGAGGAGGGAGAAGAAAACCGCCATGATCTGAACAAAGATTGGGAGGAAAGATCCCACTGACTGAAAGTAGCCTGGGAGGTAGGGAGAGAGAGAGGAGGCAGGATTCCCAGTTGGAGGCTATACAATTGCCCATAAAAGAAAACAACGGTGGTCTGCAAAAGGTTTTGGAATGAGATTTTGGAAAATTTCAGGGAAGGATATGGACTGGCTTAGCTATGTCCACAGGGACAGTATTCTATGATGGCAGCTTTTTTGCGAAATGTAAGAAGGACATAAAATCACCCTCCCAGGTGTGGAATGCCCAGAATAGACATGAACTATGCCATTATAGAGATAAAATATGAAAACTTTATGACAAAAAAACCCTTAAACTAAAAAACACATGGGAACAAAGAGTAGAAGAAAAGCCATGAAAATGAAACGTCATACTTGAAGTCAGGCATAGTGGTGCATGCTTGTAATCCCAGTGATTTGGGAGGCTGAGGCAGGAGGATGGCAAGATGGAGGCAATTTAGCATTTAGCAAGGCCCTAAGCAATTTAGTGAGCCCTGTCTCAAAAATAAAAATAAAAAAAGGGCTGGAGATGTGACTCAGTGTTCCATCCCCACTACCACACACTCACACACAATGAACAAAAGACTTAAACAGACATATCACTAAAGAAGATACATAAATGGTAAATATATGCCAAACTGCTCCATATCAAATGTTATCAGGAAATGCAAATGAAAATAACAATGAGATATCACCACACATCTATTAGAATGGCCAAAATCCAGAACACTGACGACACCAAATGCTGATGAGAATGTGAAGCTACAGGATTTCTTGTTCATTGCTGGTGGTGATCAAAAATGGAACCAACTGTGACGGTCTCTTACAAAGCTGAACATTTTCTTACTGTGCAATCCAATAACCATTTGGTATTTGCCCAAAGGAATTGAAAACTTATGTCCACACAAAAATCTGCACATGGATGTTCATCAAAATTGTACTCCTATTTGCCAACCAAATTTGGAAGCAACCAAGAAGTCCTTCAATAGGTGAATGGACCAATGAATTAATACATCCAGACCATGGGATATCATTCTACAGTGTTAAAAAGAAAAGAACTATCACATCAGAAAAAGATATGCAAGAAACTGAAATGCATATTACTAAGTGGAAGAAGCCTATCTGTAAAGCTACACTATAGTATATGATTCCAACTATAGAATATTCTGGAATAGCCCTGGAGCAAAGACCACAATGGCTATAAGTTCAATTGATGACTCAGGTTTGAACCTTCCTGTAAATGTGTTGGGCTAAGACTCTGAGCTGCAGAGCACCGCTTGTTGGAAAATGACAGCCCACTTATATTTAGATTCAAAACACCTGCATTTGGAGAAACATAAATAAACAGCAGGTGCTTCTCTGTTTCCTGAAAACAAAATTCGAACTGAACCTTGCCTTCATTAGTTGTTTATGCAGATTTTAGCCTCTACAGACCTGCTTAGACTGGAGATGATGCTCCCAGAATTCGATATTTAGTTCAACTTCTGGATATCTTAGAAGTGCTTACCATTGCCATCATTTCTCCAGATATACCCAAATCCACACTTCATGTGACTTGGATCCAAAGAGATTTGAGTCTAGTCTTGGAGGTAAAATTAAGAGAAGGAAAACACTACATTCCATACGTTTCCCTAACAAGCTAGCCTTTAAAGCAGGCAACTTCTCAGAGGAAAATTCGATAAGTAAATAAACTTTAAAGAGGCCTAAATTTCACTTCCTCCTTTTAAAGTATCTGCTCTCATACCTGGCATAGTAGCTCCACAAAGTGGCATGCAGGATGCATGCTTCTTCTTGTCTCTGCAGCCCTTCTAGAAGGTAGCAAAGACTTCTCTCCCTTCTACACAGGTGCTTAACCCTGTTTGTTCATTAGATTCATCTGTGGAGGCTTAAGCAGCTATTAGGGTCCTTCCCAGCCCTGTAAAATCTGCATCACAGTGAATGCAAGTCAGGCAGGTCATTTTCAAATCATCCCCAGGTTATTGTCAAGGACATCATGGTTGGTATTACTGTCTACCTGGCATATGGTTGGTATCATTGAGAGTGGCTAGATGTCAACTAAATATATATAATTAAAAAAAAATTTAAATGTAGGAGACACATTATTTTTTTTTTAGTGGGGGGATCCTTTTGAAGTAACTGAATCCAAGTTTCCAAACAGTGTAGAAAACTTTTATCTGTAGCATCCACGACTAGCGTATAATCTGCTCGGTTTATTTAAAATACTATTCTGGCTGAAACTACCACCTTTTGTTTAACTAGACAGGACGCAGCAGAATAATCAGATGTGGGAGTCCTTGTGTTATAGAGCTGGGGTCTTCTGGGAAACTGAGACAACATAAAGAACCCCTCTTCAAACCTGGATTCTTGCAATCAAGCAAGAAAGATGTCAGACATATCACTCAGAGTAACAGGTACGAGTTTATGGAAGAATAGGGAAAGGCCAAAGGGACACCCTCAAAGGAGAAAGTGGGTCCTCTCAGAGAGGAAAGGGACAATGTGCCTCTCCTGCACTCCAGTTTTATTGGGGGATCCCAGGAAAGTTTCCAGAGAGTCCCCTCCAGGTCCACCTCTTGACTTTTGACTGACAGCAGGATGACATCAGACTTTCAAGTCCTCACAGCCATGACAACTTTAGGTCACCTTGGCTCATGCTTGAAGGATATGGAAAACAAGAACTCCCAGGGAAGACAAAGGGGAACAACAACCCCCAGGGAGAAAAGGAGGACAATGGATTGCAGGGAGAGTAGGAAAACAGCTTTCACGACTGTTCCCCCTGACTGACCAACCACACATCCTTCTATGATTCAAGTCTAAAACTCAGACCCTTTTGTAACTAGTTGCCATTTTCCTCCTGAAAATGTACACCTCCGGTGTTTACTAAAGCATTGCTGGTCCGTCAAAGCCTGTCCCCATTTCATTTACTTTTGCTTTCAATACTGACCAGTTCTAATAGGATTTTTAACCATAAATTCTTACAGATTTTATGATTCGGAGGAATCATCCTTATCTCCCTGATTTCCAGGATCTGGTCTCTGAAAAACATCACAGAAGTCACCCCCTTGAGAGTTAACTTGGGTTTCTCTTATTGATATTATTTCTGGCCTGCAGATAATAGGTAGTATGCTGAGAAATGTGACACTGCAGATTTTCAAACCCAAATTCAGAAGCAAGTTATGGAAAGGATTTTCACTTAAGTCAGGCAGGGCTGCAGGTAAATTGCTTCTTGAAAAAGAAAGCATGTGAGGGTCAGCACAGTGGGCCCATTTTATACAATTATTCCCTTAACTGCATGTTTCCACCATTCTCATCTGTCTGTCCCCTATTACTCCTGGGACCAAAAGTTCCACATTCCTTTCTCAGTAATTACAGTTCCATATTGTGCATACAATTTCTTTTTCGGTATGTTAGTCATTATTACTGTCTATTTGATGTTTGTTGGAAGAGGAGTCCCCTGGATTAGAAGATGTAAAATCCTACTTTCCATCTTTTTAGAGATGAATTTTAATGTATTTAATAATTTGAACGAAGAAAGAGGAATTATTTGTACATTTTAGGTTTGACTTTGTGACATCTGGCAAATTTGAAAACAAAAGATGAGCTGCAGAAGCGAGTAGGGATCCTTTCCCAGAAATGTCAATACACGAGAAAATTACCTTTGCTCTTGGGCTCTGAGAGGATGATGTGTAGTGAGCATTGCAGGAAGGGCTGTGAATATTTGGATCTTCAGAAAGCTTTATATTTTGTTTGTAGATTCTAAGGGGAGCAGATTTTCAAACCCCAATTCAGAAGAAACTTATGGAAACGATTTTTCCCTCAATGTTAATTGAATGTTAGGAAACCATAAAGAGGACCTGCAAAAAGAGTAGCTTTGGGTTGGGATTCATCAACACTGAAGATTTAGAAAGAGAAATTAATAAGGGAGAAGTTGACCATTATGAACCCATCCTCCACCTTTAGCTCATTGACTTCCAGGTTCATACACCTCCAACCATGAGGAAAAAGAAAAAAGAGTTAAATTAGAAAGTCACAATGCCACACAAGAACAAAAATGATGTGATTGACTGCTTGTTTCATTATTGCATGCTTATTTATAAGCTATCCTCAGATTTGTAGTTTCTGAAATTACAGATGCTAAGAACTCATTAAATTTTTGAAGGAGCTAAAATTCACACACAAAACTCATGTGCATATGTGTGTGGAGATACATATTTCTCTAAACCTTTTTTCTCCCCCACTTCTTTTCAACTCTTAATTTTTTTCCATTCCCCATATATAAATGAGAAGGGGAAAATAGATAAACAGAATAACATGGCATGCATGAGCAAATAATATGAAAATGAAATCCTTTTCTAATTAGTTTACCTTCTGTCTGCATTTTTCTTAAATACAATGTAATTAGGTACTTTTGTCATTTGAAAATTAAACTTCAGCCGTAATTGTGCCTTTGATATCCCTAAGTAGGTCATTTTTAAAATACCAACCAAGCATTCTCCCTATTTTTCTATAATGCACTTGAATTTTACTTTAATATTCACAATTTCTTTGTCTTTTATGCCTATTCAATGATGTGCAGTTAGCATTTTTTTCTTTTATTTCAAACACACCTATCATTTTTATTTTGTTACAGTGACTCTAAACTACAAGTGTGGATTTCAAAAATCCTTAAATTACATGTAACAGCTTCAGAATTAATAGCTCAATTATCCCAAAAGCCTGTTACTACAGTTGTAACGAATGATAGAAAAATCAGTCCAATGTATCAATTACCTACTTACTGGTGCACAACGAACTGCCCCCCAATATAATGGCGTAAAATAGCCATTGTATTATGATTATGGGTTCTGTGGGTCCAGAGTTTGAGCAGGGCACAATTTCAAACAAACCTGTTCCAGGATGTCTGGAACTTTGGCTGAAAATGCTGGAAGGCAAGAGTGCCTGGATGGCTGGTGCTGGGGCCACCTGGAGGTGTGCCCACTCACATAGCTGGCTTTTGGTGGGACATGTACATGGAGCCTGTTCATGTGATCTGGAAAGTTTGGTGGTGGATTCCCAAGAGAACAGGTGGCAGCTGTATCGCCTTCTAAGTCCTAGCCTTCTACATCACAGAGTGACCCTGCTGCTATAGTCACTGAACCTATCCAGGATCAAGGAGAGGGAACTGGACCCATGTCTCCATAGGAAATTTTGTCAAGTCACCTTGTAAAAGAGGAGCCTGTGAGAGGGAGATTGTGGCTATGGCCATTTTTGGAAAATGTAACCTGGCACACACCTATAGTTCATTTGGATATTTTTTCACTAGTACTTTGTGTTTTTATTAGGCATATTTGTATATATACATAACATAATTTAATCAATCTCCTTCCCCGGTATTTTCCTTTTCCCTACCCTCTTCCCTCTGCTGATCTGCTTGCTCTACTCCACTGATCCCCCTTCTATTATTGTTATTTTAATTAGCTCAATCTCTCTCTCTCTCTCTTCCTCTCTCTCTCTCTCTCTCTCTCTCTTTCTCTGTCGCTCTCTCTGTCTCTCTCTTCACACACACACACACACACACACATAATTTGGTGGATTTCATTCCGCAATATTTCTACTAGTCTTTGAAACTAGAACGACTTTTTTTTTTTTTTTTTTTTTTTTTTTTTTTT
>NW_026000026.1:41592150-41620034 GCF_001458135.2 Marmota marmota marmota | reverse complement strand
GGGCCCCAGGCTCCTTGCCGGAGTGTCCGAAGGGAGGGGTGGGACTGGTCTGTCTCTGGTTGGTTTCAGCTCCCGGTTCGCTATTTCATGAAGGCTTGGCGAGAGACCTCTTCCTAGAGTCCCTGCACCGCTCCTGCTGCGCTGCGCCTCGGAGGCTATCCGCCCAGACGCGGGGGCTGCGTGCAGGCAGCTGACAGTCGCCGAGTCGCGCGGGCAGCGGCTGGCGGGTCTGGACCTCTGCGCTGCGTGGCGGAGATTCACTTGTCTAGGGCAAACTGTCACCTCCAAAGATCCTACCAATTCCCGGCTGGTCTCTCTTTAGTGGAATTTTGCTAGGAGTTTCTCAGCAGGTCGAATCTAAGCGTATCCATGCATCTCTCTGACCCCGTTGTTGCGGAGGTACTGAAAGCGCTGCCTCCCCACTCTCCGCCATGTTGGATCCTCCCAAATAAGATAATTTTTGAGACTCTGTTTGGAAAACTATGGCTTGTTATGTGAGATAATCTGGGATTCATTACAGTGTTTCTTACAGAGTGTTAAGAAGGTTTATATGCTAGAACAAAGGTAAAACACTCAGTACAAGATAAATATCACATGTTATGAAAAGGTGAGATGTTATTCTTTCTATAGGCTGTATGCTGGGAGTGAGGACATCTCTGATATTTCTCCCATTAGCAGCCAAGTGCTTTATATATAGTAAATTTTCAACAAATTTATTTTCACATGTTCAGTTTCTGAGACATTTCTGTCTTTGATCTGTTCACTGAGTCCCATAATTGTGCAATCTCTGCTAGTTTGATGCTTGGTAATAAGCTCTGATTCAATCATTCCAAGAGTTATATAAAGTTCATTTCTAATTTTTGATATGGAATTTGATATTTAAGCTGCTCTTTGCATTCTCAAAGATCCTCACTAGAAAAGGTTAGTCTTCCTCCAGTCCTCCCCCATACCAGGCCCCTCAGCTCAGCTCTCAGCATTGAACATTCACACAGATGAAACCTGTTACAAACCAGCTTTCTACAGAGCATGACATCTGGCTTTCAATCCATGTGCTATTTTTACAACTCTGGAAGCTGAGTTTGGAGGATCAGAGTAAGTGTAACACATGGCCTCTCTTCTCAAATGAATGGCTCGCTCATGCTTCGAAAGTCTCCAGAGTTGATTGATTGTATAGGGAAAGTCTTGTGGGAATAGTGGGATCATGATTGGGGATATTCAAGGGGGACTCTGAATCAATAGACTATAGGTGAAAGGAAGGAATACAGAATGACTGGGGAGCCATCCTGAGGACAGAAAACAAATGCTCTCCTTTAGAAGGAGTTTGAAGGTAGAGTGCCTCAATGTGAATCTTGGTCAAATGTGCAATTTAATACATAACTGTTATGGTTTAGATATGAGGTATTCCCCAAAAGCTGATGTGTGAGACAATGCAAGAATTTTCAGAAGTAAATGGTTAGATTATGAGTTGTAAACTGATCAGTGGGCTAACATTGATAAGGATTAATTGGGTGGTAACCATAGGCAGGCAGGGTGTGTCAGGAGGAGGTAGGTCACTGGAGGCATGCCTTTGGAGTTACATATTGTCCCTGGTGAACAGAAGTCTCTCTGCTTCCTCATTGCCATGCCCTGGGCTGCTTTCCTCTGCCACACCCTTTTGCTGTGATGCTCTGCCTCACCTCAGGCCTAGAGCATGGAGTCCGCCATCTATGGACAGAGACCTCTGAAATCATGAGCCCCAAATAAACTTGTTTTCCTTTAAAATTGTTCTTGTCAGGCTTTTTGATCACAACAGAAAAAAGTTGACTGAAAGAATAACCTTCCAGGGAAGTGGTTTTGAGCCTTGGATATACAGTGGACTTATCTGGAAATCACTCTGGGTGTATGCAACCACATTCTCTGTGGGTGATCCCCAAGCCTCAGCATTTTTGAGGCTGCTCAGGTGATATGAGTGTAGTCAAGGTTGAGCATCAATGCTAGAGAGGTTCCTCTTTTTTTTCGCTTAATATCTGACTACTCACAGTGTGCTCCCTGGGCCAGCAGTTTCAGCATCACCTGGGAGTTTCTTAGAAATGTATAACTCTATTCTCAATGTGGGAAGGCACCACCCAGTCTGCTGAGTCCCAGAGAGAACCACACTCATCTCCTGACTTGGGCATCAGAAGTCCAGGCTCTTTAGACTTCAGACTAGTGTCCTGGGTTCTCAAGTTTTCAATCTCAAAACAAGAGGTACACCATCAGCCTCCCTGGTTCTGAAGCTCTTTAGATTTGGACTGAGCCAGGGTCTTCAGCCTACAGACAACCTGCCATGGGATGTCTCAACCCTCAATAAATTTCCTCTCTTCTATTCTTCTATCTAGCCTTTTTTTTTTTTTAAAGCAGAACTTTGGAACTTACTGCTGAATTAGAATCTGCATTTGTGTGGTATCTTCAGGTGAATATGTGCACAGTAAAGTTTCAGAAGTTTAGTTCTAATGTAGTAGTTCTCAAACTTGGCCATGTACTAGCATCATTTTTAAAAATGCAGTTTCTCATATTTGATTGCACCTAGATGACCTGAATCAGAATCTCTGGGTAAAAGATCCAAGAAGAATCTTGCATATGGATCAGGTAACAATCCTCCGGTGCTCTGAACTGTTTAGTGTTCTTACAAAAACTATACATGGACTCACCTATGAGTTCTGATTTTATTTCTTTTTTTCTTTCTTTCTTTCTTTTTTTTTTTTTTTGGTACTAGGAATTGAATTCAGGAGCACTTGGCCATCAAGCCACATTCCCAGCCCTATTTTGTATTTTATTTAGAGACAGGGTCTCATTGAGTCATTTAGTATCTTGCTTTTACTGAGGCTGGCTTTGAATGCAAAATCCTCCTGCCTCAGCCTCCCAAGCCACTGGGATGATTTTATTTATTTAAAAATAAAACTAAGAGTTAAATCCTGTTCTTATGAAGAGCCAATTTGTGCTTGTTTCCAAATTATAATGACAACAATAGGAAAATAATCTGAATACAGAATTTATCTACTTTTAACATTTTTCTTTACAATCTTTTATAGTCATGCCACTTTACACTTGTAGCAATTTTTAAATTATTTATCTCTACTGAGATTTTCCAAAGTATTCAGCTGCATTTTATTTTATTTTTAAAAAAGAAATCTCTTTGCACACATTTCATTGTCTTTTTGTGACATTTAAAGAGCTTGCATAATTTTAGAAATTGGGAAACTGGCATAAGCAAGTTTGGGAACAAACACAATTAGCTTTTTATAAGGTACCATATAGTTTGAATCTGGAATGTCCCCCCAAAGCCCACATGTGAAAAATTTTGTCCCCAAGTGGTACTATTGGGAGGTGGTGGACCATTTAAGAAGTGGGGCCTAGTAGGAGGTCTTCAGGTCATTGGGGGCATGCCCTCAAAGGGTATTGTAGGACTCTAGGCTCTTTTATGCATCTCAGCCATGAAGTGAGCAGCTCTGCTCACCATGCCTTCCTGCCATGATGTCTGTAGCACCATAGGCCTAAAACAATGGAGCCAAAATAAACCTTTTCTCTTTATAAATTGAGTATCTCAGGTATTTGTTATAGTAAAGAAAGCTGACTAGAACATAAGGATAAGGTTTAACTCTTGGTAGCAAAAGGCTACTCATAAAATATTTTTTAATATCTCATATGGACCCAGGAAGAACAGATGTAAATACAATTATCTAGGCTAACCAGGCTCAGTATTTTCCATCTCCATTTGCGAACTGCATCTGATGACAAGGACTATCAGAAAAGTCATTATGATGGAGGACAAAGTCTCTGCTCACATTTTACATACTAATGGGTTCATGTTTTTTTGTCATTACCTCCCATCAAACACAAGGGTTCTAAGTTGTCAGTCTCCCCATTTGTTATTTTCAGGAAAATAAACCTTTCCAGTTATAAAAAATAACCTTTAGCTAGACATAGGAGGATTGGGGAAAGGAGTTGGGGAGGATCCCACAAGTGTTGCTTGGATGCAAAGACTCCTCAAAAAGCTAGTTTTAATGCACTTAACAATTTTCAGATCTAATTTGTTCCCCCAAGCAAAATCTGGGCAAAATCCTAAATTCCTAGCCAAGCTTTTTTGGAAATCAAACACTTGCATGTGTCCTTTTGTCTACTGTCCAAACCAACAATGATGCTTCTGCCAATTGCTATGTTTTAAACTATTATGGTGCACAAATGAAACAGTGACAGAAATAGAAACTCCAATTAAAAGATAATGCTATACCAGATCATTCTTGCTCCACATTTACTCTACATCTCTGGGCTCCATGATACCCAGGGAAGACAGGAGGGGAATACAGTGCACAAATTAAGCCTGCTGCTTCTATCTTCTCTCTCTTCAATGCATTACATTAGCAGTTAGACTTCTTCCTTATGGAATCTGGGAAGAACTGACACAAGCAAAGCATATAGTTATATTGTAGTGACTATGGAATATTTACTTAAATAGACATGCTTACTATAAATCTTTCTGTATTGTTGGAAATTGCAGATACACTATAAGCATCAAATATTGATAAGCAAGCTATTTTATCAGGAACTTAAACCACTTAACTCTTAAGAATGGTTTCCCATTCTGTGACTAGGCAAATGTTCACAAATTTTAGCCATACATTTGCTTACAATCCCTTGGCAACCACTAAATAGAAGAAATATATATATATATATATATATATATATATATATATATATATATATATATATAAATTGATTTGTTTGCAAGTGGCCTGGCTCATTAATATCCTTAAAATTTGTCATGGTCATATTCATATGCAAAATTGCCTAATTTGGAATTCAAACCAACTTACAGTTAATATAAAAATATCCTTATTGCATTTTGACAATAAATTTCAGCATAATTATGTTGAATAAAACACCTCATATTTGTGAGAAAAATGTACTTTGTTCCATAAAACCGTCTTTGTTGTTTTTCTTCTCACTCTAAAATGTAAAAATATTCAAGGTAAAAAAAATCAGGTAATGTAGAGAAATGTAAAGTAAAACTGAAAATTACTTATAATCCTACCACTCAGAAATGACTACTTAGAATATATAGGTGTTTATCATTTCAGACTTTCTTTCTGTGGGGTGGTGGTGGTGATGTGTGTGTGTGTGTGTGTGTGTGCGTGTGTGTGTGTGTGTTTATGTATGGTGCTAGGGATGGAACACAGGTCCTTGTGCATGCTAGGAGAGTGTGCTAATGTTGAACCACATCCCCAGCCCCATGTTCTTTTCATGAACACATACCTAATTATTAAAATGGGTCACACCATAATATGTATTGGATTAATTTTAAAAGTTCAGTATATATATAATTTCTTAGTTGGGCTGGGGTTGTGGCTTAGTGGTAGAGTGCTTGCCTAGCATGCATGAGGCACTGGGTTTGATCCTCATTACCACATAAATGTAAAATAAAGATATCGTGTCCACCTAAAGCTAAAAAATAAATATTAAAAAAATAAAATAAAATTTCTTAGTTAATAAATTTAGATCTATAAACTTCACTGACTTGCTTCATAAGTCATTTATTTTTGGATATCTGGAATATTTCTTGAAGTAATTTTAAAACTATTTTAGAACGTTTTATATCAAAAAATTGTTTGGGGATTTAGAATGTAACACTTCAAAGAGGTACTTATAATTCAACTTTGCAACTTTTGCTCTGGGTCATGTTATTTTTTCACATTTGCATAGGTTTTCTTTTTTCCTTGTACATTATGTACACATAGCTAATCAGGCGAGTTTAGCATCAAAGACAAAGATTGCACATGCTAGACCTGTCCAATTTCTGGCTTTCTATCTTAAAGAAAGGGTATGCTAGCATTTTTGTTCTCTGGCATGTGTCTTCTTCTAACAGGATCTTCAAGTTGAAATTTCTAATGGGAATCCAGATACAAAAAAAAAAATAAAAAATAAAATGAAATTCCAAAATGAGGTATCAGATCATCACAGGCAGCATTTACAAAGAAGATTAGTTTAAAATTTCATGGAGACTTTATCTAGAGGTTCAGGAGAATGCAGATACAGAAAGAGGATTTTGTGGTATTTTTAGAAAAAACTGTGCTCCTGAGTTGTAGACATGATTTATTTCCCCATGTTGAGCCTAGTTTGAGAGGTTAGGGTACTCAATCAGGCCATGTGGAGTACTTGAGCTGCACCCCTGAACTTTGGAGACCCAAGAAATGGAAGTCTTTCTCTTATCCCAGGAAAGTGGGAGGTCAGGGAAGGATGCTGGGATCCTTGCTTGGGATCTGCAAGTGGCTGTTGCACCTTGGAAAGGAGTATGTTACCTTTCCACCAAGGGTCACAGTGTGTGTGAGTGTCTCCCATGATGTTGGAGCCACTTTTCGGTTCTAGGGAAAGAAACCACCTCAACGTGTTGATAAGAACCCCAACAGTGAGCATTTGAGTCACGGCTGGACTTGGCACGGCCAGCTAAGGAAAAACACATCCTGCATTGTGAGACCAAGGCATTCCCAAGAGAAAAGGTGAGCAACTGTTCACCCAGTACTTGGTGCTTGGTATTTATATCCTGTAATAAGGTGAAAAACACAAGTACCCTGTCCAAATCTGGTCTTTTCATAGCACCTGCACTACTTGAGCCAGTTCCAGGTGAGGGCAGCCCCTGCAGTCAGCAGGTGCAGTGTGAGAGTTGTGTGGGAAAAGAATGAAGAAAGATTCCGTCCACCACCATCTCTGTCCCTGTAGTCTGACAGGCCACAGTGGGCCCGGCTAGGGGATGGGGTCACTAAAGGGTGTGCAAACATTTCATGCTATCAAGAACTGGCCATTCTAACTTCCAAATTGAGGTTTTATGTGCTATTAGAAGTATTTTTTGTGCTATTTATTATATAATGTATTGGACCTGTCCAAGTTTCCTCACAAGTACAGGGAATTTACATTAAAGGGGAAATGGTGGAAAAATTAAATTCTGATTTGAGTATAATCTTTGAGTGGGCTTCTTGCTGACCTCTCAGTGGCTTCCAACAGGAAACATTGGGGCTTTGCTGTAGAACTGGCAGGTAACAACACTAATAATCAGTTGTGTGTGTCCAGCATTTGGAGACTCCCATATATCATTAAAAAGGTTTCTAAAGACAAATGTAGAGTTTCAGAAGAAGCTAGAGTATGTGGTCTACCCGCTTGGACATCCATTGTAAAGGGTAGTTTACATGACAAGAATGAAAGAAATAATGTTTCTTGTTGAAGAACAACTCAGAGACATTTGTTAGTTATTTTTGCCTCATGCTTAGTAGTTTATTTCTCAGGCAGATTGTTTACTCGCTTGAGAAGTTGGTAGATTGAGCCAAGAAATGAAGGCAAAAACAGGAGTCATAAGATAGAGGGAGGAAAAAGAAAACATTGTCAGTCTGGGAACAGAGAATCCTTTTTGCACAATTTTTGTGTGAGCTGATTATCTGGAAGCTATTGAAGAGAGGTCCACCTGGGCATTTTGCTTTCGAATAGGTCAGCTTGAGGTATCAAAGCCAGAAATCTTCATTGCTTAGGAATTCCCCAGAAAGCCTTGCGACTTGGGCTTGGATCAAAGGGTGGTGCCGTCTTTCTGGAGCATTTGCCATTGCTCTTTCTTCGTCACATCTTCCTGGGTTCAGCCATACCTACCTCACTTTGCTCCTAGAATTCTTATCCAGCCTTCCCCCAACAGAGATGGCTCCAGTGAGTTACATTAGGGACGAAAACCAGAGACCAGCCTCAAAGCTGATATTTCTACATTAGAAAGGGCAGACACCTTTCCCTCTTAAAAAAAAAAAAAATCACTAGTGAGGGTGAGATGGGAGGAGGGGGATAAAAGAGATAAAGTCAGCTTAGAATTTTCAGGGGAAAGATGGGGAGAGTATTCTCAAAAGGATGGTTTGGGGGCATCTGCTGGGAGGTTTTGAGGAAATGGTTGAGGATTTGGGGGACATTTTTCTGTACATGCAATAGTATTTCCCCTCGGTGGTTTTTTTTTTTTTTTAGGAGTTCTGCTATAAAGATTTAAATTGCTTTTCAATCCTTTTGTAGCTCTTCTGAAAGCAATGCATCACTGAGAAAGGCAATGAAAAGAGCCGAGTTTATTCTAGTTGTACATGTTAAAGATTTGATAAGCCTTCAATAAAGACACTTTTCAACCCAGCATTCGCCAAACTTATTCTGCCACGTTATTCTATTTTTAGAGAATGTGATTTTATATGTAATTATTTGGAACACTCTTTGGGAAATTTGATTACTGGCTCACATTATCTCAAGATAGGTTGAGAATTCATAAAAAAAAGATTCAACCTCATTTTCCCCCCTCTAATTTAATTTAACAGAACCATATACAGTTTAATGGGAAAGGATGAGTGTATTGGGTTAGTGTCGCCACCACTCCCTCCCCCACAAATCTGTGTTCTTCCCAGACCCTCAGAGGGTGAACTTATTTGGAGAAAGGATCATTACAGATGTAATGAGTTAAGTTGAGGGCATGCTGGAGTAGGGTGGACCCTTAACCCAATACGACTGGTGGTCTTAAAAGAAGAGGAGAAGAGACAACAAATACAGAATCACTTAAGGGAGAATGTTGCCCAAAGATGGAGACAGATGGGAGTGCCAAGATTCACCAGCAACACCAAAAGCTAAGAGAAAGTCCATGGCACAGATTCTCCCCTGGAGCTTTCAAAGGGAACTTTATCTGGTTGAAACCTTGACATTGGACTCTTGCCTTCGGGACTGTGAGAGTACCAATTCCTGTTGTTTCAAGCCATCCAATTTGTGGCAATTTGTTAAGGCAGCCCTAGGAAACCAATACAATGATGGTGTTTCAAATTTAAAAAGTGTCTGTATCTATAATTTTACAAAACCTGAAAACCCCTTAGCAATGAAATGGAATGAGCTACCAATACATAAAAAATGAATATCAACGTAATTATGGTGAGTGAAGGAGGAGGATGAAATAACCTGCACACACTACCCACATTCATCCACATAAAATTCTAACAATGTAAACTGACCGTAGTGACAGCAGGTGGTTTTCTGGGGCAGAGGTCCCTGAAGGAGCAGAAAGGGCCAGAGAGAAGGTTGATAAGCCCAAAGAACATTTTTTGGGTGATGGATATGTTCACTATCTTGATTGTGTGGGTGTCTGTCACAACTGATCCAAATTATATGCCTTAAGTATGTGTATCGCATGCTGATTATATCTTAATAGAGCTGCTGAAAATAAAACAACTTGGGGACTCATTAGTTTCAAATAACCAAGAAAATATTGTGCAAGCTTGCATGGAGGAATGGCAATATAAAAACAAGTGCTTCAGTGGAAGCAGTGTTGTGTGCTCTCTTTCTCTCTCTCTATTCTTGTCCTTAATTGAAAGTGGTAAAGCAAACACATTATCGAAGCAACTCTAATTATTTTCTCTGGACTAGTCTCTAGCAAATTAAGAAAAGGGAGCTGAGAAAGCCATTCCAGTCCTGAAATAACGCTGCGGGTTCTTTTCTCCCGAGATAATCTCAGCATACAGCAAACCCAAGCTCTCTGATAGCATTGGTCACATGTCCTGGGGACGTCCCCATGGTCACGCTGAGGGTGAACCACGGGAGATGCTCCTGTCCCTACACTGTAGGCACATTCATTTTCTTTCTCACGTTTTCTCCTGGTTTTAATTAAATGTCACAGCTGTAAGAGGTTACCAAAACAAATTATACTTTAGAGTTCTGCTGACTCCCATCCATGCAGTGAGACACGGGTCATAGTGGGTCTTTCTCCATAAAGGCTTTGTGGCTTCTTTCGCGTTGGTGAGTCCCCACGGTACTTACTCTCATTTATGGCCTACAAATGAGCTTCGAGCACATGCTGGGTTCTGATGCTTTCCTTTTGCACATTAGCCTGGGCTCCCTAATCACCGTGATATTCTTGGCCTTTTGAACCCTCAGTTTCTTACTTTGAGATGCTCTTTTCCACTTCTAGAATCATCCCCATCCAGATTTGGAGACACATTCTGACTCTAAAGGGATCAAGGCTTGACAGCAGCCTGTATCACTTCCTCTTAAGCTTCCCTTTCAATCACTCCAGGACTCAGGCATATCATTGTTTGGCTGGAAATCTACCATGCCACAGAGCAGCCCATGACTTCAGAAGCCTGTTTGTGCATATCTGTGACTGGGAACCTTTGACATTTTTCTTTTTTTGTACAGGGGATTTAACCCAGGGTTATTTTACCACTAAGCCATATTCCTAATTCTTTTTATTTTTATTTTGAGACAGGGTATTGCTAAGTTGCTTAAACTTGCAAGCCTTCAGCCTCAGCCTTCCAGATCACTAAGATTATAGGTGTTTGCCATTATGCTTGTCTCTGTGACTGGGAACTTTTCAACAAGGCTGCTCTGTCCACACAGGCCACAAACTTTGAAGCATAAAACATTTCCCAAGAGGATACTCAACAAATGAGTGATGGAGAGGATGAACAGCTCCCTCCCCAGCTCCCTCCCTCCTCAGGGGAGCTAACCTTGAGTTACGTTCCACAGTTTCTTCAGGCTCCTCCACGGGATGCAGTTCCAATCGTCTATTCTATAGATGACTTACCAGCACACCTTTATAGGCCTCCTTCACTTCCTTATGTAACATCCCCCTTCCCTGCCAGAATTGCAGGAATCTTCCAGATAAACTACTTACCTTCACATCTTCTCAGGGTCTGC
This sequence comes from Marmota marmota marmota, assembly GCF_001458135.2. Taxonomy (NCBI): domain Eukaryota; kingdom Metazoa; phylum Chordata; class Mammalia; order Rodentia; family Sciuridae; genus Marmota; species Marmota marmota. The sequence goes on along the minus strand of NW_026000026.1, from coordinate 41,609,336 downwards.
TTCTGGGGAAGCTCATCCAAAACCAAGATCTAACGTTAGAGGCCAGTGGATACTAGAGCCACCATTCAGTCGTACTCTCGATTGCTGACTCCCACTCTCCATAGAGCCCATTTCATAAGGTTGAATTCCCAGTTGGACCTCCACCCATTGCCATATACTTGAGCCCTTCAGTCTGACTTCCTGCATTCCTTCCCAAAATGTGTGTGCACTGGATAGAGATGCATCTTTTCAGGGAACTATAGGAGAGAAATACCCCATGGAGATTTCTGAAGAATCCACAAAGGGGTCCTTTAACCATTGGCCATGCCAGCCAGTGCAGTGCTCCTTAGCCCAGTAAGAACTTCTCCACTTTCCTCACAGCTTGACTTGGATCCTAGCCGCTGGGGAGTGGGGAAGGGGAGGAGAGAGCAGAAATGAGATCAGAAACACCCCCCTTTCTCCCTACTGCAAGGGTTTTCTGCAGTTTGAAGTGATATGAAGCTTAAATGGTGGTAGGATCATGCCCCTTTATCCCACCATGATTAACAGAATAAAGACCCACCTCCCCCCCCCCAAAAAAAAAAAAAATTTGTCCATACTCTAATCACTGAAACTTGTGAGATGTCATTGTATGTGGATGGCAAAGGGATGTGATTAAAATTACAGAACTTGAAATGGGGAAGAAGATCCTGGATTATCCAGGTGAGCCCAGTGTGGTCACACAAGTCCTTAAAAATGGAGAACATTTCCAAGCTGGGGAAGGCAGAGAGAAGATGGAAGAAAGAGGAGAAATTTGAAGCATGAAGGAGACTCAAACTAACTTTGCTGGCTATGAAGATGGAGAAAGTGGGGCAAGAGTCAGGGAATGTCTGTGGCCTGTAGAAGCTGGATGCGGCTCTCCACTTACAAGCCTCAAATCACAAGGAACTCAATTCCATCAACAACCAGATGAGCAAGGAAATGGATGCTGCCCTAGAGCTACCAGAAAAGAATGCAGCCCTGCTGACAGAACCGGGTTGAACTTCTGATTTAAAGAACTGAGATCATTCATTTGTGTTCTCCAGGTCACTTCGTTTGCAGTTGTTATGAGAGTAATAAAGAAATGAGCATGAGAACTATTTAAAGAGTTTCTTTACATGCTTAAGAATCCTCAAAAAGAAGGCAAACCTTCTATAAGCGACTTCTTGATGAATTGCAAAGTGATGTTTTGACAAATCTCATATTAGGCTCTGCTTATCAGAAAACAAAGGGAGAGAACCAGGGCATATGACCTAAAACCAGTGGATCTATCCTCATCATTGCCTCAAAAGGGACACCAGGGAATACACCCCACACTTATCTCATTTTTTTTTCTTTAGCTTAAGCTTTTGTCTCCAAAAGCTGCATGTGCATCCAGATTGTTGCTCAGGGAGGGACTTTGGAAAATTCCAATCAATTAAAGCAGTATTTATTGCTCTACCTTGCTGTTAAATCTCCTCCCTCATTGGATAGAAATACACATAAATACACATCTCTTTGGGGGATTTTGTAATCTCCAGTAATACTTTATTTTTAAACTCCTTACATTTACTATGACATGTTTATCAGTTGCTTACCGTTCCTTCTTGCACCTTAGATTTTCTAGCTATATATATATTTTTTTCATTTTGAAGTTTCTTTAGCTGGAGTCTATTGGCAAAAATTCTCTTTTATGTTTGTCTGAAAATGTTTTTTTAAATGTAATCTTCCTTCCCCCAAAATTTATCTTGACTAGCTCTACAATTTTATTCTGACAGTTCTCTTTCTCTTAGCACTATGGAAATTTTATTCCATAGTCCTATCAATGTCATTGATATAGCTGCTGTCTTTCTAACTGTCATATATTTGCCTTTTTATCTGGCTATTTTTTTAAAAAACTGTGACTTCTAGTTTTACTAGAATATATCTACAGATGAGTCTCTTTGTATCAATTCTGATTGGAATTAATGTGCTATCTGCATTTGAGGATTAATGTAATTTTTTCAGCAGTTTTGGGAATTTCTCAGTCATTATCACTTCAGTTATTGCTTTTGACCCAGCATCTCTTAATTTTCTCCTTGGAATCTTGGTTACAGATGTTAGATCTTTTCACTTTATTTTCTATCATATTACTGAAAAATGAAACTTTTACTGGGCTATTTATCTCTCCTGCCTTTGTCATTATGTGTATGATCAAGCAGGTTTCCATTTTGGGCAATTGGAGTGTAATACAGGTGGAGAACTCTGAAGTTTGGTGCAAACATACCCAAGTCATCACAAAAGAAGGATGAAAAAAACTGAGTTATTTAGGGACCCACTTTGTGTTCATCATTAGTGGAGAACTGCTTCCAGAAACACAGGGTCTGACATTTTTGTGCATAGCAAAAACAATTTCTCAGGCACAGAACTACTGGTGTGTGCTTTTAGTACCAACAGGTGAGTGTTGAAAGGTTGTAGAAGGGATAGATCCAGACAGTGTTTGCCATGGAGCATCAGATGACGCAAAGATTAGTGGAAGTCTTTATCTTGAGAACTTGGGCTTTGAGATTCTTGACCTCCAGCAATTCATGAACATGTAGAAGGAAAAAATAATAATGTAACAAAATAGACTTCCATATCACTGAATATCTGAAGAGGTGGCTCAACCATCTAATGCTATGATCTGTACTTTGAGTGGAAGGTAGAAAGGTGCAGAAGATATCAAATCTTGGGTTACAAGAATAACAATGCAATAGGAAGAGATAAAGTCACAATAATTAGAAAATAATAGTATGAGGCCCAGTGCCCTGAGTCATGGGACCAGCTCTGCATAACAGAGCTGATAGTAACTGGCTGCAGCCAGTTGGACTCTTTCCTTGCAACAGCAGACTTATTGCTTTACCCTTTAAAGGTCAGAGCCTGCTTGGAAAACAACAGGCATTAGGGAAAACACTTCCCTCTATCCAGTATATAACTAAGTTGTAAGCCCAGGCTCTCCTGTATCAGTTGCTCAGGCTCTCTTTGTAGGAGAACTCCTCTGCCCAAATCACGGATGGCCAGTAATAATTAGCAACTGAGAAGATGGTGAATAATCTCCCCTCTAATTCCAACCTCATTATTTGATTGGAGACCTCTGTGGGCTAATTTGGTGATCAGATCAAAGGGACTTTTGTTTACAAAAGTCCAAGTATAAATGTTGTCCTGGAGGATTCAAATCTTAGTTTAACACAGCAGTTACTATTTTGTGGTCTGAAACCCTGTTGAATTTGCTCAATCTTCTTGATGAGGAAAGTAGGAGCTGGGCAGGGGAGGGCAGGACAGAAAAAAAGCAAATCAGATTGTTGTATAAACACCCAAAGCGACACAATGGACACAAATTGTTTGCTGCAAATCAGTGGAGATTTACCAAAATTTGGACCCGAGTCATTACCTGTTCAAAAAGATCAGTTTCCATGACACCCGGGATTCTGAATGACAAAGGTGTCTCTTGAGCATCCTGGAGTTATTGAATAGAATTCTCATCTCACATCCATGGCAGCACACTATGTACCATCCTGTCTTTTGCTTTTCCTACTTATATTAATTCTTGGCGCTTGCCCCATATGGGTCCAAAAAAGGCTACAATCTTTAGCTCTATTGTTCTGCATTCTGTGCCTTCTATGAACAAGTCATCAATCCCTTATTTATGGACATTTAAGAAGTTTTCAATCTCTCTTTATTAGAAACTATGATGCAGTCATAACTTCAAGTCTGTATTATTTTAAAACTTGGGAAGATGAATATGAATGATATTTCCTAGAATTGGCAATATGTTGCTGAATTGAAAGATGTGTGCATGCACTGGTAATTTTATTTGATATGGCCACATTTTGCTTTTTAGAAGCTGTACTGTTTTTCCTGCCTGTCAGCAATACATGAGCTGGTTTCCTTACTCTCATGTTCTCTAATACTGTGTTGTTAAACTCCTTGACCTTTTCCAATTTAGTAAGAGAAAAACAGTCAAGGCAATTTTAACACACATTTCTCATAAATAACACTGAGCAACTTCCCTGATATCTACGAGCTGTGAGTTTTGACTTCATTTCCTTATACTGTGACTAAGGTGGTTTTCTCTTTGGATTCCAGGACTCATTAGAATTGTGTCTGGAGCAAATTGAAGCTGACCTTTGAGGCAAAAGAAATGCGGGGTATAGTTGATTTGACACTCAAGTTCATTGAGTCTGCATGTATAAAAGCTACTGTGAAGAGACACAAAGTAATAATGCTGTAAATGCATGTTTAAGAACACAGGACACACACTAAAATAAAGTATTAAAGGTAAAAAGTAGGTTAAAGTTGAATACAAGGTGATATCTTTTATTAAAAATATATGATGCATCTGTAGGAAGGTGATTGGAAAGATTTATAGGAAAAAGTTAATCGGGCTTATTTTTGGATAAAAGAACTATATTATACTTTAATTTGTGCTTCTATGCAGTTTTGAATTGTTGTTGGTCTTTTAAATGCTACCTTAAATAATTAAAGATAATATTATTTAAGAATGCATTCTAACTCATTGACAGTTAAGTCATGAAAACTACAGAAAGTGATAAGAAGAACAACAGACTGGGATTCAAGAGACACAAATTTTCTTTACATTTAAAAAAAGATTTTATTTTTAACTGGAACACAACATAAAACTTGTTGTGTTTTAGTGGGGATAACATGTAATGTTCTGTACGTGTACATGTGTGTTATGTTTGAATTGGTTTAAAACATATTTATCTCAAACATTAATCATTTCTTAGCTGGGCACAGTAGCACATGCCGGTAATTCCAATGGCTCAGGAGGCTGAGGCAGGAGGATCATGAGTTCAAAACCAGCCTCTGCAATGGCAAGGTAATAAGCAACTCAGTGAGACCCTGTCTCTAAATAAAGTACAAAATAGGGCTGGAGATGTGGCTCAGTTGTTGAGTTCCCTGGAGTTCAATCCCCCGTACTCAAAAACAAAAACAAACAAAAAACATTAATCATTTCTTTGTGATGAAAATTTTGAAAATTCTTTCTTTTAGCTTTTTGAATGTATAGTATATAATTGTTACATACAGTCATCATACTGTGCCATAGTACTCCAGAGCATCTTGCTCCTAACTGACTTAGTACCCGTCGAAGGAGACCTAATTTTTTGTAACAGTTCTGTGGTTAACATTCTCTGAGACACCAGGCTTATAGTTCAACTTTTGGGGAGACCCAGTTTCATCATTTGTAAAACAAGAAAACTGGAAAAGTTTATTTTAAAAACACTTATAGCTCTAGTATCTTTCTTATATATTGAGATGAGACTTCCACAAACCAGTGCTGATTAAGTTCTTTTATAGATGCATGTCTGTACTTTGAATAGTTGCTCCTCACTCAGTCAGGGTGGTCTGTCTGTCTGTTGCTTCTTATGTAAATGTATTGTCTGTGAACTGTGTTGGTGTGTGATGCAAAGCAAAAGTCTTCACACAGAGCAATTATCTTTTCAAGGCTTATTGAGAGAGGTTACCTTGGTAACAAGAAATCAAACCTACCCACTTCATCTTAGGGGTCAGAACAAGGTTCTCCATGTAATCATCATTTCTGTTCTTCAGGTACGCACTGTGAAAAAGCCTTACTGAGAATATTCAAATATTAGTAACAAGCAGCTTTGGGCTCCCAGACACACTGCTTTCAATTGTTCTCTTCTCATTTCAAAGGGCAAGTTTACCCATATAGTCAGAGTGTAGGATAATATTTGAGGGCACAGGTATCTTTCTTACTTCTTTTCCTCCCCCCTTAGTGGACAGTAGTAGTTATCATCCATTGAATATTGAATATTTATTATATGCCAGATACAGCACCTACCTGGGACCATTTCTCTATTCTAAGCCACAGTGTTTCCATTGTGTGTGTTTGTGTGTGTGTATGTATGTGTGTGCACAAATGCACGAATGCATGCATGTGTAACAAATTTGTTAGCCTAAAACATTTATTTATCTTATGATTCTGTGGGCTGGCAATTTGGAATAATCTCAGCTGAGAGTATGTTTTGGTCTCAGTTGGGCTTGCTCTTATGTCTGTGATCAGCAGCTAAATGGACTGAGGTCCAGCTGGTCTAGGACAGCCTCATCAGGAATAAGTCATTTCAGTTCCAGGTGGTCTCTCCTTATCCAGCAGTCTAACATAGATTTGCAAGAAAAATTTAAAGTCCCGAAAGTGACAAGAGATGGTGTCCTGAGGTCTGAGTATTTTGACTGCATTATGATTGCTAATACCCCATTGACCAAAACAAGTCACGTGGCAAAGCCCAGAATCAACATGAGAGGGAATTAGAGAAGGGCATGGGCAAAGCAGCTGTAACCGCAATAATCGACCACATAGGTACTTTGATACTAAGTGCTTCTTAAGGAGTGAACCTATCAAGGGCTATATAACTAAGGCAGTACCTAAAGACAAGAGAGACAGAAAAACTATGTGATCGTGGGGAGCAGGAAGGGGAACAGAGAGAAACTCTTGCAGGTCATTTTACCCAAGGGATGTTGCTCTCCAGCGGTGACCATTTGTCCCAATTTAGACCCAATGTACTAAGAGCCGGCTTTCATGTTCTGAAATTCCCTAATTTTCATGGTAAATTGTTCTGTTCCTTCTAGTTCCTTAGCACCTCGGACAGCTCCCACCCAATCAAATAGCCAAAGGGACCTGAGGACTCTGATGTTTCTCTTTTGGCTTCTCGGTCCTCGCTGATTGAGAATAGTAAACATTCACTATGAGATGTACAGTTCTAGGAATCTCAGAGCTGGAGGAGGGAGTAGAGATTAGGTGCGACCTCTTCACAGTGTCATGCATGAGAAAGCTTCATGGTTAAAACTAGTCCTGGGGTCTTTTCATGCCAGCATTTCTGTGGAGGGAAATTCCAGCCCTGAGGGCTCACTTATATGCACACCCTGCTTTTCCTAGACATAGGCTTCATGGATTAACTTGGAAATCTCTGCAGAACTGTGCAGAAGCTTGCCTTTCTTTCCCTTTCAAACCAGGAGCACACAGTGTTCGCCATAGAGCCTCCTACTCACTTCACGGAACTGACAAGGGAAATGGTGTGCTGGAAAGAGATTTCAGCAAGGGTGAAGTCTGGGACAAGCCGGAGCTGGGAAACTTCCTGCTCTCCCTTTATGTTCTGAGTCCTCGCAATCTGGAAGGTTCGAGGCCAGAGTGGGTAACACCTGCATGGAATGACCCAGGCACAGGCTTCTACTTGCACCTGACGAATCACTAAAGAGAATGTTATCAGGGAAACACTTGCAGGCTGTTGCTGAATAGCTTTTAATCAACAATCTGGGAATCCCTTCTCAGGGCTTGGGGAAAACAAAGCTAGGAGAAGGAGGTTGTATTTAAAGCACTGAACAGGTATCAAAGGCTGCATAAATTCAGCCAGCTGGAAATTCACTTCAAATAAAAACACAATTTTATACCATCAGTGAGCCTACCTTGGAAAATCAGCATCCCCTCCTCTGCACTACAGGTTGCATTTTTTTTCCTCCACTAAAGGGAATTATAGAACAATTGTTTCTGTGACTGTAACTAACGCAAATATAATCAATAAATGCAGCTCTCGGTTAGCCCTGGGTTTGGAGGGGGGCTGAGAGCAGTCACTCTTCAAGTCTGATCCTAGTTTATTCCTATTCACTCTTCAATCCTATTCCTAGGATTCAGCCAACATTTCCTGAGAAGACAGTTGCCACCTCAATCTCCTAAGAACTGGCTGACGTGGGTTATTTGAGCTGCAGGTGATCTGTAAGAATTCCCATCCAGCCCACTCATTCTATAAATGCAGAAACGGAGATTTGGAAAATTTATGAGACCCGCTGAAGTTACATTATTTGCTGTTTCATCATTTTACTGCCTGTAATGACCTTCTACCAGAGAATGATTGAGAAGACAGATGAATGTCTTATCAACTGAGTCAGCAAGTAATTACTGAGCAACTACAACATGCCCAGCACTCATCTCAGAGTTAAGGAAAGGCCCCAAGAGACTGGCCTTCTGGTTCCTGCCATAGCAGTGTCTCCACTTACAGGGATATTATATATAAAGTTCTTGCCAGTTATAACAACAAATGCCACCATTAGCTGCCCTCTTCTCCTATCCTATATTCTGGCCCTTTCCCTGTGACCTGGACCATCACACCACAGCAGCCTGGGTTCAGCCTCCATGCCTCCATTCTTGTTCCATCAGGGACTGGGCCACACATTGTACCCAATGATCTTTCTACAAATGTCATGGGGTTGCATTCCATCCCTGACTAAAACGCTTGACAACTTTTAAAAATCCCCAACACGTGGTTCCATTTCCACACTGTGGGAGGTGATGTTTAATGGTCTTGGTTGTCTTTTGGCCACTTACCATAACTAATAAAATGCTTATTTAGTCATTTGTGAGTCCTCTCTTCTTTTTCTTTCTCGTAGTATTTCAGCATTTATCCCAGAACACTCTAGGGATTAGATTTTTAACTCTGTGTGTGTGTGTGTGTGTGTGTGTGTACGCACGCGCACATGCATGTTCAAAGTTCCACAGATTAACAACCCAGATTCATTGAGTAGCAGAAAATCCCTTGAAACATCCTGGCTTCAGGAGCATCATGTGACTATTTTTTTTAAAGTGCTTTCTTTGACAGTATTCAGCATCAGGTTCTTTAAAAGGCTGTGTTTCCCAGTCTCCTGGGTACCACTTACACAGAAAAGTAAGTTCATAAAGATAAGTGAAGAAAAGGCATATTCCATTCATTGAGGAGAGTTTCTTGCTCTCAGTTCTCTTCAGAGGAAGCCCTGCAGCCCCCTGGGCTTAAATCATTTCAAGACGTGAGACACTTCCACATTATGAACAGAGCAGAGCCCTTTCAGTAATTACCTTTTGTGGTCATTGGGGGTTCTGGGGAAGAATGGTATACCTCTCCAGTAACCTGCAATTATAAAATAAATCTGCATATATATAAATTAAAGGCTAACTGGATCTTATGATTATTAGAGCTGGTAGTTTCCCTGTTGTTTTTATTTCACAGTAAAGCATGCAATTTAACACGGACATTGTAGCAAGGCTGACTTTCTTTGTCCCCACAAAAGACCAGGACTAGAGGTTTGTCATGAATCCAAAGCTTATACCCTTCCCAACTCTTTTGTTGCTTTTGGTTCATTTTAGTAATACTAAACACAAAGGATGCTTTTAATTGATCATTTGATGGTGCAAAAGCTTTAGGACATTTTAGATCATCTTCTAAAAGTCTGAATAGGGACCAACTTCAGAGAAGTTTCCTCTAAGAAGCAGAACCTGAGATAATATTTTATAAGCAAGTATTTTTTTAATAGTTAATATTTATTTAGCATATAGTATTTCTTTTAGTTGTAGATGGACAAATACCTTTATTTTGTTTATTTTTATGTGGTGCTGAAGATTGAACCCAGTGCCTCACATGTGTGAGGCGAGTGCTCTACTGCTGAGCCACAACCCCAGTCCTATAAGCAAGTATTTTATGGAAGAATGAATCTAATCCCAGGCAGACACAGTAAGCAGGTGAAGAAAGTCTTAACCTGAAGGAAGCTGGGTTTCACAACTCTGTTTCATCAGTTGGGTGCAGTCAATGGCTCCAATGGGGAAGGTAAGTTTCAAGGAACCCCCAGTTCCCTATGCTTGCTGCCTGTATGCTCCAAGTGGGCAACGGGAGTCAACAGTCCTAGGACATCCTCTGCAGAAAAGCATAGACACAGACCATTAGAAGCCAAGTACTCAGAAGCTTAAGAGGAGCTCCAACAACTGGTAAAAGTAGGTCCAATAATATACTAAAACTGCCATTTGTGATGGTTACTTTTATGTTTTAAATTGAGTAAGTTATCCATTCCTAGGCACTTGAAAACCTAATTCTGGGTATTTTTGCAAAGGTGTTTCTGGATGAGATTACTAGCTAAATCAGTATATTCAGTAAAGAAAATTGCTTTCCCTAATATGGATGGGTAGGCCACATCTAATCAGTTGAAGTTCTGGATAGCACAAAAAGCTCACTCTGCATCAAAAAATTGAAAATTTTTACTGCTTTTGAATTTGAAAAGAAGCATTGTTTTCTTACGATTTTGAGATTTCTTGACTTTAGATATGAACTAAATTTCTTGACTTTTCCTAGGTCTCTAGCTTGTTAACTTAATTGAGGACTTTGGATTTGTCAGTATTCATAATCACATGAGCATCCTTATAATCTCTTTCTCCCACTCACCTTCCATTTCTTCCTCTCCATCCCTATATGTCATATATCTAAATCATGAATAGATAGATAAATAGTAGTTAGACATACATAAGATACCTATATAGACATCTACAATGAAAATATTTGACCTTCCAACTTGGTTCTAAACAAATGAATTATTTTTTTCCCTAAGGATTTAGAGGTTTCTGATATTTTCAGAACCTTTTGTGATTTTTTTTGGATGCAAAACTGCAGTGTGTAATGTAAGTATTCTCTAAACAGGTGGAAAGGGAGAATAGATAACAAGTGGGAATGACATGTAGCTCTGGTGATCCAATACAGTCAGGGCCTGGGGTTGGGGAGGTCAATCATTCACTTCACAACTACCATTGAGTCCACATTTCTTTAAGGTCATGGCACTGGGTTAAGTCAGGTGATTCTGAGATGAAGTAGAGGATGTGTTCTCCCTACCCTCAGCAACAAAGGAATAACCACAATAGCAGGAGAATCTAAGGAAATGTGCAGACACAGAACAATCAATATTTGTAGGAGTTTTAATAGAAGTGGGAGAGTTCACTTCTTAAAGATGTGGCAATTTACCTGGAATTTTGTATTGAAATGGAGAGAACAGAGAAGTCAAAGCAGTGTAGGAAGGAGAGATGGTCTCGCGGAATCCCGAGGAGTGTATGCAGGCAGATGTATTGGGAAGGAAATGTAACAGATGATTGGTCTAGAAGGAGAAGATGACTCAACCCCCAAGCTAACAATTTCAGGCTTCAATGTCTAGGAGATGGACAATGCTGACTTCTGAAAAGGGTGACTGTGTGATTATGTTGCCTTTCACTTATGTCACCCTGGAAATATTTGGAGAAGAAAGGACAGTCCTATGGGTTGAGAGTGCATCAGGGGAATCTTTGGTAAGAAATGCCAAAATCAAAACATTGAGGATGAAGAGGAGATGATTCAAAAGATAGATCTTATCAGCCAGTCAGATGAATGGAATGTAGGAGAGAATGTGGTTGGCATTGACTTTGAACTTGAGAAATTGAGTAAATGGTGACATCATTCCCCAACAGAAAATACATGGGGATCTGGAGGAGAGATAGTAAGTTAAAATTTGATTTCAATATTTTGAGGATCAATGGGACTTCAAATTTGAGATATTTATTAGGTGGTTGGATATATAGTCTAACGAAAGTGTCTTTGGTTGCAGGTTGAAATCTGGAAGTCATCAGTGTTTGTCAATTGTTAATTTATTCAGCAAATATTTATTGAGCATATAGTATATGCCAGACATCATTATGAATACTGGGGACCTAATGAACATGTGAACAAGACAGAAAAAAATCCCTTTACTTGTAGAACTTAAGACTAGCACATGGAGTCAGATAATAAATAAACGAATAAGACAGTGTCAGAGGATGGGTTGAGTCCTTCAGAAAATTAAGTGAGAGAGAGAAAATGGGTAGGTTGGGATGCAAGTAAGATTTCAGAAATGGTGATTAAGGAAGGTCTCACTGAGAAGGTGATATTTAGCAAAGATCTAAAGGAGGAGAAGATATGATTCCTATGGATAAGTGGGGAAGTAGTAGTCCAGGTAGAGGGAACAACAAGGGCATATGTTTGCAGGTGGAAACCTGCAGCACATATTTGAAGGCTAGCAAGAAGTCAGTGCAGTTAGGACCGAGTCATCTAGAAAAAAAAATGTAAGAAATGAGGTCAGAGGAAAATTAGGGAGCTAAATCATGTGAGAGCTTATTGTCCACGGACAGGTCATTGGCCTTACTCCCTAGTAAGGCAGGGTTTGACCCAGGAAATGATATGATCAGGCTTCTATGGAGGAAAGCACACCAGAGGGTAAGGGGGAAAAGACCAAGGTCAGGAGGTCATGTGGGAAGCAATGGCAATGATCTTGGTGAGTCACAGTAGACAGCTTTGGCCAGCGTGGTAATCAAGGAGGCAGGAAGTGGTCAGATTCCGGATATATCTCAAAGGGAAAGCTAAGAGTATTTGTTGGTAGCTTGGAAGTAAAGAGGGGGGTCAAATATTTTCAAAATGAGTAAACTGGAAAATATAGAATTGCTACTTATTGAGATGAGAAAGATTGAATGAAACATTTTTTTTCTTTTAAAAATTTTGTTCTTTTTAGGTATACATGACAGTAGAGTGAATTTTGACATATTATACATACATGGAGTATAACTTATTCTAATTGGATCCCATTTTTGCAGTTGAACATGATATGGCGTTTCATTGGTTGTGTATTCATATATGTACATAGTTATGTCTGATTCATTCATTCATTCACTGTCTTTGAAAGGAACATTTTTGAAGTGGCAAAAGATAGGCCAGTTTTGAACATCTGAGATTTCAGTTTGAGATGCCTGTTGTTCATCCAAGTGTAGAGATGGAATAGGAGGATGGTTTGGAGGTCAGGGTGAAGTCCAGGCTGGAGAGAAAATGTTATAATCATCAGCATAAATATCATATTAATTCTATGCAACAAATGAAAATCATCAAGGGAGTGAGAATGAGTAGAAAGTTGTGGCCATAGATGTACATTAAATAATTTCAATGGAGCATGAAGAAAAAACTAGACAAAGGTTCTTTGCTAGGGAGTGCTCACCTGCCCTTACAATATATGCAGGTGAGCTACAGGAACCCGTAAAGTCAACCAAGGCCCCCAGCATACCAGACTGACTCTGAGCAGGAATGAATATTCTCATACACTAGAACTGGAATCCAAGGATCATAGACACTAGGAACATAAAGAATAAATACAAGGTTCATGTAGTTGAATGGAAAAATTAGGATAACTTGCCAAAATTAGGAATGTTGCCTCTTGTCTAGTTATCTATTTTCACTTGAAAAAAGTACCCCCCAAAATTAGTGTCTTAAATCAACATAAGTACTCATTTCTTTAATGATTCTGCAGGTTTGCTATGACTATGCAAGAAAAACTCATCTCTGCTCTACTCACCATTAGTTGAGGAGGCTCAAAGTTTAAGGCTTGAATCATCTGGAGCCTGCTTCACTCATATGATTGATCTGGTTGGTAGTTGGGATTGTAGCTGTGGCTGCCAGCCAGAACACCTACATGTGGCACTGCCCTGAGGCTCCTATTTATAACATGGTGGCAGGCTCACGTGGTGAACCTCTCAATGAGTAAGGGCCAGGTGGAAGCCAGGAGGCTTTCTACGATCCAGCCTTGGAATGCCATAGAACAACTTTTGCTAAGCTCTATTTAACAAAAGCCTATTGAGATTGAAGGGGCAGGAAGGGGCTTCCCACTGCTTCATGGGGCAATGCAAACTTCTGGAACATTACGTGTAACCAGAGATCTAGTTTTGGGAAAGTAACCATACATTCTGGTGAATTTGCCATAATCCAGGATTTTTAATTTCAGGCATGCAGGCTAGGACACTGATCACTTGCTGGCTTTTTGTATCAAGATACTAACGTATCTTACAGCAAAGCCCATTTATTGTTTCCAATGTCATTAGCATAGGACGATTCAAATTCTCTTGGCCTTCCATATACTTGCTGAAAACAGAATCTGAACAAATGAGTGAGACATTTCAGTGGATGATTTGAACAGAAGCAGGTTAAAAGGAGGTTTGAACTTTTGTCCTGTCAAAGAGATATAAATTATTGATACCACTGACTGAGACTTCTAGGGTCTCTCATAATGCTTTCCTCTGTCATCTCCTTTTTTATTGGTGAATATTAATTGTAGAGAATGGTGAGATTCATTGTGGCATATCAGTGCATAATATAACAATTAGATGAATTCCACTCCCAATACGTCCCCTTAACTGCCCCTCCTCCTCTTTTTGAGTCCCTTCTTCTACCCTATGGGTATCCCTTTCATAAAGTTATCCTTTGTTTTATCTTCTGTTCCCAATAGCTTTCACATATGAGAGAAAACATAAGGTAGTTGTCTTTCTGAGTCTGACTTGTTTTGCTTAACATGATGCTCTCAAGTTCTACCCATTTCACTGAAAATGGCATAATTTTTTCATACGTATAGACCAATAATAATACTTCTTGGTATTTAATCACAATAAATTACTTGTTATCTATTTTCACATAAAAATATATAAATTATATGTATATAACTATGATTTATATGTAAACATAAATTACATATTATATAAAAATTATGTATACAATAATTATTTATATTATTTTATGTATAAATTATATATACTATAAATAAATTGCATAAATTTAAAAAATATATAAATATTTTAAAATATATATAAATATTCTTTATCCATTTGTTGACAGAACATATACTCGCTCTAAAACTTATTTGGAAAAATAAAAGACCTAGAATAGCCAAAGCAATATTGAACAAGAATGATGTTGGAGGCATCAACAATACTTAATCTCAAATTGTTCTACAGAACTATAGTAACAAAAGCAGCATGGTATTGGCATTGAAACAGACATGAAGATAAATGGAATGGTGTAGAAGACACAGAGACAAACCCATATAGATACAGTCATCTGATATTCAAAAGAGGTACAAAAAACATATGTTGGAGAAAAAATAACATTTTTAACAAATGGTCCTAGGAAACAGGATATCCATATGTAGAAGAATGAACTAGAAAGAGAGAGAAGAAGATGATAGAATAGAGAGGTCACTTCCCTAGCAGCTCCGTGGCATGAAATCAAGAAAAGCAGACAGATGGCTTTTCAATAAGGTGGTGAATGAGCAAACAATAGGGGGGAATTTACTGGAATTTAATACTGGACACTCAAAACAGATTCGGGATTCAGGAGATTAAATATAATAAAATAAAGAAGAAATCCCCAGTGCCACAGCCATAGTAGCAGCTGGAAGAAAAAGCCAGAACTGTAAAACAATAAAGGAACCCCCATTCTTGGGAAGACTGAGGTGTGTCAGGGTATGGAGAGTTTAGATATTTGAGTCACTGCCTGACTAAAACAGAAGGGTGTGCTGCACAATGTCCTTGCATGGGAAAGAAGCCATCATCTCTCTCATTTTGTAGCCATGGCATGGAGGCTGGCAGCTGGGAGAGCCAATTGCTGGCAGACCCAAGTCTGGCTTGAAAAACAAGTCAGACAAACCCACACTGCATGACAGAGTGTGTGCCTAAGTGACCAGGAGAATATCAAGCATGAAGAGAGGTTTACACAGAGGAATTCTGATTGCGGAAAAGCACCCAGCTCCATCCCCTCTCTCTACCCCTGCCCTTACCTCCAATTTGTCTGCTTGCAGGACCAGCCAGGAGAGAAGTGCCTAGCTGGCAATTCAAAAGAGGGGGGCAGTAGAGGTTGAGTTTGGAGATTGAATCAGAGACCAGTAATCAGGGGGTCCCAGGTAATGTATTGGGCTCCTATATGCATGAACGAAACCCAAAGGAGATTCTGGGGTGCAGTCTTCCAGCATAGACTGGCAATTGCTGGGCCCTGGAGGTGCACTGATTTAAAATATGCAAACATTGGATTGGCATCTAGTGAAGAGATTGGAGCATACCTAAGCCTAAGCTCCATCTCTAGGAGTTCCAACTCTAAGAGTTCCACTTCCAGGATTAACCCTCTCACACTAGCAACCCCACCCTAAGGGTGGAGCAAGCACCATACTACAGACAAATCCACCTAACTGCTGAAAAGGGAAGCTGGGAATCTTTTGAACTCCAATGGAAATAATTGTTCAATTTTTCATCAAGATTTTTTTCTCTTTCACATTTCAACCATATTTAAAGCCAATTTTTCTAATGTATCAATTTACTGAGGACCTGTGTGTCTGATTAGTATATTTAAATTTTGTTTTATATTCTTTTATTTTTACTTTTTTATTTCCAGTTTAAAATTTTTACTTTGTATATATTTTTTCTCTCGCTGATCTGTTTACCTCAATTCTCTCTTTTCTCCTGCTAACAGGCAATCTCTACTATTCTCTCTTTCAATCTTTTATTAATTTTTTACTCCTATCTTCTCTCCTCCTTCCTCATAAACATCACATTCTACACCACTTTTACTTTATCCACGATTTGAAATTGTAAACACTTTTGCAAAGGTACTATTTTTATTATAGGCAATAAATGAACATATCATTCCTTTTTATTGTTATGAAACTGTAGACATCTTAATAGGAGCTATTTGGTTTAAGGCTGTATATTGTTTGCATTGGCTGCTGTTATTAATTGTCTCTGGAAAACTTCAGGGACACCATAAGTCTACAGGGTAAAAACTGAACTTCTTCAGATCCACAATGCTAGGTGGGGAGACACAAACAACATGAAAAAACAAGGGAAAAAATCACCCCAACAAACCATGATGCTCCAATAATAGAATCAATTGACATCACAGTGGAAGAAATGTCAGAGAAGGAGTTTAGAATGTATATAGTTAAATTGACCCCCAAGGTAAAGGACAATGTAAGGATCGAAATCAGAGAAAATTCTGGAGGTGAAAGATCACTTCAATAAGGAGATAAATATTGTAAAAAGAAATCAAGCAGAAATCCTTGAATTGAAGGAATCAATTAACCAATTAAAAATACAGTGTGTATTTGCAGATGACATGATTCTATACCTAGCAGACCCAAAAGGGTCTACAAAGAAACTATTAGAGCTAATAAATGAATTCAGCAAAGTGGCAGGATATAAAATCAACATGCATAAATCAAAGGCATTCCTGTATATCAGTGACAAATCTTCTGAAATGGAAATGAGGACAACCACTCCATTCACAATATCCTCAAAAAAAATAAAATACTTGGGAATCAACCTAACAAAAGAGGTGAAAGACTTATACAATGAAAACTACAGAACCCTAAAGAGAGAAATAGAAGAAGATCTTAGAAGATGGAAAAATATACCCTGTTCATGGATAGGCAGAACTAACATCATCAAAATGGCGATATTACCAAAAGTTCTCTATAGGTTTAATGC
The DNA here is from genome assembly GCF_001458135.2 of Marmota marmota marmota. Taxonomy (NCBI): domain Eukaryota; kingdom Metazoa; phylum Chordata; class Mammalia; order Rodentia; family Sciuridae; genus Marmota; species Marmota marmota. The sequence goes on along the minus strand of NW_026000026.1, from coordinate 41,592,226 downwards.
AATGCCAATCAAAATCCCAACGGCATTTCTTGTAGAAATAGAGAAAGCAATCATGAAATTCATATGGAAAAATAAA
>NW_026000026.1:41506689-41591942 GCF_001458135.2 Marmota marmota marmota | reverse complement strand
AGAGGGGGTAGAGAGAGAAGAGGGGAGGGGAGGGGGGGGAGGGGGGGATAGTAGAGGATAGGAAAGGCAGCAGAATACAACAGACACTAGTATGGCAATATGTAAATCAGTGGATGTGTAACCGATGTGATTCTGCAATCTGTATTTGGGGTAAAAATGGGAGTTCATAACCCACTTGAATCAAAGTGTGAAATATGATATGTCAAGAACTATGTAATGTTTTGAACAACCAACAATAAAAATTTAAAAAAAAGAAAATAAAAATCCAGTGTAAAGCATGACCAACAGACTAGATCAGATTAGATCCAATCAGACAGATCTCATAAAGAAGCAGGGGTTTTTAATCCTGACATCAGGTGAAGTTGAATTCAAGCCAAATTTAATTAGAAGGGACAAAAAGGGACATTTCATACTGCTTAAAGGAATTATACATCAACAAAACATAGCAATCATAAATATTTAAGCCCAAAACAATGGAAGTCAATGGAAGTATCTATATACATCAAAGAAACCCTTCTCAATTTCAAGATTCAAATAGATCACAACATAGTAATACTAAGTGATTTTAACATACCTCTCTCACCACTGAATAGATGCTCCAAACAAAACTAAACAAAGAACTATAGAACTAAATAATACAATCAATAATTTATACCATATATATATATATATATATATATATATAGAGAGAGAGAGAGAGAGAGAGAGAGAGTATTTTATCCATCAATGATCAAATACGCTTTCTTCTCAGCAGCACATGAATCCTTCTCTAAAATAAACCATATCTTATGCTATAAAGTAACTCTTAGAAAACACAAAAATAAATAAATAAAATAAAAAATAGAGATACCTTGCATTCTATCAGATCATAATGGAATGAAATAATAATCAATGATAAGACAAAAATAGAAGCTACTCTAACACCTGGAGACTGAATAATATATTAATAAATAACCAATGGATAGCAGAAGAAATCAGGGATAAAATAAAAAATACTTAGAAGTAAATGAGAATAGTGACACAAAATCTCTGGGACACTATGAAGATAATTCTAAGAGGAAAGTTATTGTATTGAGCACAGCCATTAAAAGAATAGAAAATAGCCAAATAAATAACCTAACATTACATCTCAAAGCCCTAGAAGAAATCAACACCAAAGCAATAGAAGACAGGAAATAATTACAACCAGAACTGAAATCAATGAAATTGAAAAAAAATCAAAAATTGGTTCTTTGGAAAAATAAATACAATGGATAAACCCTAACCATGCTACCAAAGAGAAAGAGAGAGAAAACTCAAATTACTAAAATTTGTGATGGAAAAGGAAATACCACAATGGACATTACTGAAATACAGGCAATAATCAGAAACTGTTTTGAAAATTCATACTAAAATAAAATAGAAAATCTTGAAGACATTGACAAATTTCTGAGACATATGACCTACCCAAACTGAATAAGGAGGACATACACAATTTCAACATATCAATTTCAAGCACTGAAATAGTATATGCCATTAAAAGCCTATCAATCAAGAAAAGTCCAGTACCAGATGGATTTTCAGCCAAGTTCCATAAGATCTTCAAAGATGAATAAACACCAATACTCCTCAAATTATTCCATGAAATAGAAAATGAAGGAACCTTTCCAAACTCATTCTATGAAGCTAGTATCACCCTGATACTAAAACCAGACAAAGACACATCAAGGAAAGAAAACTTCAGACCAATATCCCTGATGAATTTAGAAGCAAAAATTCTCAATAAAATTCTTGCAAATCACATCCAAATCATATTAAAAAGATAGCACACCACAATCAAGTAGGGTTTATCCCAGAGATGCAAGGTTGGTTCAACATATGGAAATCAACAAATATAATTCATCACATCAATAGACTTAAAGACAAGAATCATATGATCATCTTAATAGATGCAGAAAAAGCAGTTCACAAAATTCAGCACCCCTTCATGTTCAAAACTCTAGAAAATCTAGGGATAGTGGGAATATATCTCAATATTGTAAAAGCTATATATGCTAAACCCAAGCCAACATCATTCTAAACAGAGAAAAATAGAAAGCATTTCCTCTAAAAACTGGAACAAGACAAGGATGCCCCTATGCTCAGCACTTTTATTCAACATCATCCTTGAAACTCTAGGCAGAGTCATTTGACAGAAGAAAGAAATTAAAGGGATATGAATAGGAAAAGAAAAACTCAGATTATCCGTATTTACTGATGACATGATTCTGTATCTAGAAGACCTAAAAAACTCCACTAGAAAACTTATACAACTTATAAATGAGTTCAGCAAAGTAGAGAATATAAAATTAACAACCATAAATAAATTGCATTCCTATACATCAGTGATAGGTTGCCTGAAAGAGAAATTAGAAAAACTACCCCATTCACAATAGTCTTAAAAAAATAAAATATTTGGGAATGAATCTAACAAAAGAGGTGAAAGACCTCTACAATGAAAACTGCAGAACACTAAAGAAAGAAATTGAAGAAGACCTTAGAAGATGGAAGGATATCTGCTCTTGGATAGGCAGAATTAATATTGTCAAAATGGCCATACTAACAAAAGCATTATGCAGAATTAATACAATTCCTATTAAAATCCCAATGATATTCCTCATACAAATAAAAAAAAGCAGTCATAAAATTCATTTGGAAAAATAAGAGGCCCATAATAGCCAAAGCATTCCTCAATGAAAAAGTGAAGCAGGAGGCATCACAATAGCAGACCTTAAATTACACTACAGAGCTATAGTAACCAAAACCACATGGTATTGGCACCAAAACAGACATGTAGACCAATGTTGCAGAATAAAAGACACAGAGACAAATCCACAAAGTACAGTTATCTCATATTAAACAAAGGCACCAAAAACATACTTTGGAGAAAATATAGCCTCTTACAAATGGTGCTGGAAAAACTGGAAATCCATAATAGCAAAAGGAAATTAAACCCCTATCTCTCACCCTGTACAAACTCAACTCAAAGTGGATTAAGGATGTAAGCATTAGACCATTAGAAGAAAAAATTGGCCCAAATACACATCATGTCAGCTTGGGAACTGACTTCTTTAACAAAACTTGTAAAATGCAAAAGTAAAATTAAGAATCAAAAAATTGGATGGATTTAAACTAACAAGCTTCTTTACAGTAAAGGAAACAATTAAGAATGTGAAGAAAGAGCCTACAGAATGGAAAAAAAAATCTTTGCCATCTGTACCTCAGTGCATTAATCTCCAAGATAAATAAAGAGCACAAAAAACTTAGCAACAACAAAAAACTAAACAAACAAACAAAACAAAAAAAAATCAATAAATGGCCAAAGGAACTGAACAGGCACTTCACTGAAGAAAAAATATGACCAGTCAACAAATCAGTCAACAAGTTCAACATCACTAGCAATTAAAATAAATAAAATACAAAAAAGTGCTGGGGGATGTGGCTCAGTGGTTAAGTGCCACTGAGCTCAATCCCTGGTACAAAGAAAAAAAAAAAAAGAACTTTTGTAACTATGTTCATCAAGGATATTGGTCTGTAGTTTTCTTTTCTTGATTTGTCCTTATGCAGTTTGGGAATTAGGGTGGTAATGACTTCATAGAATGAAATTGGAAGCATTGTCCCCTCTTCCAATTTCATGTAATAATTTAAGGAATATTGGGGTTAGTTCTTTAAAAATCTGGTAAAATTCAGTTATGAATTCATGTAGTAATGAGTTTTTCTGTATTTGGAGGGATATATGTATATATATATCTTGCTTCACAGGTGTTCCTCTATGGCAGTACAAGAAAACGAAGATGCAGGAATTTCTCTTTCCAAAATCTATAACTTTAAATGTGATCTTTAAAAACCGCCTTCCCACCACAGCTCTCCGTTCACTGGCTAAGAGAAGAGGGGTATTTCTCACTAATCAGCTCACTATGCAGTTTCTCTGTCAACTAAGTTCAGTCTGATTCTCTCTTCTTCCACTGCTGCCCAAACAGTTTCTAACTTTGGTTCTTTCCTTCTCTCTGTTTGTGTCACCAGTCACCTGGCCCTGGGTCAGTGGTGTGGGGTCAGGTTTGAAACTGACAAACTTCCTCTCATTCTTCCTCTTGATCATCGGTTTCATTCCTGAGGATCAAATAAAACTATATAATTTACACTGCAGGGCTGAAGCATGCTTCTCCAAAGAAGTGATTCTCCTTCTCGGCTTGAACTCTAAGCAAAAATTAGCAAGGCCAAGAGTCGAATCTGGAGCTTTCTAGGCACAGAGAGCAACAGGTATGAAATCTGAATTATTTCTTATTGATGCCAGAGGCAGGAAAGTTCTTAAGACACTTATTTCAAATGTATCATGTATCATTTGACCATTGTCAGAGAGGAGAAGGTTTTCTTTCAAGCTGATGAACTTAGAAGGTATTTATTTCAAAATAACATCCTCATCTCCTTTCCCTGTTGTTTTTCCAGGTGGACTTTATCTTCACCAATAGACAAAATTCATTAGAAAGCATCTACCAAAAAGAAAAAAAATGACATATGTCAAAGAATCCATAATTGTGTGCTAGAAGGTAACACTTGGGTGTGCAGAGGCATTGTTCACAGGAAGCAAGGAGGATCGGAGTCAGGGGCCAGCTCAAGGGATCCTGGGAGAAATAAATGGTAATTTTGATTACAAAGTGCTAAAAGAAATTTAACAGTGGGAGAATTAAAAGGGAATGAAAGTGAGCAAGAAATATAAAATCGAGGTTAATACCTAGCAAGGGAAGAGTGGTAATGATCCAGAAAACAAATGTTGACTAAGTTGGAGAGAGGATTGGATGTAGAGAGCAAACAGTCCCAGGATAAAAGCTGGACAGAATCAAACCCGTAAGGAGAAAGATGCAATAAACAAGGGCAAACAGCCCCTAAATTGGAGCTATGGGACAGGTGCTCAGCCAGGAGCCTGTGAGTATAAATAGGGAGGTTGCCTTTTTCTAACTCCATCTGAAGGGCAGTTAGCCTGGTCACAGCCTTGCTACAGAGCTCAAGAGTTCATCTCATCTGCAGAGAAAGGGAGTGTGTTATATAAGCAGAAGGTATTAACCTGCTCATTATCAAGGGAGAAGCTGACTTCCCACACACAGAAGAAAAGCCCCCAGAGCACAGGGCTGTGGCCTTTGCAGACATAACTGATAAAGAGAGATATAATCAAGTGTTCTTGCTGCAAATACTCATGTTAAGAACTTGGGTTATTTTTATGTGTAGTGCAACAGCAATTAAAGGCCCAAAGGAAAAACATCACGTGACTCAAAGGGCAGCTTAGCTAAAGAGAACATGCTGAAATGAGAAGTGAGTCAAGCTTCTCTCAGACGTCTCCCTTTGCCAATAAAATAAAACCAGAGATTTAGCAAGTCCCTGTAGGAGACACTCGGGGTTGTGATCTGGTGGGTGACTTGGTGTTACAAAGAGAAATATGGCAGTAAGTAGAAACAATGTGAGACCTCTGTTTGCTTTGTCGAATAAGCTTGGGCAGGTCCTGTAACTCCTATAGAGTGTGAGCCTTTTCTTTTGAGAAATGGTTAAGAGATATTTTATCTCTAAAGTCTTTCCTAGATCTAAAATTGTTGTATTCCAAAAATCATATCATTTGAGAAATGTCACATGCCCCATAGTGTAACCAGATAAATCAGGAGGGCTGTGATAGGTGGAAGGCAAAGGAAGGATGTCCACAGAAGGGGAACACAGGTGAGCCCATGTAGGCTCTGTACATAGCCTACAAGCCACAGAGTGTCTTTCCTAATGTCTATTCCCACAGACTACCTTTTGCTATCTGGATTTCTATTTCTGCTGAGATAGAGAGATTTAATTTTTTTTCTTTACCCATGAAACTTTCTCATCTGTGGCAACCTAAAACTATAAGTAGAATAGAAAATAAGAAACCATTTTCAATTCTTCAATCTTAAAGTCCTGGGGAGTTAAGTCAACAAGATATTCATGGTTTTCTCACAGAGAAGATTTCCAGCATCTCTTATCATGTACATATAGAGTATTTCATTTAATTTATAGGATTCCCATGGTTTTCTTCAAGTGAAGCTATGATGAGTAATAAGACTTTCTCTTTGAAGAATGTACTTCCTGGGCCCACTAGGGTTTAAACTGTATACATACTCATAGGTTTTTGTAAAAATTGTGATTTTCTTATTACATTTCTAAAATAGCGTCTGAATAATACATGCTTCAGTGAACAGAGAAAATACAGTTTGGTGCTCAAGTTCACATTATTGGTTGGCATTGCAAATTTATATATTCATACTGTTAATAAAACTGTGTTTTTTTAAAAAAAACATGCAGCAATTTTAATATAGTTCTTGCAGAAAGAACAGGCCTGACTTTGTCTGGAAAATGCTGTCTCTGAAGAACCTAAAACATTAAAGAGCTTGGAAGTTTTCTCCTTATAATGAAAAAACTCTGAGAAATCTGGAAATCAATGTCTTTTCTTGGATTCATGATAGAACTGAATTTTCAGGACAAATTTTCCACTTCAAAATCTGGAGAGAAAGGTGAATACTGAGAGTTACAGCTGAAGTGTGCTTACTTTGAACAGAAAGTGGGCATCATAAACTAGTTAAATGTTAAGAAAGATTTAAATAGTTATTTTGATGAATTTTTGGAGGCTTACTGTGGACTAGCATGACAAGGATAAATTCCTGGGAACCACAGACTTACGGGGACATTTGTATTCTTGCAGCATACACGAGCTCTTGCCCCATACAATATGTTCATCATTCAATAGAAAACTTATGAGGGATGCCAAAAAAAAAAAAAAAAAAGGAAACACAGTCTGAAGAGACAAACCAGGTCTTGGATCCAGACTCATACAGATTTTGAAAAGGTCATATAGAAAGTTTAACATGGCTATGATTAATATGTAGAGGGAGCTAATGGGAAAACCATACAAGGGCAGAGGCAAGAACAAATAATACAATCAGAAAAACAGAAATTCTAAAAAAGAATCAAATGAAAATTCTAGAAATAAAAACTGTAAACAAATGAAGAATGCCTTTGATGAACTCCTGAGTATACTCAACAAGGCTGAGGAAAGACTGAGGTTGAAAATAGGTCACACCAAACTGAAAGGCAAAGAGGAAAAAAATGATTAAAAAACAGAGCAGAAAATTCAAGAGCTATAGGGTGGTTTCAAAACATGTATGTAATTGAAATATGAGATGGTAAATAAAGAGACAATGGAGCTGGAGAATGATTCAAATGTGTAATAATAACTGATAGTTTTCCAAATTTAATAACAGAATTTAATACACAGATATAAGAAACTAAGGTATCATAAAGTAGAATAGGTATGCAAAACAAAAGCAACAACAAACAACCCATACCTATGTGCATCATATTCAAAATGCAAAAAAGAAAAAAAAAAGAAGACCAAGAAAGGAATCCTGAAAAAAGTTAGAGAAAAATACCACTTGTAGAAGGATAAACATAAAAATTATATCAGATTTCCTAGTAGAAACTACATAGGCAAGAAGAGAGTGTTGGGAAATATTTAAGTTTTGACTTTGATTAAAAATCCCATCAACCTTGAATTATATATCTAGCAAAAAATATTCTTTCAAAATGAAGGAGAGATAAACAATTTTTTAGACAAATAAATACTATGGGATTCAAACTTAGCAGACCTGTGTTGTCTTAAATGTTAAAAGAATTTCTTTTGGGAGAAGGAAATGATGTGGATCAGAATATTAGAGAGATGTAGATGACTGATCTACAAGATGCCTGTTTGCTAATGCAGTAATGGTAAGAATATATTGGGAACTATAGCATTTGGATAAATGAAGTACATACAGCAACAATGGAAGGTCTGGGAGGGAGGAACTTTGCATGTACCAGTAGAACATGCAAAGCAGAATTTAGTATTATTTGAAGGTAGGTTTAGATTACCTAAAACTGTATGTTGTAAGCTTTAAGGAAACCACATATTTTTAAAAAAGAAATATAATTGATGCACCAAGAGAAGAAATAAAGGGAAGCTATACAGATGTACATTTTAAACAGCCAGAAGAAGAAAAGAGTTATAAATATGTTAAAACCAACAGATGAATAATTCCTTTAAATAAGTCATCTAACTACTCCAACCAAAAGACAGAGACTATCAGATAAGAAAACAAGACCCCAAGATATGTTATTTATACAAAACTCACTTTAAATATAAAGACTGACAAATTAAATGACTAGAGAAAGATAATAGCCTTCTAATACTAATCAAAAGAAAACTGGAGTAGCTATATTAATTTTAGACCAAGCAGTCTTTAGAACAAGGGGCCTTGTCTGGAGTGGTGCTCCATGATGATAAGTAGGGTGATTCTCCAAGATGACACGACAGTCCTGAAGGAATATAGAACAGCAACAGAGTGCCAAAGTACAGGAAGCAAAACCTGACATAGCCAAGTGAGGGACAGACAACCTACTGCTCTTCCTGGAGAATTTAACCCTCCCCATCAGTAACCAAACTAAGCAGGTAGAAAAATCACTAAAGATATAGTTTACTTGAATAGCACTATTAATCAACTTGATTTAATTAAAATGTATAGAATCTTGCATCCAACAAGAACAGAATACACGTTCTTTTCAAATCTACATGGAACATTATTTAACATAGACAACATTAAAAAGGATAAACCATATCTTAACAAATTCAAAAGAATAGAAGCCATACAAAATTCTCAGAGCACAGTGAAATTAAACTTAGAAAACAATAATAGAAATATACTTGGAATATCATCAAATATTTAGAGGATATGTACATATCTACATAATACAATGAATAAAAAAAATCAAGAGAAATATGCATAAATGTATTTTGAACCAAATCAAAATGAAAACAACATCAAAATTTGCGATGGCTCATGCCTTAATCCCAGCAGTTCAGGAAGCTGAGGCAGGAGGATCGAGAGTTCAAAGCCAGCCTCAGCAATTTAGCAAGGCCTCAAGCAACTCAGTGAGATCCTGTCTCTAAATAAAATATAACATAGGGCTGGGGATGTGACTTACTGGTTAAGTGCCCCTGGATTCCATCCCCAGTACCCCCTCCCACAAAAAAAAGGGTGTGGGGGGAGGGATGTACTGAAAGCAGTGCTTTAGAGTTTTATAGGGTTAAATACATATATGAGGAAATAAGGAAGATCTGTAAAGATTCAACCAGGGGAAACTGAAAAGATGTTAAGGCCTAAAGCAAGCAGAATAAAAGAAGAAACAAAAATAGAGTGGAAATCAATGCAACTGAAAACAAGAAAATCAATTAAACCAAAAGCTTGTGTCTTAGACAGATCAATAAATTGATAAACCTCTAGCAAGGAAAACCAAGAATAGAAATACAAAAAGTTTCCAAAATCAAATATAAAAGATGGACATTTAAAAGGATAGTAAACTAATTCTACAATTGGACATAGTGATGCACACCTGTAATACCAGCAACTCAGGAAGCTGAGACAGGAGGATCTCAAGTTTGAGGCCAAACTTAGCAACTTAGCAAGACCCTGTCTCAAAAAAAAATTATTTAAAAGAAGGATTAGGTATGTAGCTCAGAGGTAAAGTGCAACTGGGTTCAATGCCCAATACTGCAAAAATAAATAAATAAGAATAAATTAAAATAAATACGTGGAGAATAATACAAGCAATACTGTAACCAAAACATTGATATTTACATAATGTACCAATATCTTGAAAGACGCCACCTACTGAACTCTTAGAAGGAGATATAGATAAGTAGCTCTATATCTATTAAATAAATTGATTCAATAATCAATAAACTTTAAAAAGGCAACTATTAGACCCAGAAGTTTTACTCGCATTTTCTGCCAAATATTTAAAGAAGAAACAATATCAATTTTCTTCACAATGTCATAAAGAAAATGGAAGCAGAAGGAATATTTTAGGAAGCTGTTGCCACTCAATACCAAAAGTAGACTGACATGACAAGAAAATAAAACTATTGACAAGCATTTCTCATGTATATCAACATAGAAACTTCAATTAAACAATAGTAAATTAAATCCAGTGAGGTGTAAAAAGAACTCTAGACCACAATTAAGTGGGATTTATGGCAGGTATGCAAGGCTGGTACAACATTAAAATAAAACTATCAGTATAATTTACCACATCAACAGACTAAATAAGAAAAATCGTATGATTATATCAAGCATCCGGAAAAAAAAAAACTTTGACAATACATAGCACTGGTTCATGTTAAAAACTCAAAAAAGAAAAAAAAAAACCCACTGGAATAGAGGAGAACTGAATTTCTTCAAGAACATCTACAAAATAATTTACATCTAACATCATAATTAATAGTGAGAAACTGGATGCATTTCCTCTAAGATCAAGAGCAGGGCAGGATGCCTTCTCTTTGTGTTCCTATTCAACATTATACTGGAAATTCTAGCTGGCGTGATAAGACAATCCAAGAAAACAAAAGGCACATAGATTGGGAAGCAAGAAATAAAACTGACTTGATTTATAGATGACATGATTATCTATATTGAAAAACCCTGAAGCATCAATGAAAAAACAGTTCAAGAAAGTAATATGTGAGTGCTTCAAGGTTTCAGTATACCAAGATGCTATACAAAATAATAGTGATAATAAAATATAATACATAAAAATCAATTACTCTCTTACATACCAAACAATAAACAATCAGCATTTAAAAATTTCAAAAACAGTACTATACACCATAGCATTCCCAGAAAAGAAACACTTGGTCTAACAACATCTATATGAGATCTGTATACAGAAAATTGCACAACAATGATAAAAAAATTTAAAAAGGTCCATGTTTGTGGATTTGAAAACTTGATATTTTTAACTTTAATGGGTTTATCACTATAGGTGTATGAAGTTATAGATTAGCAAGAGTAAAGGAACTAGGTATAAAATAAATATCCGTTGGTCCATATGGATGTAAGTAATTGATTGAATAAACAAATGGAGGAGAATAAACAAACTTTCAATGCAGAAGAATTCTATATAATTTGCACAAATATGCTGCCTTTCATAAGGTAGAGCACCATTCTCCATTCCTTTAGTGTGGGCTGTTACATAGTGACTTTCTCCTGAAATGTACAATATGGAAGGGCAGTGGGGGGCGGAAAAAACGAGGTCGGTATACAGAGAAGGCACTTGACAAAGTTATCTTAAGCCAGATGATCAAATGTAAAATCAACAATGATAAATTGCATTGGTAGTATATATACTTGATAGTATAAGAATGTCACTTTGCCTTTGTGGGTTTCCTCCCAAATAAACATATTAGTTTATTATTTTTTTTTTCAGGGCAGGGGATGGCACCAGGGATTGAACTCAGGGGCACTCGGTCACAGAGCCATATCCCCAGCCCTAATTTGTATTTTATTTAGAGATAAAGTCTCACTGAGTTGCTTAGCACTTCACTTTTGCTGAGACTGGCTTTGAACTTGCTATCCTCCTGCCTCAACCTCCCAAGCTGCTAGGATTATAGGCATGTACCATCACACTTGGCTAAATGACCTTTAATAATAGAAGATGCTTGTAATAAAAAAACTGGATGTGAGGCATCCTGGACTCTCTTTGCAATAATTCTGTAAATCTAAACTTGTATGACACTGTAGTAGTGGATACATGTCATTAGATATTTATCAGAAGTCACAGAATGTATGCCACAAAAAGTGAAACTTAAGTTTAGTTCTGAACTTTGGTTAATAATAATGCATCAACATTGGCCTATCAAGGATAATACATGTACCACACTCATTCAGGATGTTAAAAATAGGGAAAATTGGAGTGGTTTGAGGTTTACATGGGAATTCAGTATTTTTAACTCTATTTTTCCCCTGCACACTGAAAAGTATACCCCCCAAAAGTCTATTAGTTTAAAAAGATACAAAAAAGCAGAGAAAGCTAATTAATTAAAAAATTTTAAAGCCCTTAAAATTTTACCCTCTGCCAACTGAGTGGAGAACTAAAATAGAAAAGTATTGTAAAAGGTAATAAAGAAAAGGCTCAAGCCGATTGAAGTTTCTTGAGCCCAGAGAGCAAAGTCCAGCAGAGAGGTTGTGCATGGGCAGGCCAGTCGGTACATCCTGGAGCATCTTTGGAGAGCGGGTTGCCTATGCCCATCTGGAAAGCTGTATTGATGACGTCTGACTCCTCAAATCCTGTTTTCAAGGGAAGTGATGTTTTGCTGATTCATGGTTTCCCAGCCTCAAGCAGAAGAGTTTACCCACATTTTCTGTCCAAACACACTCCACCTGGGATTTTAGATCCATTAAACTCTTCCAAATGATTGGTAATAGCAAGCCTCCAGGACTTCATTAGTAGAAACAAATATTTGACTTTATGAAGGAACATCTTGTTGATTCCAAGGGAAAGAGGCATTGAGTCACAAGGCCTGCTGTTGATACCATCATTTTTGCATAAGAAGGATAACTGTCTCCTTTCTCAGAGATTCTAAAGGCTCATTCCAGTACCTATCTCTACATTACAAACTATCCCATACTCAAGGGTTAAACCCAACATTTTATCTTGCACATATTTTGACAATTAGACCTTTAGGAAGGGCTTGAATAGTTAGTCCTTGCTTCATCATTCTCTGGCATGAGTTGGACCCCAGGTTCTTTGTGGGAAGAGAATGAATTGTCATCATTTAATCTGCCACACACCTTCCAATATACTGCATGGTTAAAAAAAGGTCAGTGTCTGATCAGAGTTGGCCCATATCCTACAAACTGAAATAAATATCACCAGAAACCAGACTTCTAGGGAGATAGTGTTTTCTCTTAGGAACAGCCTGCCTAGTCATCAACAAAGTGTGGACCAAAACGAGAAACACTGAAAACAATCTAAACCAAAAAGATGGGGGGAAATGGCTACACCACAATGAGACCCATATCCTGTGTTGTTTTTGTTATTTGTATTTTTTCATATTTGCATTTCACTTAGTGGAAAGCAAATAGGATGCCTTCATGATAATACTTCATGATAATAAACTCCAGGGTGAGTTTCATTAGTTTTGTTACCATCTGTATGTCAAGGTGTAGGAACATTTTAAAAATGTCCTAGTCGTCATTATCAGTAAGATGTAGCATTTTATAACTGTATGCAATGTGGATATCATGAGTATACTCTCCTTTCTTTTATACTTGAGAAAACTGTGGCCAGAGCTATAAATCATCATGCCCAGGGTCTCACAACAATTTAACACATTATACAACTAATATTTAGACACCAGTGCAGTGCTCTTGTCATAACACTGGGCATTGTGGGAAAAGGTGGGGCCACAGTTATTTGTAGGTACACAGAAGAGCTTCTAATCCATCATTAACTGCCATTGATGCCTGAAATTCTTCCCACAGGGACTCATTTGATGTCACTCCTGGTAAAGAGTAACCACACAAGTAAAGCCATTGTGTATGAGTGGAAAGGGAGGAATTAAAACAGAGAATTCCCACATTTTGGTATAGACATGCTTATTTGGCAAATCTTCCTTTCCTTATGGAATAGCCTAGAACATCTTGAAGACTATGGTTGGTTTTGAAGCTTTGTAGCTTTTGAAGACTATGGTAGGTTTTGAGATAAAGGGACTACCAAGAGTAGAGCACATTTGAACATTTGTAGAAGAACAGGGATGACTTGGAGAAGGATGACATTGCTGACCCTTGTTTTTGTGCTTAGTGGAGAGCCATATTTAAAAGGCAATGTCCTTCAAAGAAATGCAAAATAAAGAGCCATCATTCTGGTTTCAATGCAAAGCCTTGGTCATCCAGGTAGACACAAAGGTGTGAATTAGAAAAATCAAGAGAAAGCAGCATGATGAGAAATTAGTAATTGTCAAAGTTGAAAGATAATTCAAACCCAGATGCAGTACAACTGTCACGGTATATGTCACTGTATCATCTGAATAAAAAAAAAAAATTAGCAGTGTCTTGTCTGCTTTTTTCTGCCGGTATGAAGAGAGTTGCTGCATGCCACAGATGTTCTCCATAGAAAGATGTCAAACCTGAAATGACAGTGCTAGCAATCAAAGACATTGTACATCAGAGAATGCAAAATGTAACAAATCGCCATCTACCCACAGTAAATTCATCTGATTGCTGTGCCCAGCCTCTTCCCTCCCCAAACTGCCTGCCGAATTTTAAAGATGTGACATTGTATCATAGGTGACCCAGTTTTCTGGGAGCCTAGTTTAGGACCCTCTACCAGTCTGGGGAATCTGAAAAGTACACAGTAGGTGATTTAGTCTACCATAGCCATAAAATAAATGATCATCCGCAAAAATTAATTCCCCCCTGTATGAAGTAGTAACGAAGTCTCATTAAAAAGTGTTCTGGTTTGAGTGTTGCTAAGTTACTAGTCTGTTGATGTAATGCAATTCTTGGCAAATTAGTGACAATTTGGATCCCCCTATTTGCCTTCCTCTCTACCTGTAAAGGTATCTGGAGATGAGCAAATGATGATGTCCAAAACCCCCTGGGGCAGAGATTTGAGAACTAGGGAGCCAAGGAAGATTTTAGGAATATATTGATCCAAATACCACATTTAATATGATCAATTTGATTTAGTTTAACAGGGATCCTCCTCAAGTGTTCATCACAAGTGTCCCAGTCAAGCTCTGGATGGACAAGGATAAATAAAATATAGCTCAATACCCTTTAGAAACTTCAGTTTATTGGATGAGAGAAACCAGTAAGTAAGATGATTCAGATTCCATGTGGTAATCTGTATGCTGAAAAGCACCTAGCAGGTCATGGGAGTTGCATGAATGAGGCTGATAAAGGAATCATACTGTACCAGGTACCATTGGTTCGTCTTTAATAACCAGTGGGAGAAAGACAGGTGGATGGGAGGAGAAGGTGATGAGGATATTTCTGCTAGAAGAAATGGATCAGGTCAGGTGCAGCATGACACACACGTGAACTGTCAATGAGCATACAGGGCTGTGTCTGGGAGAGGCACTGGGGGACAGACCAAAGAGGGACACATGCTGCAAAGAGCAAACCTACACCTAAGAAGTGAGAGGCTATTTTGAATGATAGAGAGAAGTGAATCCCAACCAGGTTAGTTGTCTAAGGCCATGTCAGTCAATTGAAGAAAAAGCTATGGAACTGAGCCTTCAGTGTGGGTAAAATTTTTACTGAAAAAGGAAGGGCATTCTAGGGGTCACCACCACTCCCAAAATACATCCTTTTCTCTTTTGGCAAAAATATATGGAGCCTGTTGAAAGTGATTTTATTTTGCTTTACCTTCTCATTCTTCTTCCCTCCCCCTGGTTCTGCCCAAGCAAATGTACTGTATTTACTTGGATGTTTGCTCTTTTTCTGCCTACCTAATCAATTCCCTCCTACATGTTTTTTCCATTATACATTTCCACAGCTAAAAATACCCATTTTGTACTTTTAAGCACCCGGTCTTACTTTTTATCTCCAGAACTTTTAAAATATGACATTTTAACATGTGCTTCTGTTAGGGGGCATCTAAAAATACAGTTTCATCTCTCTTTGGTCACATTTTTCTATAACATCTTAAACACATTTTATTACATTATGAAACAAGGAATTTCCTTTTTATTACAAGCACCTGAGAGATGTTTGCTCAATCATATCTAACCTGTTTAATTTTGACTTTTTTTGGAAAATCAATTTCAGTTATTACCGCAGCACGATTGGGAAGAGCTGAACCTGTTGACCTTTGAATTCCATGCTTTCTTGTAAGGTATATAAGATTTTGTTCTATCAGGTGACAGCAGAGAGGAGAGGAGTGGACAGTGACTCTGCAGGGACAAAGGGAAGGCTCCCAGCACACCATTTGTATAATAGTGTGATTATAATATTGTGTTAACTTTTTTGTCTCTGTGACCAAAATACCTGGCAAGAACAACTCAGAGGGGAAAGATTTATTTTGGCTCAAGGTTTCAGAGTTCTCAGCCTATGGTTGCTCTGGGCTTGAAATCAGGCAGAACATCAGAGCAGAAGAGCATGGTAGAAGAAAGCAATTCAGCTCACAGCAGCCAGGAAGTAGAGAGAGGGAGACAGAGGGGCCAGAAGCAAGATTAAACTCATCCAGGGCATGACCCTAGTGCCCTTCTTCGTCCAGCCAGGTCCTACCTCCAAATAATCCAGCTATTAATTCATTGATGGATTAATCCACTGATGAGGCCAGAACATTCATGATCTAATCACTGCCTTAAAGACCCACCCCTGAACGTTGCTGCATTGAGGAACAAGCCTTCAATACATGAGCTTTTAAGGAACATTCCAGATTCAAATCATAACAAATATGAAATTGCATTTACCATAACAGGGAAACTATATATGCATCACTTTAAGGGCAGCAACCAAACTCTGCTGTAAATAAAACAGGTACAATAAAATGCCTTTTTTTGAGAGAGAGAGAGAGAGAGAGAGAGAGAGAGAGAGAGAGAATTTTTAATACTTGTTTTTTAGTTTTCGGTGGACACAACAACTTTATTTTATTTTTATGTGGTGCTGAGGATCGAACCCAGCACCCCGCCATGCCACGCGAGCACGCTACCACTTGAGCCACATTCCTAGCCCAATAAAATGCCTTTTAAGAACTGGAAAATTAAAGGACATTTCATGGAGGAAGTAGTAGAGAAAACAGTACATAGAGGAAAAAGATCAAGAGGGCAGGAGGAGGGGAGGATATGAGAAAGTACTGGGGTACATAATTTGGTAGGATATACCAAATTAGGCTGTTCTGGTACAAATATACCACAATGAATTCACATAAATATAATGATAATGCACTAGTTAAAATAATAATAATGATGATAATAACAAGAATAGTAGAAGTAAGATCAATAGTGTAGAACAAGTGGATCAGGGAGAGAGAGGAGAGGGAAAGGGAAGGTTCTGGGGAAGAGATTTAGCAAATTATGTTATGTGCATATATGAATATGGCATGAGTCTCCTTATTCTGTACATTAATGCACCAATAAAAATAAAAGACCACGGAAGGAACTAAATAATTTGCTAACTCGATTGCTATCTTTATGATTCTTTTACATTCTTGTTCAGTACTCAGGAACATGTGCTCAGTGAAAGCAATAGAATGAATCAGACATAACTTTTCTAAGTTCATATATGCATACATGACTAGTGTAACTCCATGTCATGTAAAACCACAAAAAATGGGATGTTATATATACCATGTATGTATAATATGTCAAAAAACACTCTAGTGTCATATATATCTAAAAGGAAGAAACAAAAAAATTTAAAAATTGAGAAAAAACTTGGAAAATCAGTAAGAAATGAGTTGCAGATTCTACATGTTTGTATACACAAAGCTATGCCTGTGTACCATCTTCATGGCAAATTAGTTCTTCGAATTTTATAAGGCACTGTGCTATAGCAGGAATAGACAGGTATATCTGGGGCCAAATCCCATTGTTCTACTCATTAGTGGTATGATCTTGGCAGAGTTATTTAATTGCTCGTTGTCTTATTCCATAGTCTTAGCTACTATAACAGAGAACCATACACTGAGTCCTGATAAACAACAGAAATTTGTTTCTGATAATTCTGGAGTCTGAGAAGCCCAAGAAAGTCTTTGGAAGATTTGGTGTCTTCCTGGTTCAAAAATAGTTGTCTTCTTGCTGAAAGAATGATAACCGATTACCAATACAAATCAGGTAGGGGATCTGGGAGCTTAGACTTTATTAGTTTCATGGTAGATATGGCTCTTCCTATTCCACTCTTGTTACTGAATGGAAAACCTGGCTATTTAATAATAAACAGCCAGAAATGTTTAGTGAATGCTCACTGTGGGTCAGCTCCTAGTATAAGAGCTCACCATGTTTTATTCATCTGTTGTAGTCAGCTTTTTCACCACTGTGACCAAGAGACCTGACAAGAATGATTTTAGGGGAGGAAAAGTTTATTTGGGATTTATGATTTCAGAGGTCTCAGTCCGTAGAGAAATGACTCCATTGCTTTGGACCAGAGATGAAGCAGAATATCATGGTGGAAAGATACGGAGGAGAAAAGTCTCTCAAGATATTGCACCAGAAAGGAGATGAGGAGAGAGAGAGAGAGAGATGGAGATGTGTGGGGGAGAAAGAGGGCCAGCACCCTTCATCATGGACAAAATATAAACTACAAAGTCACACATTTAGTGACCCACCTCCTTCAACCGCAACCTACTTGCTTACAGTTAATCCCTACCGGTGGATTAATGTACTGATTAGGTTAAAACTCTCATAATCATTTCATCTCTAAACTTTCTTGCATTATCTCACACTGAGCCTTTAGAAGACATCTAATATCTAAACGGTAATACTGTTTAACTTAATATATCTAATCTTCAAAATAATCTCAGAAAGTAGCTATGACTGAGTCCCATTTTAAAAAGGGAGGGAAGTGAGACACAGAGATGTTTTATAATTTGCAAAATGTCAACATGTGGGATAACATGTGCTGAGATTCAAATCCAGGATGCTTACTATAGGACCAGGATTTTCAATCACTGCCCTATTCTGTCTTATAAAGGAGAGAAAAGAAAAGCTGAATGTGGATGTGTATCCGAGAAAAGATTATATGCCCTGCCACTTGTCACCTATTCTCCTTCTCTGATTTTCATAGGTTTGGAGGGTAAGAGAGGCCCAAGCTAATATTTATGCATGGAAGTCAAAGAATAGCAAACTCATATCATTCCCTGTGCCCAAGCACAGTCCAGGGGTCAGAGAAGGAATGGCTTAATCTATGCTATATCTGGTAGAGACAACACTGTTCCAAAGCTGTAAATGGGGACTTCACAGACAGATGAGAGGTGTGGCCCTGCAGTGGATGCTGTTCAGGCCCCACCCAGATTCCTCTAGATCCCCTTAACATTTGGATGCACTCTTCCTACAACTTCAGTGTACTTGTGAGTCTGTTATAGTTTAGATATAAGGTGTCCCCCAAATCCTCCTGTTAATGCAGGAATATTCAGAGGTGAAATGTTTGCATTGTGGGAACTATTACCTAATCAGTTTATCCTAGTTTGAATGGACTAACTGAGTGGTCACTGTAGGCTGGCAGGGCATGGCTGGAGGAGGTGGCTCAGTGGGGTCATGCCCTGGAAGCATGCATCTTCCCTGAGTCCCTTCCTCCTCTTTCTCTGCTTCTTGACCCATTATGAGCTGAGCAGCTTTCCTTCCCTGGACCTTTCCCCCATGATGTGCTGCCTCACCTTGAGCCCAGAGCAATGGAGTCAACCATCTATGAACTGAGACCTCTGACACCCTCAGCTCCAAATAAACTTTCCATTCTCTAAGTTGTTCTTTTTGCATATGGTGACACAAAAGTTAACTAAAAGAGTCTAACAGGGGTTCTTCTTCAGACGATGCCCTTGGACTAGTGGAGCTGCTTTATCTGACAGCTACTGACTGATAGTGTTGGGAATATGTGAACCCCCAGGTCCCTTAGAAACCCAAAGATGTAATTTACATACCAGAGCTCCCTGTGGGATCAGGCTAAGGATGTCCTCTGCAGGTGTTTCCTGGAATCATTTCTTGCTTGGCTTCCTCCTCTTCCCTGTCCAGCTTCCCTCACTTCATTACCCATCTGCCACAGGATCCTCATCTCAATAAATCACTTGCACAGGACTCTTCATCCCACTGTCTGTTTTTTAGGGAACTTAACAAGCTAAATGTTTCAAAATGCTTAAAATCTAAACAGATTGTTATCATACATATATGGAAACAAGAACTCTTACAAAATAGCACATACACAGACACTAGTGATGAATAAAATATAAACTCAATGTGAATGCATCAGCCCTAAGGTGGATACAGTCAACTGTATCTCATGTAGCAGCAAGCAAGGGGGATTCCGTGAAAGTGGTGACTTTATGGACTTATAAAGTGAATATCGTGAACAGATCGGAAGATATAAAATAGTCCATGTCAACCTGCTTTTATAGGGTCATATTTGGAGGCTTTCAAAGCAGAATTCACACTTGAGGGAGTTTTGCAATTTTTAGACGTGAACATTTGAAACCTAAATAACTTTACTATGACATTTACTGTATATGTGAATTTAGATACATCAGTATGCAACCATTCTGCTTTAAAGTTATAAAGTATTTTTCATAGAAATACCATAACCAATCATTCCTGTTTCTATATTAGCTCAAAGCATAGCACAAACCCTGGTTAATGCTCTCTGCTTTTGTGAAGCAAATATTTAATTCTATAAATAATATTTTAAGATTAAAAATAGTTTTAAATCTTAAAAAACAAATATATGTATACACACACACAATAGAGTGTATAATCTTAAGTATACAACTCCATATATTTCTATAAAGCCAACTCACTACCCAGATCAGCAAGTGGAACCCTTGCACCTTAGTGGGCTCTTTGTGATCTCTTCCAGTCAATGCCTCTTGCTAAAGGTAATTCCAAAATTTGACAATTATCACAAGACAATACTTTCCTGTTTTTTAAGTTTATTTGGGTAGGACCATGAATTATGTACTTTGAGTTTGTTTTCCCTGAATCTAATGTTTTGTTGATAATTCATCCTGTTTAATTACTGTGAAGTATTCCATTGTGTGACTCTACTGCCATTGACCTTTTACAATGATGTGAGTATGCCTTGTCGCCTGAAGTTTCTGTGCCAGAGACGTATTCCCCAGTGGAACAGAACTGAGAGGTGACAGAATCTGTTAGAGGTGGGAGCTAAGGGGGAGGTGATGAGGTTAATGGGGCACCACATTCAGAAGAGACGAATGCTCATCCGTAGAAAGTGGGTTAGGCTTTGTGGGACTGGATCAGTTACCACAAGAATATGAGGTTTTAAAGTGAATTTGGGTTTTTTGGTTGGCTCTCTTGCTTCTTCTCTTACTATGTTATTAATCTCTCTCTCTCACCCACAATTCTTTTTTCTTTAAAAATTTTTTTTTTGTAGTTGTAGATGGATGGAATGCTTTTACTTTATTTATTTATTTTTATGTGATGCTGAGGATTGAACCAAGTGCCTCACACATGCTAGGCAAGTGCTCTGCCGCTGAGCTACAGCCCCAGCCCTTTCACAATTATTGAGATACTATCTGTCATGAGACCCTCACCAAAAGCCAAAGAACTAAATTCTTGTACCATGCTCTTGGATCTCCAGAACTGTGAGCTAAATAAACCTCTTTATTTATAAATTACTCAGTTTCAAGAATTCAGGAAATACAAAACAAACTGAGACATATATCAATACTACTATTGATGAATATATGGATGGCTTTCAGTTTGGAACTTGTGTTGTTTTCCTGGGGCTTTGTTAACAGAAATATATTCTCTCATAGTTTTAGAGGACAGAAGCCTAAAATTTAGGTGGTTAAGAGAAGTCCCCCATGAAGTCTCTAAGAGACAATCCTTCCTTGCATCTTCTAGCTTCCGGTGGTTCCAAATGGTCCTAGGCTTCTGGCTTCACTAATCCAATCGCTGCCTCTGTCTTTATACAGCCTTATCCTCTTCTTCCTCTTCTCTCTGTCTCATGACAAATCAGGATACTTGTCATTGGATTCAGAGTCCATCCTGCTAATCAAAGATGATCTCATGTCAAGAGCCTTAACTTAATTGTATCTGCAAAGATTCCTTTTCCAAATAAAGTTACAATCACAGGTTCTTGGGTTAAGATGTAGACATATCTGTGGGGAACACCATTCAGCATTCAATAGGGTGATTAGGAGTAATGTTGCTATCAACATTCTCATACATCTCTTGGCAGGAACATATATGCATTTCTTCTTGGCTTGATACCTAGAAGTAGAAGTGTAAGGGTATTGGTTTGGCTTTAGTATATACCACTAAACTGTTGTCCAAAGTGGTTATGGTATACCTCAGAGGTCACCAAGACTAATGCAGCATGTTACATATGCAAAACTAAAAAGAATGAAACTAAGATATGTTAGCTAATTACCCAGAAGTTTCACAGATGATTAGCAGCAGAGCAGAAATGAACATATTTTTTAAAATGGCACAGGACACTGCTTAGCAATGCTAATATCCCCTAGTGTTTTCCTTGAATTTCACATTTCACATAAAACACAATTAGCAGATCTGTTCATTAGCCCAAATGCAAATATGCTGACATTTCTTTTCCACATGCACAGTGCTGTCTCCCCAGTGGCTGAATGGAGAATGCCCAAGTAGGGGATTGTAGTCCAACCTTGGCATTTTAAGATGGGCAACTCAAACGCGAAGATGAGAAGTGTCTTTCTTTTTGCTACTGTATGGAGGCGAGTCTTGCGTTATCTTGCTAGTTACCATGATGATTTCAGTTATTTATAGAGAAAAGTTTCTTTAGGACCCTGTATTTTCTGGAGAATGATTACCAAAAAAATTTTTTAAATGCTCTGTCAGAGAAAATGGGGAGCAAGGAGTCAGTTATTGCCATTTTGAAAAGAGAGATGAGATGAGAGGAAAAAGGATCAAGTAAAGGGCTGAGCCCCATAGTTGAACGTGGTAACAGAAGGCCAGGGAGACTAGGGTGGCAAGATTATTGGAAATACTTTACAGAATGGGAAACACCTGGCATGTGTTTCTGCTCTGTTTGCAACATGGTGCATGATCTACTTCCCTCAAATGCCTGACAAAAGAAGAAATCATTTTATGTTGGGAAAAGAGCTGGATTTTATCTTTGGGTTGTTAACATTTTAGTTGAGACAATGCATATTAAAAGATGAACTCAGGTCAGAGTGATAGCGTGAGAACATTTGTTCCATCCCAGGAATTCTAAGAAAATTTGGGACTATTATGAAAATTTTTAGTATGCAGAAGAGGGAGATTGAAGCAATTGTTCAGAGGATTCTGGGCCAGGGGCTCTTAGTGTACATCAGTTTCCACTATATGGGTACTTCCAAGGGAGTAGGTTTAGTACTGGAATATTCTGACACCTAGTCCAGTGTTCTTTTCTGTAAATTGAGCTTGGCTAACAATGTCCTAATATGGCCCATAATGTGCATGCGACTTTGGAAAAATTATATTTGCTGCTCTCCCATGACTGAGATGTGTACAATATCTACATACCCTTTGATTAAAACCTTGGCTGAATTTAAGCAAGATGATGGTAATCAGTGACCAGCTTTATTTGGCAGCACTTGGGGATTTTAGTGCTGTTTATAGTTTTTTTCTTTCTTGGTCTTACTCATTTCTTGGTCTCTGAGCATTCCCTCTGTGTTTCCCAGGGGGACGTCCTTCTATAATACAAGTGTCTTTTCTGCTGCCACAGGAATTTGGAATTTTGTCAAACATTTGGCTCCTGCTTCCAGGACAAAATGATCCTAAGAATGACCCTGTTTGGTCACCTGACAGGCTGAGAACCTTGTTTAGCTTCCCACTTTGATTACTTTCTCTGACTCCTGGGGATTACAATCAAACTGTCATCTTCAGAAGCAAGTGTCTGGTTCTAAACAAGATGCACTTTCTCTGTAGCCCCATGTAGGAGGAAATTATGTATTATCTGTCCTCTCAGATTGATGAGCAAAGGAAATTGAAGAGGTCTTTGCTTTGCTGAGGTTGTGAAGGGGCACTTGGGCTTCTGGATGTTGTTGACCACCAAACTACACAGAGGTGGATGTTGGGGAAAACTGTAGGAGGAGAGGCTTGTCTGATCATTTGGATGTAATTGAAACACTGGGGTGACCCCTTAAGCCACTGAGGGGTCATCGGGCCCTATAGAAGAAGAAAGTCCAAAAAAATTAGTTTGGTGACATATGCCAGTACTTTACCCATGTGGGGTTGGAGGGAAGAGGGAATTAGTGACTTTTTTTTTCTTTTTAGCTGTGTGTAGGAAAAAGATATTCCTGTCGGACATCTCAGTCAAGAGCAGAGCATCAATGGCCCTAGGAGGAGATTGGGTGCTCTTTCTGGTGATAATTTAAGCAATAAAACTGTGAATGCTATGCATACTTCTCTGAAATCTTAGTAACTTTGTTCTGTGGATCTAGATGAGATCTTAATGTTTCTGACATGAAGGAACATTAGGAGAGGTGATCATAAAGGTAGAGGGATCCTTGAGTTTATATAAGGCAGGAGGATGAAGGTTTTAAGGTTTTCCACAAAGAGAATATAAGCCTTCAAGGTACCAAAGTTGAGAAATTGCTTTCAGTAATGACAAAATAGACTTTTATTTACTTTTAAAATCAGTGCTACAGAAGAGGGCCAAGTCTATATCTTGAGCCACTTTGAGCTCACATTTGAGCTCAGTTGGCTCCCACTGAAGCTTATAACTTGTGGAAACAAGGGGTTTTATAGGCCATGAGAGAAATCTCAGATGGAATATGTTGCTGGGAGCCATTAGCCAAGTAGGTATGACAATTTCCTTGCCAGCGTACCCCATGTTGCTTAGTGGAAGGACTCGTGGAAATAGGACATTTTGCAGTGACATTGCAGTTAGGTGACCTTGCTCAAGGACCAGGGCGGATCTGGGATTAGGGTGTTCCCGGTTTAGGATAATCGGGTTTAGGGCGTTCCAGGTTTAAGATTATTTCTGCTGGGAATAGGGCGTATCCTGCTGCCTGAGTTCCCCCTTGAGTTCTCACGGGATTCAGACAGTATAGTTTGGGAGATAGAAGCCCAGTGGATGTGGATTTGGGCAGAGAACGTGGATTTCCCCAGAACGTGATTGTAGACGGCTGGTGTGAGTTCGGGAATAAAGAGTTGCTGTTTGAATCTACAAGCTGTGTGGTGGCTCGTGATTGTGTGCCCAGCCAGACTGCGGCATTTGTGCCCAGCCAGACTGTGGCAATATGTTTTTCTGTTTTAGGGCTTACAAAGAAGCCAGGTCTAGGTTTTGTCAGTATTCCAATTACTATCGCTATGTAATAAACTATTCCCAAACTTAATGAAATCAAACAACCATTTTATTCTGCTCGTAGATTCTGTGGGTCAAGAGTTGGGATGGGAATGACTTGTCTCTTTTCTGCAATGTTTGGGACCCATCTGGGGAGATTCAAAGAGAGTAACTTAAGAGGCTGGGGCTGGGATCATCTGGAAATATTATTCACATGTCTGTTCCCCTACCCATACCCCCACTGGCAGTTGGCTCAGATCTCTGCTGGGCTGTTGGCTGGGACACTTAGCACATTAACTCACCATGTGGCTTCTCTTGGTGATCTAGTTTGGTTTTCCTTCATGTGTCTGGGTTCTAAGACCAAATTCTCCAAAAGAAGGCAAGCATGTATATATAGCAGCTTTGTGATCTTCCCTTGGAAGTCATGTCACATTATTTCCATTATACTTCCTCAGTCATGGCAACAATGAGTTCCATATGTGTCTAAGGACAGGAGATGTAGACACTCCAATATTCCCTAGGAGCAGATTTGAAGTTACACTGTAAGAAGATCATGTGGGATAAAATATACCCTCACAGTCATCTTTGGAAAATGCAGTCTGCCACAGTTACCCATGATTTGGGAGATAATAGATAGAGAGATAGGTGATGAGCAGAGGAATAGATTGAGCATCTCACGTGTGCACTGAAGAAGTGCTTATAGTCACAGAATACCAACATCATGGAATCTACCCTTGTAGACTCAAGGCCTATGACCACAGTCTCTACCATAAACACATTTACCAACATGTGTGGCTGGTCATAATTGGGCTGGAGGAGGAAAATTGAGGTAGTATCCTATTTCAGATTGCTATAACTACACACCATAGACTAGATGGCTTATAAAAGACAGAAAATTATTTTCAATGATTGAAGACTGGAAGTCCACGATCAGGGTGTGAACCCAACTGGGTTCAGATGAAGACCCTCCATGTTACAGATTGCTAACTTCTTGTTGTATCCTTGCATGGTGGAAAGAGAGCAAGCTAGCTCTCTGGTATCTTCTTATTAGGATACTAATAACATTCATGCAGTATCCAACCTCATGACCTAATTACCTACTAAAGGTTCTACCTCCAAACACCATCACATTGTGATCAGGGTTTCAATATTTGAATATTAGGGAGACATAAATATTCAGCCCATTTCAGGGAGCATAGTGAAAACTAAACTCCACCGCTGACCAAACAACTCTACAGCATGCCCTTCTGCCTGTGAGTTGGCAATGTGCCTACCTTGTAGAGAAACACAAAGTTGGTTCCAAGTGTTTTCAGGTTCAAAGATATCAAGCCCTCTTTGCTTGTTGGTAAGTTGTCTAGAATGGTTGTTTGACTAACCCCAGGGATGCTGACTGAGGAATGTACAATTTCCTTTTGAAACACAATTCTGCATGCTACCCATTTGCTTAGATTATTGGTTGGATGATACTATCATAGCATTAGGATGACAAATTTTGGATCTGGTTCTCTGGGAAATTCTACTCACAGTTTTCATCCTGAATGAGAATTACAATTCAGCATTCTCACCTTTGGAAATAAAAGAACATTTAATTATCCTTATTTTTATGAACATTATATATAATTTCACATCTATATAGCCTCTTTAGAGAGGTTTAAAAGCTAGATGACTTATTTCAGGCACTAAAAAGGGGTTTGTTCAGTTAGCTTAGTACTTAATAAAATCATTAGGAGGTGCAGAAGGTCTGTATCTTAACAGTAATAAAGGTTTTCAAAGTGATAAAAGGCTCTTTCATGTCCTAGGGTCTCTTTCTTTCATAAGAACTGCACTTGTGGAACTGGTGATGATACCTCCTCCACTTCCCAGTGTGTTTGAGAACCTGTTCACATGACCCTGTGACTGCATTGGCTCTGCCTTCCAAAGGACTCTAGACCTGGCTCTGTAGTACTCTGGCCAGTGGAGTCCAGATCCTAAGTCAACTTCCCATGTGAAAGCCTTGGCTCTGGAATTATAATTTCCTTTTAAACAGTTAACTCTCAAACAAAACAGGTACACATGTACTGAAATGAGGCACGACTTGCTGCCAGCCCAGTTGGCAATTGCATTTGTTTTCTGAGAACAGTTGGAATGAGTTACCAACCAAGTGGCTCTGAAAACTCTAACATGATGTTAAACTTTTAAAATATACCAAAAAAAAAAAAAAAAAAAAAAAACAACGCAGGGTGATTCTGCAAAAGAAGGTGAGAGAGAAGGCTAGAAAACTTCCAATGCCACAAAACCAACAGACTCAATGATGTTTATAAAGCCCTTAATGGAAAAATCTTAAGAATAAAACACACGGACATAGAAAGTCTCCCTTGTTACCAGAAAAGTGGCCTAGAAGTACCATGCCTGGTTGTCCCAGTGTAGAGCCATTCGTCTCACCAGGTGGCATGAGGAATGAGAGAAACACTCTGGGCAAGAGTTTCAGAGATCCTGGAATTGAGTCATTTAAGTAACTGAAATATTTGGATTTTTCCTGGAAAGTCTATTTCTCTCTCTCTCTCTCTCTCTCTCTCTCTCTCTCTCTCTCTCTCCTCTCTCTCTCTCCTGAATGTCCCTCAAAAGGGTTAATTCCAACAATATTTATTAATCTTTCCTTTGAAAATATTGGATTTATAGAGTAAAGGTAGTTTTACAAAGACACGTTTCTATACAGGATCATGTTCAACTATCTCTTGTGTTTCTGTAACAGTCGTCCTTTCAGCAGGAAGATAAAAAACACCAGGAAAAGAAGAGAGACTTCTGAAAGAAAAGTATAGGATCAACTCATGACCTCCGCCCATGCTGTACCAGAAACCACGGGCTTCGCCATCTGCTTTCAAGTCCAGGAGTTAGCAGCGATGATTAATGTCAGCCCCATCCTGCCTGCGTGCAGAATGCTTCATTAAGCTTTTTCCAGGTGCGCAACAATCATGGCACTTTCAGCAAACACATCTTAACTACTCTGGTAGCATGAAAATCCAAAAACGCTTTGTCTGCCACTGTGTGTACAACCGTCTGCAGGCAGAAATAGACCCCAAGGAGCTGGTGACCAGGAGTTTGAGTACTAGGCATTTGAATGTATGGGGTCACCTCAACCAACCTTTTTTTATGAAATAAGTGCTTTCACCGGACGACCTTTCTTTGGATTATATTAGTTCTCCTGAGAAATAAGCTAAGGGAAATAACATCACTTCCTTCAAGTATTGCTTTGGACAGTTTACTAGTACTCCTTTGAAAATTTTTGGAAAGTAGCACTGTCTGTTATTCTCCCAAACTGGAGAACTTTAATGATCCCCAAATTTATACTTCTAGCTTCAGTCTCTAAACTCCTTGGCAAAATGAATATAATAATACCTCATCATGTCATTGAAAGGATCATGTGAATTTACATAAGTGAAAGATTTGTGTATAAATTGATCATTATTGATCATCACTACTAAATTCTGAGGCACTTCTAATATTATGGCATTATAATCTGTATTTTTAAATTATGACTTCCATTTGTAGAGACTATAGGAATATATATATATATATATATATATATACACACACACACATACACACATTTTTTTTTGCCTCAGACAGGAGAAAAATAAAGCTCACAAATACTCCAGCATGACTGCACACACAGGGCTGCAAAAGGAGCCTAGGTGTTTTTCAACAACATGCATTTGTTTTTTGTAACATCAATTTCTTCATCTTCAAATGTTACCCCTATAAATTAACAATTAAAACCAACTGTTTATGTGTCACTGTTTAAAGAATTGGTTCATTTTGAAAATCACACTTTTAAATCATGGGCATGTAAAGTAAGAGTACCTAATCTTCCCTGATAAAGACATAATCTGGGAAAATCTGAAAATTAAGTTGGATCTGTGTGGATTACTGTCTCCCAGAAACTCTAAGCATTTAATGCCTAAGAGAACAGGAAGCAGTGCCTTGATTCCACTGTTGCCAAACTGTCAGTGGTAAAAATGACATCGACTGAAGAGATCTGGGATTCAAAGCAATTGATTTAACCATCCTATGTCAATCAATTGAATTTTTTAATGTCAAATGGCAGAAATACCAAATGTGGAAACACAGAACCAACCATATTCCATTGACCATGAACAAGTCCCATGACAACTAAACAGAGCTGACTCAATTCTTTATGGCAGATATTTATTCCTGTTTTAACCATTAGTCAAAAGGGTATGATAGGCTTCTTATTTTCTCCATGTAATCTCTGGATATGAGGAATAGACTAGGGAGATAGAGAAGACTGCAGGAGAGAGAAGAGTTTGGAAAAGGCAATCCTAGCACAATCTCTACATTTCAGGATATTGATATGGTCATAAAAAATGATTCCACAGCCATGAATCCTTTTTATTTTTTACCAGTGGCTGCCCACAGACATCATAAGAATTTATGACTGACATCTCAAGGCCACATTTCACTCCATCACAACACCCCATGTATGGCACTCAGCTAGTGGTGGTCATGACAAATTGTGGAAGCAAATCCTACTTTTGACTTGCCTGTGTAGCCAGTTAATGGATATTTATGATGGGAAGGTTGTTTTACTTTTGCATTTCATGAGCTCTCTATGTACATAGACCCAAAACCTAAAATCATCATCTGGGTCCAGATAGTCAGGACTTTTGGCACAAGTATTGGCAAAACTTTGGTGCCTTTATCATTTACTGGCCAAGCCAGGACACTTTGACAAGGTAAGGGGATATTATTGATAAGTATAACAAGACAACAAGAATAAACTAAGTTTATCTTGGGCCTATGAATCATATTGGTGAGATACCAGGTAATGCCTATTTGGCTAATAATGAGGTAAAGAATCTCTCCTATAACTATTCTAACACTACCTTATCAATTAAGGAAGATTTTAAGAATATCTTCAGACTGATATGTTCTTAGTTAAATAAGGAACATTGAGTACGTCATTTGGGAGGATGAAGGAAACAGGAACATATTTCTTATAGGTGAGACTATATAAGAAAAAATATTTTATTTTCTCATTTAAGTAATGTAACCTCCCAGAGAACCTACCCTCATTTCTTTTGAGAATCTTCATTTGCAATTTTCTCTCTCCATTTCTTTCTAAAACCTTAGCCATAGTGTAAGAACTTACTATATAAAAGTTATGCTGGTCATAATGGTGCATGCCTATATTCTTGGTGACTTGGAAGGAGGAGGCAGGAGAATTGAAATTTTGGGGCTAACCTGGACAGTAAGACTCTAAATGAAATGAAAATAAATGAAACAAAATAAAACAAAACAAAATAAAATAAAATGGGACGAGTATATAAGTGAGTGGTAGAACATCCCTGGGTTCAATCTTCAGTATTGAAAAAAAAAAAATGAGGCATGTGTGAGGCACTGAGTTCAAGTCTCAGCACCACATGTAAATAAATAAAATAAAGGTAGATTGACAATGAAAAAACATATTTTAAAAAATGTGTGGGTTCAGACTTTAATTGCAAAAACCCTTAGTGAGTACATGATCTGGGCCAGGTACATCACATGGTCCTGTCCTGTATTCTGATGATCCCAGAAGCAAAATTGTACCTATCAAACTAATAAGGCAAGTGTCTCAAAGGTGTTGCCTTTTTTTCACATATGTCACTGCCCTCATAATCCAATCACTTCCCCTGTGGGTCGTTATAGCACATCACAAAATAAGTCCAACATTAGGCAGGGGCAAGACAAGTTCAAGAAAAAACTGATTTCTCTGATTCCTGCATTTGAACCTGACACGGTGTTCATGAGCCTGAGGCTGAGAATCTACCAAGACAGCATTTCATTTTGAAGTCTAGAAGCAGGGGGATAAAAATAACAGAAGATGAATTCTGGCACTTCACTTGCAGTGGCTAGCATGTTATTCATTTCTGAGAAAGACAACACTTTTTAGGAAGACCAAAGAGATGTATGTCCAATGAGAAAGGATATTGGTCCAGGGGCTGAAAGAAAGGTAGGGAGGTGGACTGAGAGTCTTAAAATGAAGGACTTTATCATTCAGGTTAATGGTCCCCACGGGCACCTCCCTCATGCTATACTGTTGACTGTGGCAAGATTTCATAAAATTCATGATATTTTTCTGGGAAGAAGTATAAATCTATATATATTGAGTAAGAAGTACTCATGTTTTCACAGGATGCAAAAGTTTCCATGGAAGGCTACAAGGAAGATTCATAAAAATCATAACTTTGTCAACCATTAAAGCAGTTAGTCTTATTTAAAAAATAAATCAACCACCAATGAAGTTCATTTGGTGTTTGGACTTCTCAATGTAGTTCACTGGAGTGTAGAACAGGGTCATTTGACCTGTTTGCCTCAGAAAGCCTCCTTAGCCTTGAAACACATTAATTCAGAATCCAAGTAAGAGAGTCACCATGGTGATCATCTGCAGTGCCCATGCTGGCCCTCCACCCCTGACTGCGTAAGAGCAGTCCTGCAACATTTACCTACTCCAACCCTCTGCCCCCTCCCTCCACCCAAAATAGGCAGCTATCCAGATGGTAAAGCATGCTCCTTTCCTGTCTGTATGCTGAAGGCTTCCAGATTTGCATAATGCAAGAAGAGAGAATCTCAGGCTCAGAATTCAGTTTTTTCATTTTATTGGTGAGCACCTTAGAATTAGAAGATCATGGTTTCTAAAAACTAGAAAAAGATGATGTTCTTCATTCAACTTCTCATTCCACAAGTGAAGATGTCAAACCACAGAAAGGTGACAAGACTAGTTTAAGGTCAAATGCCTGGGTAGATGGTAAGTCAGAGACTAGAATCCAGATGCCCTGACTTGCTACCCAGAGCTCTCCCCACTATGGCACTCTGCATTACAACTGAGATGCTTCCCCAGTGTTTTTTTTTAAGAAGTAGGAAGATTAAATAAAGTCATGTTTAGCATTTCTAGAAGGTCCTAGAGGTAGCCATAGAGATTTCTTAATACTTACCTTTGATAATACAAAGTGCATGCATTTAGGTAGCCACTGACAAGCTTTCCTAGAACTTTGATGGGCGAACCCCTCAATTACCTCTTTTCTAATTTGATGCTGGCAACTTTTTTTTCCTACTAAAAGGCCTATGGCTATTAACAAACAAAATTTAGACGTCAGTGCCTTGAAGCCTGGTAAAGTTAAGGTTCTATTTATTTTCAAGGCCTACTGCTAGAAAGTCAGAAATATATCCAGGAGACATCTAAAACAGACAAAAATAGGAATCTCAAAGGGAAAAGAAACAAATAGTGCAATTAATGTGATCTGAAGCCAAAATAAGAAAATCTACTTTGAATAAGCAATACCAAAAAGATATAGGGATTTTTTTTTTTCTAAAAGGAGAATATTTTGCATCTGATTTCTCTAACAATGAAGTTAAGGGTTAAGAGATAAAGCCTGCTGCTCAGAACCTTATGTTTATGCATATTTTGAGATATTTTTAGGAATCTGAAGGTAGACAAAGATTATGAAGAACAAATTTAGATGTTTTCTTTCACATAAAGAATAAAGTGATTAGAACTGAAATTAATTAGTATGGAGGTGGAAGAGGAGGTGCTTATCAAGCCACAGAAGTTTCCTGATAGATTCTACTATAATCTTTCTATTAGGAATATGACTGATATTCTAACAGGCACAGAGTTGAAAAACCAGACAAGAAGATCCAAGGTGGAATGTATTAGAATAAGATGAGTTCAGAGAAGCCTGTCCCAGCCATGTAGAACTGAAACTAGAAATGTCATCACGATGGTTGCTGTACTTTGATTGCACAGCTAAAGAATTTCATTGCATTTGAGAGGGAAAAAAATATCACTCTAAAATGAATCACATGTACTGTATTTCTCCAAATGTGTATATTCTCAGAAAGGGAGCCTGGTGTAGATAAACAAAGAAAACTCAAAATGTTAAATGGACATGCATGGATTGAACCAAACTATTTGTCTTCCTTTGCCCCTACCCAGTTGCCCCTGTTAATTTCTGCAGATGGTGTCATTTTGATAATTTCCTCTTTTTTCCTTTAATGCATGCTTATGTAGAGACTACTCATGGTTCCAGCTAATAAGCTTGACTCAGGGCTGTGATATTTCTCATAACACTCCGCACCACCTAGGGTTTCAGAGAAGTGAGGGCTTTTTTTTTTTTTTGGTAAGTTTTGCTAAATGAACACAAATATATGGAAGGATTTGAACTACAGGCGGTTTAACTTTACAAATTAAAGATTCTGTAGTTTTCCTAGCTACATATTATTAGCAGGGCCCACAGAAGAATTTTTGGTTTTTTTGCTAAATCTTATGTTGGAGCACATATTTTTTTATCAAAAGACCCTGGTATAATTAAGAGATCAAAAGAAGGATAAATCACAGAGCAATAATTGTAGTTACAGGAACTTCAGTGGCTATATGGTTTACAAAATAGTTAAGGTGCAAAATAGCAGGCACTTTGGTGACTCAATCTGGTTCCCCAGCATTGGTAGAACATTGACCTTCATCTCCTTTCTTTTCTCTAATGACACTCCTTCAGGTTCTTATATTTCATCATTGATCATTTTCTTCATAAATGAATTTGAAGCAGACAAATCATGCAAGAAATACATAATCAACATAAATATAATGTCACTCTTAGAGTCTTCTTGGGATAGTATCAGTGCTCACTTCTGCCAATCAGATTTCTTCCCCTCAGAGTCGGCTCTTTTTTTTCTCAGAATATACCAGCCCCAGTGGGAAATGCCCTACCCTGAACTCTCAGATACTCCAGCTTTACAACCTTCCTGACATGGTTGTTCAAAGGGTTTGCTTCCTTGTGACTATTTGCACTCTTGCTATACAGAGTAAGTCAACTTTCTCTATCTCCCTATCTCATCTTCCCAGTTAATTATTAAGCCAAGTTCTTTACCAAACAGTCATGGTTATACACCCACTATGCACATCTTTCAGGACTCATGATTAGTGGAATTACAGATTTTAAGAACATACAAATGGCAAGACAACATACAGATACTTGTATAAGCTCTGTCCTATCCCAAGCTCAGTGAGCCCAAAAGGAGAAAACTACCCTAAATCGGCATGATTCACTAGGTTTACACAGCAGGAGAACCTATTCATCCTCTATGATTGCTTCAAGAGAACTTGCTGAAGATAGGTATTATATAAATGTAAGAGATTCCTGGTATTGCAGTGCAGCCTAATGAAATTCTTCACTGTTAAGCACCTTTATTGATTCCAAAGAATTCATCAGAGAGAAATGGAATAATAAGGTACATTAACACTTTCCATGATACATAATCCTTTTTAGGAAGCTTTGATGACCTCAAGGACCCAAAGCTAAGAAAATAATTTGCTCTCCAGTCTCCTGTGACTCTTATCCAAGAAGGAAGGTAATTTCTTCCCTTCAAGTTTGCATTTCACTGTTTTTCATATCCGAGGCATTATTATTGTATTAATCTTCTACTTGCAAATAGATGTGCAATATTTACAAGGGTTTATTTTTGCTGTTGCTTTTTAAATAATGCATGTTGTTTCTTCATAAGGCCTGAGATAAAAAGAAGATGCCTATTTCTAACTGCTTTAGACAAAACAGGAAAAGTGATAAGCACTAAATTAATCCAAGCTACACCAGTCCTTCCAGCACTCTGTCTAACCAATTTCTCTTTACTTAGATGTTTGGATCATAGAGGTCACAGGTTTAAAAAAAAAAAAAGGTCCAGAAGCTTGGAATTCCTGGAGGCATAATAGGTTTACTGGACTGAAGACTGGGAAGGACATCTATCCATGTACTTATTCAATCATGCAAATAATGTTATTTTGTTGTTTATTGTGTGCTAAGTGAGCTGACATAGCCATAGATATAAATCCAACAACCCAAACCTGCTCCTTAACCTTCATGGTGTCTACACTCTAGGTAGGAAGCAGTCATTAACTCACACCTCTGCGCATAAGTATATGTTCCTAGTGCACCAGGGCAGGTTGAAGCAGAAACATATGAGGAGTATGTGTTCTTGGTCACTTGTCCTCTCCTAGACCCTCCAATTTAAGCCTTAGGCACTTTTCTCTTCTAAGACATCTTTTTGAAAATCACAATGAAAGGCAGGGATAAACTTGGAAAAATACTTTACCATTGATTATCTGTGAAGTGGGGTTAGAATTAATACTGAGTCCTGAATGTTAGATTCTTCATTCCATTTGTGTCCTCCTCGATACTGCATTAGTTTTTCATTGCTATGACCAAAATACCTGACAGGCTGGAGAGAAGACAAACCCTTCCAGGGCACACCTCCAAAGACCTACCTCCTCCCATTATGTCCCACCTCTTAGTAGTTCATTTAACCATCAGTGGATTAACCACAGATCAGGTTGGAGCTCTCATAATCCAATCACTTCCCAAAAGCCCTACATCTGAACATATGAGCTCTGGGGGATATTCCAGATCCAAACCATAACAGATAATTCATACCTGTGTTGAGGACTTGAATTTTGACTTCTATATAATCAGGAGGTCTGGCTGGGTGATTAGGGAGGGAAGTTCTTTCCAGAACTAAGATTTTCAAGCTGTAATTTTTTTGTTTTACATTTTCTCTCAGCATTCACCCTCTTAACAAGGGTAATGGGTAACAGCCTTAAACAACAGCAACAACAACAACAAACCCAAACTTTTCTCAGGCATCTTTGTGAGCTCTAGTTGACAAATTCCCAGAGCCAAGCCCTAAAATGGAGAAACAAACTATGAGAAGATGTGAGAAAGCCCATGCTTTTAGCAAGTTTTAGCTTGACTGGGAAAACCAAGACACCTAGAAAGGAGTTTCAGGTCACCGAGGCACAGTGTATCATAAGGAAGAAATATTTAAAGCACAGAGAAGCCTGAATGATGTTTCTTACTCATCCTCTGGGCTTCCATAGCCAGGAGACCACTTAGACCTGGGGCATCCACTGAAATTTGTCTTTATCTTGTATGTAGAGTAACAGCGTGACAGGTCCACATTATGGGATGACAGCAAGGTGGCTTGGATATTCAGACGCTTGGTTTATGTCAAGCAGCACCATGGACACCACAGCTGGAGACCCTGGGCTCATGTTGGTCAACCACATTCATGACCTTTCACCTTCACCTACATCATGCAGAGGAACTGCTTTCTCTTTCTGGCTTCTGCCTTTTGACAGTGATTTGATCCTCCTGGTCACTCAGATTCAGCTCCTTGGAGATCGCTGAGGCCCATCACACTCCTTTGCCCCACGTGGACAGTCATCTGCCCCGATCCAGCTATGCTTTCTCTACACTCCCTCTTTTCACCACATTCCTCAGCATTACCCTTCTCCCTGTCTTGTAGTATAGCCTCCTCTGTACCCTCCGGGGGTTTTCCCCTTTTTGTCCATTGCTTATGATGTGTGTGACATTCTTTTTGGATTGCAGTGACTCTGTGTTTGCCCTAGAGCATTACTAAAGGAACCTGGCAATCAACTGTGTCTGTCCAGATGATCACACAGTCCTATGCACAAAGCTCTGGGTCAGTGGTTGTTCCTTAAGGGTCTAGAAGAAGCCTGAGTGAGCCCATCTATGTGACCAACTTTTTCTCACTGCATATTCTTCCCCTCAAAAAAAGAAACTTGGGTGATATTCCCCCAGGGTCTTGTATCATCCCTGGGTATGAAAATAGAAGGTTCACTTATTCTGATAGCCTTAGGCAAATGACTTAGCCTCATGATGCCAAACCAATAAAATGAGGATAATTAACTGGGCATGATGGTGCAGGTCTGTAATCCCACATACTCAGGAGGCTGAGGAGGAGGATGACAAGTCTGAGGCCAGCCTCTGCAATTTAGTGATGTCCTAAGCCCCTTAGTGAGACCGTGTCTCAAACTATATAATTAAAAGGGTGGGGGATGTGGATCAGTGGTAAAGTGCCTCTGGGGTTCAATCCCACAGTACCAAAAATAAATGCATAAATAAATAAAATGAGGATAATTAAATAAAATGAGAAAATGTGGAGAGTGCTTTATATATGGAGCCTGATCTGAACTCAGAGCTCAGCACTTACCAGTTACTCTGTTGGGTGGTCTGCTCTTCCTTCAGATCCTTCTATGTCTTTCCTGTCTCCTGGTATTTTCAGAGGCCATTCCTTCTGCCTGGAATGAGATCTCCACTCTCCTCCATTTGATGAAATCTAATCCAGTATTTTAGTCTCCCTTTAAGGGTAACTACTCCTACATGTCATTCTCACCTCTATCCTCCTAGCATGGACATCAGGGCTGCCCTCCCACCCACTGCCTCCTCCTAACACAATCAATTCATATTTATCTGTGTGTACATGTGACTACTGACTGTCTCTCCACAAAGCTGCACGTTCCATGAGGGTAGGGGCCGTGGCTATGGAGCTTATCACTGTCTTTCTAAAACTTAACATCATCCTCAGTGACAGGATGGATGCACAAATAAAAAGGACCCATCTTTAATATGAGCTCATTTTATTACTATGTTCTAAATCTTATTTTTAGTTTTGATTCCAAACTGAAATCCTTAGTTTCAGAAGACCACAGAAACCCTTCTGCATCTATTTTTCCTCCATTTGGTTTAGGGTTCTGCTGTTGTTTAGAACAGTATTTTTCCTACCTGTTCTCTCTCCCTCAATCTTAATTAGCACTCACTTAGGAAGCTCTTCTCTGTGCTTTTCCCCAAGTACTTTATAAAAGGTTAAAACAAATTATTTTAAAAGATGAGCTTTTATTGGCAATTTATTTCTCTAATTGATGGAATTAAAATAAGAGAGGCAAATTAGCTGAGTTTGATCTCAGGTACAGAGATCGACATGAGTAATCCCTGTAATGCAGTTCTAATTGCTATCTGCATGACTCTTGATTAGGAACATTACATTATTTATTTAGCTTTCGATGCTAATCTCAGAACCAGAACCAACCAAGAGCTCTTTAAATTTCCGCTCTCAGATGGTGCCTACTGCTTCTATAAATTCACACTACAGGCCAGGGAGCTGCAGGTGGGGTTCCGACTTCCTCCTCAGAATAGGCTGGATAGAGAAGGGAGGCTGCATTCTGAGATATTGTGAGGGGATACAGACCATTAGAATAGGAAAGTCTCAATGTGACTTTCAACAGCTGCTCTGAAGTGTCCTGGAAGAAGACCTGCCTGGCAAATCTAGGAGATGAACAAGCTTGACAGTGGAACTAACTGTGAGATGGGCTTGTCTGCCCATGGCACTCCTCATCAGGGACCTAGACCTGTTGTACACTCTACCCACGTCCACAGTTAGGGGCTCCCTGGTTTATGTTCCTTATTCCTCATGACAATTGTCTTCCTAGATGCTAATGTTGGGGCTTGCCCATTATTCTCATAAAGAAGCAGCATGCTATGTAGAAAGGGCAAGGAATTTGTTGTCACAGGAACCTCGATTTGAATCCCACATGGCAACTTTGGGACCGTTAGCGATATTTAATTATCTCCTTTTTTCTGACCACAGTTTCTTCAAATAAAAAATAATTAGGAATAACAAGACTTTTCCATAGTATATTATTATAAACTGTAAGCAATAAAATATTACTTTCCTTTTATTTTTAATGATTAGTGACTTACTTCAATTGTTAACTTCTAGGTAAGATTTTTTTTTTTATATTGGGGATTGAATCCAGGGGTGCTCGACCATTAAACCACATCCCCAACCCTTTTTATTTTTTATTTTGAGATAGGGTCTTATTAAATTGCTGTGGCTGACTTTGAATTTGTAATTACCCTGCCTCAGTCTTCTGGGCCACTGGGATTATAGGTGTGTGCTACTGTGCCTGGCAAGATATTTTCATTTTAATAGGAGTTTTTCTTTTTGTCAGAAATAATGCCTCAGTCCAAGGAATTTACTAAATACTGATGAAATTTTAGATGCTGGAAGTGTGTGTATGTGTGTGAATTTACTAAATACTGATGAAATTTTAGATGCTGGAAGTGTGTGTGTGTGTGTGTGTGTGTGTGTGTGTTGGGTAATGAATGAGATGCTAGATCAAGTTACTGGTCTCCTATCTTCATTCCATGAAGTCAACTTCTTCTACTTTATGTCATGTCTCATGAAGCCAGTAACAGGGATCCTGACATGTTGCTTAAAATTGAGCATCCTCATCCCTGTACTGACAGCCCTGTAAAATGACCCTATCTTTAAGTTGTACACCTAGGCTGGGGTCTCTGTCTAGATTTCTGGTGCCCATGATCACTTGCATGGATTACTTTGACTATTTGTGTAATCTTCTCTCACCAAGAGGGTTGTGTCTGAGTCTTGAATCCTCATCATTGATGACCTGGTTCCCTCTATAATTGTTTGAGAACAAATTGTGATAGTAATCTATTATAGTTCAGATATTAGGTGCCCCCCCCCAAAAGCCCATGTGTGAGACAATGCAAGAAGGTTTAGAGGAGAAAGAATTGGGTTTTGAGATCCTCAACCCAATCAGTGAATTAATCTCCCTGATGGAATTAACTGAGTTGTAACTGAAGCGGGTAGGGTGTGGCTGGAGGAGGTGTGTCATTGGGGCATGCCTTTGGGGTACGCATTTTGTATCTGGTGAGTGGAGTCTCTGGCTCTGCTTGCTGATCATCATGTGAGCTGCTTCCCTCTGTCACACTCTTTTACTATGATGTTCTGCCTCAGCCTGATCTCTGAGGAATGGAGCCTTCTGTTCATGGACTGAGACCTCTGAAAACATGAGTCCTCAAATAAACTTTTCCTCTTCTATGATTGTTCTGGTCAGGTCTTTCAGTCACTGCAGTAAAAAGCTGACTAAAACATGAGCATTTATCTTTAAAAAAAAAAACAAACACATTTATGATGGTGTCAGATCACGTGATTAACACAGAAATGTGGTAGGTGGACCACTGTGGGTCCACCTCCGTGAAATCAACTGTTTCAAGTAAGTTCATCTACATAGAGGATTTAATATTATTTTTCTGCCACAAGAACTGGAGGAAAATTTGTAATTAAATTCTTAGGACACTGAAACAAACAAACAAAAAAACCCACAAATATTCAGGATATTTTAAAAGTGGATCAATCTGAAATGTCATCTTTGTCAAAGAGATTACATTTATATGTTTAGGACAAGTTATAATTTCCAAACATTCAAGAGGAACATTTGACAGAATTCACCAGTCTGCACTATTTAAGTGGCTGATTACCTATTTTGAAATTAAAGTTTTGTTGGTAAGAAGAAACCTGGAGCATTCTCAATGCAAAACCATACTAGGATTATGGTGAGGAAACAACTAGTTCCATGAGGTTTCCTCTGCTGAATGTCATTATGAATTGGAGTATTAAGTATTTTTCAACAGAATTGAAATGTACTCACTGTACATCGCCTGAGAATGCAGCATAGTGCTGAAGGCTTAGGAAGAAGAAAAAGTATATGAGATGACCCCTGCCATGTAGGTGATTATTACTTATGGGAAGGCAGAGCTCCTGGGATGGAACAAACAGGGATGAAATAAATTGAGAACAATTATTGATTATGAAATTAAAGGGTGACACAACTAAAATGGCACTCAGATGTAAGAAGTACCAATGCAGTTTCTTTCAGATTCTCCTTTTTTCTCTAAGAAAACACTACACATGCTGTTGAACTCCTACCCATTTTATTTTCTTCCTACCTGGAGAAGATCATATATTGAATTTGGTGCATATTCTTCCTGGCCATAGTTTTATAATTTTACTACATAAAAATGTACTCATTGAAGGTTTATGGTTTTAATAGACAAAGGGCAATAGGGGGAGAAGGAGAGGAGGGAGAGGGGAAGAACTAGAGACTGAAAGGGAGCACATGAAGTTCCATTCATGTATGATTATGTCAAAATGAACCCCACTATTATGTATAACTATAATGCACTAATAAAAGCATAAAAGTAGGCATATGGTTTTATTTCACTTTAAAATTTTACATCACAATTCTATATTTCCTTATAATGTATGTTTCTGAGTTAAAATTGTTTTAGATTCATATATGTTGATTCATATAAACTTAGTTCATTAATTTTTAAATGCTACATATTTTCCTGTTTCATGTAAACACTGTAATAATATGTGTGTTTATGTATATTCTTCTATTT
Source organism: Marmota marmota marmota (assembly GCF_001458135.2). NCBI lineage: Eukaryota > Metazoa > Chordata > Mammalia > Rodentia > Sciuridae > Marmota > Marmota marmota. The sequence continues at coordinate 41,551,039 of NW_026000026.1, read as the reverse complement.
ATGGACAGTTAAACTGATTTTCATTTTTGCATTATAAACACTTCCACAACGAGTCCTAGATCCTATTTCAGTGTTTATGTCTGAGAATTTCTCTAAGGCATATTTCTGGAAATAAAATTGCTGCATCAGAGTAGTTGCGATTTTAACATCTTAGTTAGGAACATGGTATGTATTTTTTATTTAGATTCTTTTGCATATATTTCATTAAAATCTGACATTTATCTGTATTCATGTTTTGTACTTATTTTGTTAGATAAATATTTCTTACTCCTTAGAATTTTTGGTTGGTTTTAATGATGGATCTGTATTATTATTGTTGTTCTTATTATTACTATTATTACTATTATTTTCTAGTTAGCCTCTGAAACATATCAACCTGTTATTTAGCAATCTTGCTAAATTTGTAGTTATAAGCAGCATGTGTATTAGGTATTTTTTGATGTACACAATCATATCAGTAGTAAGTAAAGACTATTTTGTTTTTCCTTTTCATTTCTTGCGTGTGATTTCCTTTACTTAGAGCATCGATTATCAACAATACAGGTAGAAACGAATATGGTGGTTATCTTTATTTTATACCTAAAATGAAGAAAACAATTCTAAACTTCACCACCAGGAACAATTTTTGATAGCATTTATTTTTAAATTTATCATTCCCCTGGTTTTTGTTGCTGTTTTGTACCGGGGATTGAACTCAGAAGCACTCAACCACTGAGCCACATCCCCAGCTCTATTCTATATTTTATTTAGGGACAGGCTCTCACTGAGTTGCTTAGCACCTCACTTTGCTGAGGCTGGCTTTGAACTTGTGATCCTCCTGTCTCAGTCTCCCCAGTCACTGGGATTACAGGTGTGTGCCACAGTGCCCAGCCTTGTTTCTGTTTTTGTTTGTTTTAGTAATTTCCACTTATTCATAATTCCACTATGAATAAGTATTGAATTTTATCACAGGCTTTTTGGATCTATTACGATATCCTTATGGTTTTTCTCCTTTAATTAATGTGATAAAATCATTGCAGTGTTTTCTAATTTGTTGCCATTTTTCATCACTCTGGTCAATGTTATTAATTTTTAAAATACCTTACTTGCTAAAAGTACGTACACATTTCCTGTTGGAGTGAAAGACAAGTGGGCCCTCTGTTATATTGAGACCAATTTACATAATGATATCATGTACTTATCCATATGGTGCTCTGGGTTCTTTCATTTTTGTTCAAGATAAAACAGGACCCCATATCTGTACAATAACCACTCACATTTATTCAGTGCCTCTTCCCCCTTCTTGCTCGTTTACCTTTGGTACTGTTAGCCACTATCTACACAGCCAGGACACCAAGGAGGTTCATATCCATTTTCTGGCTGGCCATATCTTTTTCATAGTTATCTCTGGCCACATGCAATGTGTATTGCATTAGCAATTGAAAAAGTGATATTGTATCTCAGTAAAATTGTTCTCACCAGATCCAAATGCCGCAGTCCGGCTGCAGCAAAATAACCGGGGGGTGACAAACAACTTGTGTAGATTCATACAGCAGGAGTGGGAGCCGTTTATTGTAGGGCAACAGAGGTATTTATACATTCCACACAGCTTATCTTAATTAGCATAAACTCGATACAGCAGTCAACCAATCAGGAATCTCCACACTTAATGGGTCACTTTTGTTACTTCTCAAACCACTCCCTCTGGCATTTTGCCAGGCACCATCCAGACTTGTTTAGGAACTCTAACATTCCCCTGGCAAAATGCCAGGTGTTATTTTGACTTGTTTACAGACTCTAACATTTCCCCCTTTTGTTTAATTTAAATAAAGACCATAGTGGTTTTTACAGAAACACCATAAATAACCTGCTACAAACAGAAAGGGAGGATACAAAATGTCACACTACCAAGCCACTTGATGGCTCCATGCAAGAAGCCCTTGGAAAAATTATACCAGCAATGACACCCCGTTAGCAAAGATACTGAGTTACAATTTGTTGTAGATTGCAATTTGTTGTCTCAGTCCAGGTAAAGCAGTGTCTCAGTGGATTAACTCACAGTCCAGGTAAATCACAGTCCAGGTAAGTTCTGCAGGCAGCTAGCTTAAATCACAGTCCAGGTAAGTTCTGCAGGCAGCTAGCTTGATCCGAAGTCTCGTCTGGTTCTCAGCCGAAGTCTCCTCCGGTTTTCAGCAACACTGGAAATTCTTCCACCTTGGTCTTTACCGGCACTGGGATGAAGGCAGGAACTCCGGATGGCTAAAGAAAATCCTGTAGCATTCTACTAAGAAAACAACCTTCTGAACAATTTAGTACATTATCTCAAGACATAGAGTGGAACACACATTATCCCTCCTCCTGGTTCTTAGGTCATAAGGCTTGATGGGAGCTGTACCATCAGCTTTCCTGGTTCTCTAGCTTTCAGAGAAAAGATCATTGTACTTCTCAGCTTCCATCATTACACAAGCCACTTTCTCATAATAAATAAATAAATGCATTTTTTATATCTCTCTTTAAATAAAAGCACATATTTTAATATCAAGGTATATGGATAAACAGACAGAATGTTTGTGGTTCTTGGTTCTGTTTTTCTGGAGAAACTTGACCCTTGACCACTATAGATTTTGGTACCAGGAGTGGCTGTGCAGCAGGGTTTTTTGTTTTGTTTTGTTTTGTTTTTTGTACCAGGGATTGAACCCAGCAACACTTAACCACTGAGCCACATCCCTAGCCTTTTTTATTTTTTATTTTTATAAAATTTTAAATCAGAGTAGGTTTTAGATGCAAAAGGTTTTAGACAGGTCTTGCTTAGGGCCTCACTAGTTGCTGAGGCTGGCTTTGAACTTGCAAAATCCTGTCTCAGCCTCCCGAGTCATTGGGATCACAAGCATGTACTTGGCTGGAGGAGCATGATTTTCAGGACAAGTTTTCTTAAGTGATTCTGGAGTTTCTGGAATTGACTCTCTAATCTTATTAGACTTAAAAATACAAGTGCCTCTTACCAGTGGTAAAAAATCACTGATGACTTATGGCCTGATATGGCAATAGAGATATATGTATTATCTCCACTGAACACTCCTAATCAACTTATAAGAAGTTAAGAACTTAATGACTATGTATAGAGATGCCTTATCTACCACCAAGATATTCCCACATAGTACTGCTTTTGATGAAGGAACTCATTTCACAGCAAAAGAAGTGTGGCAATGGGCCAATGCTTATGGAATTCCCTGGTCTGACTATGGTCTATACCATCCAGAAGCAGGTAGTTTGATAAAATGATGTAATGGCCTTTTGAAGATTCAATTATAGCATGAGCCAGGTGGCAGTACGTTGAGGGCTGGGTCAAGGTATTCCAAAAGGCTGTATATGCTTGGAAGCAGCATCCAAAATGTGGTGCTGTTTCTTTAATAGTCAGGAGGACCAGGAATGCACCACCAGCTTTCTGGGGTCTCTAGCAGGCATGTGGTAGGCCATGGGGCTTCTTAACCTCAATAATGTTTACACCAAATATAAAATTTGGTAAAATTTTAAGGGATTTTATTTATATACGTGTGTGTATACACGTATGCATATACACAGAGATATATGTACACACATACACTTATATATGTGAGTAGGTATATATATTTTTCTGTGGGTTATCTTTCTCTGGAGGACCGTACATGCTATATGCCATACATGCTATAGCTACATAGAATTCACCCCTTGTGAGGATGGCTTTGGTAGATCATTCCACTGGTAAATGAGACTTTGCTGATATTTCTACTATCTCAGAAATATTTGTGTTACTTGCTTGGAACATGTATTAGGAAGATCTAGCTCACCTTGAATTTTTGTATTTCCTAGTTTTTCATAAAAGACTAAAATACACTTTTTTGCTGAAGTGTACACTAATTTTTCCTTTTTCCTAGGAAAAACATGTCATCTTATTATGGTTTGAAACAATTCCTTCCTTCCTTCCTTCCTTCCTTTTCCATTTTTCATCTTATTTCTTTTTTGTTGTACTGGGGGTCTAACCCAAGGCCTCCTGTATGCTAGGCAAGTGCTCTATCACTAAGCTACACTCCCCATCCAACAATTTCTATTTTTAAAACATCAGAGCTAATAGCAAATTCAAGATTGTCCAGATTTAGAGACTATTTATCAAAGCTTCTGAGGAATTTTGAAAAGCATAATTTCCAAGCTTTTGAAGGAAGAATTTTTAATGTTTCTGCAATGCCTTAAATCAGAATAGGTTTTTGGACACAAAAGAACTTCTCTACAGGAGTCTGATGGTGAGTTTCTGCAGATACATCATCTCCTATCTATTCAGAAGATAAAATACATGAAAAGGGCTTTATTGGGAGTTTTTTTCCCCCCTCTCTTTGCCGCCAATTAGCCATTCACTAAAGACAAATAAGTTAAAGACAAGAAGGAAACTTATACACTCAAAAACAAGTGGCAAGATGAAGTTCTCATCCTCAAGGCACCTGTTCATGGTGTGTTTAGCTCAGGTGGAGATGACTATTCAAATAATTCCTGGATCACCTCCGACTCTTGCACAGCATTTCCTGTTGACTGTGTATCAATAGTATTGAGTGATCTAACTCATCAGAAAATGGGATTAATAAGGCACATGCCTCTTCTTAACATGTGGCCTCATGGGCCACTTAAGAATTCTTGGAACTCACTCACTCTGGGTGAGGTTCCACTCCAACCATGGGTGAGTGTCTGCAGAGGGAAAAGGAGTACAGTATTTGAAACCACATCTGCCCCATGTTTGTGGTACTGATTTAATGGATCAGGTCATGGGTACAAGTTTGCCTTAATTTGGACAATCATCTTCTTTTTAATTTCTTACGCTGCTCACTTTAGGTAACACCAGAACACAAAAAAATAAATGAGTGCAATATGTGACCATTTTGTATTTATTAGAATGATTATCACTTTTTTCATAATAAAAAAGACTGTGTTTAAAAATCAAAGTTTTTAAAGCATTTGATGGGTGTCTAGTTTCCATTCAATATTTCTGATTTATGAGCCAAGGGTCAACCAAAAGCTTCTAGAAAATTCCAGTTCAGTCAGATTTTTCAGACTATGCTTTCAAGTTACCTCTGCTAACTTTTGCAAAGAACGAACACCACAGACCTCTCATTCTGTTTCTTCTTAAACCTGCTCTTGGGGATGGAGGCGGTTTACTTGGGAACTCAGGCTGACTCTGAGCCCTTTCTTCCCTGCAGAACAAGTGCTGCAGGAGAAGCATGGGGGGAGTAATATTCCCGTGGGAGGTTTGGTGGGATTATAATCTTCCAGATCAGAGCATCAAACTCCTGAAAGCTGTTCATGAAAATCTGCACAAAGGCACTATGCAGAAAGTCTGAGATAAAATGGATAAATCTTGCCCCCATGGGCACAAGTTAGTTTTATTGATTGGTGTATTGGATGGCACCCAGAACTGAGAAGGTTTCCAGGAGATTAACACCTTCATAGTGGCTGAAAGACTTAATTGGAGAGAAAGCATAAGGAACATTCAAAGGTGGCATAGAGAAGACAAGAGAATAAGAATGCAAAGAAAGGGCTATGCAGAGGGTGATAGAACATGGATTTTGATATCTCCCAGTTCTTCATTTATGTCCCTATTTTGTATTTTTTTGTTTGTTTGTTTCTAACTTTTTTTTTCTAACTTTTTAAAAAAAATTTATTATTGGTTGTTCAAAACATTACAAAGCTCTTGACATATCATATTTCATACATTTGATTCAAGTGGGTTATGAACTCCCATTTTTACCCCGTATACAGATTGCAGAATCACATCGGTTACACATCCACTGTTTTACATACTGCCATACTAGTGTCTGTTGTATTCTGCTACCTTTTTTATTTTTAAAAAACTTTTATTCTAATTTGTTATATATGACATCAGTATGCATTACAATTTGCATTATACATATAGAGCACAATTTTTCATATCTCTGGTTGTAGACAAAGTATATTCACACTATTTGTGTCTTCATACATGTACTTAGGATAATGATGACCATCTCATTCCATCATCTTTCCTACCCACCTCCCCATTTTGTATTTTATTTAGAGACAGGGTCTCATTGAGTTGCTCAGTACCTCATCATTGCTGAGGCTGGCTTTGAACTTGTGATCCTCCTGTCTCAGCCTCCCAAGCCACTGTGGTTATAGGCTTGGGCCATTGTGCCTGGAGTGGCAAATTATTAATAGTATGTTCTTGGGCATATTTCTTAACCTTTCTGAGCCTTGATTTCCTCATTCATGAAATGAGTGAGATAGTATTGTACCCTGCCGCAGTCCGGCTGCAGCAAAATAACCGGGGGGTGACGAGCAACTTGTGTAGATTGACACAGCAGGAGTAGGAGCCGTTTATTGTAGGACAGGAGGGGTATATATACATTCCACACAGCTTATCTTAATTAGCATAAACTAGATACAGCAGTCAACCAATAAGGAATCTCCACACTTAATGGCTCGCTGGCGTTACTTCACAAACCACTCCCTCTGGCAAAATGCCAGGCGCCATCCAGACTTGTTTACAGACTCTAACGGTACCCATCTCTAGAAGCTGAGTAAACATTAAACAAATCAATGCTTCCTGTCTGCTTTATTTGAGAATTGGCATAAGGCAAAGTTCTTCCTGACATCTTCATCTTTTCATTCCTCACACCCATGAACTCTGTAAGTCCTATTTGGTTTTCTTCCTTGAGATTCCCCATAGTCCTCATGTCTTCCCATTTCCACTCCCACCAGTTTCCTCAGGCTACTTTTACTTCATTGCTAAGTTCCTGGAGTAGCCTCTTCATTGCTCTCCCAATCTATGGCTGACCTACTGTAACCATTTTGAACTCTGGAACCAGAGCAATGTTTTAAAACTTAATTAGACTCTTTCATTCTCTTTGGCCATTGCTTGAACATGTCAGTGGCTTCTCACTGCTCTTGCCCTTCATGCATCCTTCATGGTCTCCAAGGTTTCTGTCCACTTCTCTGAGCTCACTGTGCCTTACTCACTGGGTTCTAATCACACTGATCTTATCTCATTTCCTCTAGTTATTGATGCTGTCTTCCCAGGGTCTCTACACCTGCTATTACCTCTACTTGAAGTATTTTGCTACTTCTTCTCAGTTTTCTCCTGCTTATCTTTCAACTGTTAGTTTAAATTTCATTTTCCTGGGCACTTTTATCTAAACTGCTAGTTAGTCAGATTTCTGTAAGGTGCAACTTATCCATCAGAACCCTCGTCCCAGAATCTGCATTTATTTATATATTTAGGCAGCTGCTGCTTGTCTGTCCTCTTCAGAATAAAAGAGAAGACACTGGTTTTGCTAAACACTTTATTCCCAGAGTCTATTGCCCCCATCAGGAGTGGAAGATTTTCTACAAATTTTGGTCAAAAAGAGAATGAACCAATGAATGGAAAGAAATCAATACAATGAGAAGTACCAGAGAAGAAGCATTCTATACTTGTGATGGATTATCACTGTGGCTATTGGCTGGGGCATCAGACAAAAAGAAAAGAAAGGTGAAAGGAGACAGACAACTCGGAGACAACATTGTCATGTGTTGAATGCTTCACAAACTTCAAAGAGATTTAGTTCAGCCACGTGTGTTAAAGCAGATGCTACACTGTCCTGCCCTATTTCTTTTTGATAGTTACCTCCATATGCTGAAGCCTGCCTATTTCAAACACCTGGGACTCTGTCTGAGAGGATTTGGGGAACATTTTCTAAAATTTATGTTTTTAATTGGCAAATAATAATTTTTATATTTTGGAGGTTCAATGTTATATTTTGATTTAAGATTTAAAAAAAAACCTATTTGACATATTCATCACCTCACCATCATTTTTCGAGGTCAAGAACATTATAATCCATTTTAGCAATTTTGAAGTATGTAAAACATTATTATTAACTATGTTCCCCATATAGTGCCATAGATTACTAAAACTTATTCCTCCATCATACCTAGAACTTTTACACTTTGGTCAACATCTTCTTGTTCCTCATTTCTTTTCCTTGTTCTTAGCCTTTGGTAACCACCTTTCTACTCTGTTTTTATGAGGTAGACTTTAAATTTCACATACAAATAATATCATGTAGTATTTATCTTTCTGTACCTGGCTTATTTCACTTAGCATAATGATTTCCACACTCCTGTGTTTATTGCAGCACTGTTTGCTATAACAAAGCTATAAGTGCCCACTAATGAATGAATTGATAAAGAAAATGTGATGAGTATACAATGGAGTACTATACAACTTTAAAAAGAAGGAAAGTCCGTTTACTGGTGACAACACAGATAGAACTGGAAGGTTTTGTTCGTGTGTTTGTTTCTGGCTCCATGAGCCCTTTCTTCAATCACTCAGGCCAGAGATGCTGGGGAATTGAGGCCCTTAGATACAACTTACAACCAATGATGGACAGGACTTTTAAGGGCAGTGTGCTGGCTTTCTTCCCCCTAGTTGTTTGCAAATTCTCTGGCATTTCCACACTATTCCTCAGAGTTCCCCAGTGGAATTAAGCTCTGCTTGTCCACTGTGGTACCTTGTTTAACACTGCAACATCTTTGGATTCCTCTCTGCCCTTTCGTTACTTTCTCACTTCCCTGTTGGCTTCTCAGGATCACCTCACAAGTAAGCCCCTTGCACTTGGTTTCGTCTGGGTTCATGCTCCATTTCTGAAGAGCCCATGTGATATCCAGAGTTTCACTCTTAGGAATAGAAATATTGAATCAATCATGATTTGGTCAAGAATTGTCTAGGAATCCATCCTGCACAGTGGTGCATGCCTGTAATCCCAGCCACTCGGGAGGCTGAGGCAGGAGGACCACAAGTTCAAGGACAGCCTCTGCAACTTAGGGGGCCCTAAGCAACTTAGCAAGACACGGTCTCAAAACAAAAGGGCTGGGGATGTGGCTTAGTCTTTAAGCATCCCTGGGTTCAATCCCCAGTATCCCCCCCCTCCAAATTCCCCCCCAAAAGATTTGTCTAGATATCTAAGGTTAATCTCAACACATTTTAACTTTTCAGGCATGGCTGAAGTTCTGGAATGGGCACTGCAACTCCTGTTATTGCTTCAAATCCAGATGTGATGTGGAACATTTGCCCTCTAAATGGATTATCCCAAGAAGAGCTATAGAGGCTGGCTCCAGATCCCCGAGAGTTGAGCATATCTCTTCACACAGCTCAAGTCTTGGCAGAAATGAAGAGTCCTCCACAGTCACTTCAGATTATAAAACCAAAAGTTAAAATAGAAGAGAGTTTAGGGAACATTCTTGTTCAATCCTAGGCTATCCCAGAGGTCTTCACCTCCATTCTGTGTCCAACGTGTACCCCAGACAATGGTGATTTCTGCAAGTGATTCTTAGGAGAGTGAGTTGCTGGTGTGCAAATGAATCCTGGTGGAAACTAAGTATGGGACCTCCTGGATTTGGGGGGGGGCAGGGGGAGAGAATGATATTCAAATGGTACACTTCCGGAGCTGATTTTCACCGGATTTACCAGATACAGAGACTGAGGTTCAGAGGCCCAGAGAGGTACAATCACTTCTCTCAATCTTTTTTTCTCTGTACCAAAACTGAAGCCTAAGACCTCATCTCTTCCCTCCAGGTCCAGGGGTCTTCTCAGTTCCTCATTTTATTTTTCTCCTGGACTATTCTCTATAAGCTAATCCAAGTATCCACCTGTAACGTGGGACCACCATCTACTTTTTCTTGGCACTAAAAGCTCATAATAATCTCTAAATGATTGATAATAGTGCTTAAGTGCTACCACTCTGTGTGGTTACTTTGTACTCCTGACTTTGAACCCTAAGGCCAGATAGTCTTTCATGCTTCATCTAAGAGGTAGTGGTTAGATTCCAAGTCACTTTGTTAAAACTACTGCAAAACAATAGTTTTCCTAATCAGTCCCTCAGCACTGTCTAAGCCAGAAAGAATTGCAATGGTGGATACGTAACATCAGGAGAAGGAGACCATGAACAAAACCAATTCACCCATTAGTTACCAAGCACTAAGAAGGAAGCTGGGGACTCCAGTAAGGCCCAAGTCAGGCCTCTGGGAAAAGTGAATTAAAGAAGTTGGACCTACCAGTTCTCATTGGTAACACAGAGTCACTCCCGGGAACCTGATTATAGTTATTTCTCATGGGCATTCTGGCCTGAGGAATCTTTATTAAAGATAAGTTTTTCTTTGATACCTCCTGTGGTATTCTTCAAAGCTTTAGTAATTCTCTCCAGATGACACCCCAGTGTGATTCACAAAGGGCCTATTTCTCTCATCTGTCAAACTCTCATACTTTGTCCCTCGACGTTGTCTGATGCTATTTCTTGCTATTACATTCTCACTGTTCTGCTCTCAATCTCTTCTTGGGTCTTAGGCCTTGACCCTCCAAATTAAGTATCCTACAGCAGGCTTCTCTCCCCTTAACTTGTAGTAGTCTGATCTTCAGTTGCAAGGAATAGAAATGGACTTTGTTCATTTCAGTGCAGAAACAAATTTGCTGGAAGGACATAAGAACTCCCCAGAAATGAAGGGAAGACTAGAGAACCAGCCCCAGGTAGGAGAGTCTAGGAGATGGGCAGTCAGAGCAGCTGCTTAGGAAACCACCGATCACCATGGACTCCGTACTGCTGCCAGCACTGCAGCCACAAATTAGTTCTCAGCAAGATTCAAAGTGCTGGGAGCAACTAATTGGCTGACTCTCCTTCAGGTGCCCCAGATCCCAGCACTCTGCCAACAGGCCCTGCATGATCAGCTTTTGCTTGGCTACATCTAGTTCCTTCTACAGCAAGAATGCCTACCGTATCCAGTGCTATTGGTACCCCACCAGTATCCCCCTAACCTTATTATTTTTATTATTTTGTGCACCCAGAAAATGGATAATTGTTAGCCCCCACATTTCTGTCCTTGAGGACTCTCTCTCCCTGAGAGAGATTTCTGTGCCTGCCATGTAATAGAGCCACTGGAGCATTCCTGAATCAATGGGTGATGGGAAAAGGTACATACACACATGTATTTACATTTTAATTCTAAAATGTTTCTTACACGGGCTCCTAGCTTTCTGTTGAGAGCTCATCTCCCAGTTGCCCACAGAAGGGACTTGTATTTGAACACACCCTGTTTGAGCCCCTAGCCTGTGTTTCCCTTCCACGTGCCCCACTGTGCTTCCTCCACCTCCCACCTAAGCCTCTTACAACCAAACCCCTGTCTCAGTGTCTGTTTCTGGGGTAACCCAGATTGAGGCACTCAATTCAATAGTGTTTTTTTTCCCTTTAAAGATTCCTTTCATCCTTCAAGGTCAGGTGTGAAAATCCAATCTGAATGTGTCCAAATCAAACCAACACATTCATTTCTTTGACTACCATAATGTTTAAAATTTTTAATGTTGAATATTGCTGGGAAAAGCATAGCTGTTTCAGCTCAGCAAAATCTTTACCAAGTCTTTTACCAAAATCTTTACCAAGCCTTTCCTTTGACAACCTATTTACATTAATGTCCTGGCTCAAGAAGACTCCTGGGTTCATGCTGGTGACTAAGGCTTAGCTCAAATAAAAACCCTTAGTGAAAACTTCCCTGAACACTGAGGCTGAACAAATCCCCAGCTTCCTTGGGTCTCCACAGAAATAGAGAACATATGTTCAGGAGTCTTAGAATCCATCCTCCTGCTGCATGAGAATGAGGAGACATACTTTTCTTGCCTCTCATTTTGTTATTTATTTATTTATTTATTTATTTATTTATTTATTTATTTATTTTCTCCATTGAGGTGAAAGTCACAGAGCATAAAATGAACCTGAATAACCCAGTGTCATTTATTGCATTCACCATGTTGTGCGACCGCTAGCTCTATTTGCTTCCAAAATATTCTCATCACCCCAGAGGAAAACCTCATGCCCTCTCTCTCTCCATTCTTCCACCCAAGTCCTCAATCCGTGGTGACCATCAGCCTTCTTTCTATCTCTTAGCACCATGTTTATAATCAATAAGTACATTCTTTTGGGGTGAGCAAAGGATAATTTGATGTGAGAAGAAGCAAAGGGGATAACTGTGGCATTTTCATATCAAAACATGCCGTGATTGAGAGGATGACTCGGGATCCAGAATGCCTGGCTTTGGTTGGACCCCAGTTTTATGGTCGGTGCAGCTTAGCAGGGTAGCTAAGTTTCCGTTTCTCCACTTACAAGGTGAGAACAATAACAGTGTCTACCTTGAGAAGTTGTCATGACAATTACATGTGTTAATGTATAGAAAACCCTCAGGCAGTGCTTAACATGTAGCAAACCAGGGTAGTGTGTGTTAAATAAAATTGACACTCTACCCTGTTGATATTGGAACACCTTCTGGGTTCATTTTCCAAGAACAAAATCCGATGCTAGAAAACTGCCATGCTGAGATGGAATGACTCCATGAAAAGGGACATTCATGCTGGCTGTGCTCTCAGGTAACTGCTTTCTCCCTCTTGCCACCCCATTCCACCCCCCTTCCTCATGCCAACACTCAGACCCTGTCCTAATCTCAGGTTTGACCTTGAACACTTAGTAGAATATAAATTCCAGGAGGGTCAAGATGTTCCTTACACCTCGCACGTGATCAAACTCAATGACTTGCTGTTGAATACATAAATAAATTCATGTATAAAATGATCTATTGTTCCAACCATAAAATTTCAGAATGCATTGCCCTCTGCCCCTTGGTTACCTGTTCTGCTTCCAAAGGAAACTTGTCAGAGCATAAAAACTCAAGCAAGACCTGCTCCTCCCCCAGCTTCCGGTCTGTCCCTGTTCACATCACCTCTGCCATTGGTGTAGGAGGGAGGATGTGGGGAGAGCCAAGACCACTAATCCTGGGTATTTTTTGCTGCTAAGCTGATCCTTGTGCTGTTTTATGTTCCAGCCGGGCCTCGGCCTTGACGTAAAACTCTCTGGTTCTATATAAATAATGGTCGTAATTAATAATAAATGAACAGCCTGGGGAATTGCAAAGCAGAATTTAGTGGCTGGAGATTTATACTGCTGCATGCGGTGCCAATGTAAGACGTGGATATGGAAAAAAACTGTGGAGCTCTCGTTTCAGAACCAGGACACTGCTAATAAGCACCATGCAATAGGAGCTCACAGCCTTGTAGAAAATCACAGTTGTCACCACACATTTTCCTGGGTGTCAGTGAGAGGTGGGTATTTTTATCTTTTTAGTCTCTCTTCCTCTAAATCAAGGTTAGGCCCCCAAAGTCCAGGCAATTTATACAGGGAAAGGCAGAAATCTGAACTTGAAGGAGAGGCTGGAGAGAGGATTTGGAGACAGAAAGAAAAGAAAATAGGAACATCATATGCTTTCAGGGGAATTGGTGGGACCAGTGAATGGAAAAGGAATGATAAAGAACTACTTATGCAAAAAGCAAACAAAAATGTATCTTAGGATACATGATTGGAGTGAAAAACCCTGTAAACTTCTTTACTTTGTTGCTCTAACTTCACTGAGTGCAAATCTGGAGCAAATCATAAAGATATCATCCTTCCAGAAAACACATTTCTGCCGCAGTCCGGCTGCAGCAAACTAGCGGGGGGGGGGGGTGCCAGGCACCATCCAGACTTGTTTACGAACTTTAACATTCCCCTGGCAAAATGCCAGGTGTTATTTTGACTTGTTTACAGACTCTAACATTTCCCCCTTTTGTTTAATTTAAATAATGACCATAGTGGTTTTTACAGAAACACCATAAATAACCTGCTACAAACAGAAAGGGAGGATACGAAATGCCACAATACCAAGCCAATTGATGGCTCCATGCAAGAAGCCCTTGGAAAAATTATACCAGCAATGACACCATTTGCAAAGATATTTAGTAATAGCCTTTTGCTGCAACTTTTTTCCTGATAATCCTTCTTCTTCTGAACTTTCTTTTTCTTTCTGACTAGAGTTCCTGGGCTCTTATCAACACATGCCCTAACTATTCTTGGTTCCACTGGGGTGCCTTCTTCCCTTAGTAATTTACTTCTCACCCCTTCCATATTTTCATCACAAAGACAATACAATACACTGAGACAAAACAAGACACAAACATACTGTATCAATCTTCTCCATTTTCTCAAAATGGCCATTTTTCCTCCCTATCTGCCTAGGGACGAGCAGATTGCTCCCGTCCTATCTATGGACGGGCAGCCTTTTTTCGTCACTTACCCCTGAGTGTCCCGGGGCTCCCCGTAACGGGCCACCATCTGCCGCAGTCCAGCTGCAGCAGACTAACAGGAGGGGTGACGAATAACTTGTGTACGTTGATACAGCAGGAGTGGGAGCCGTTTATTGCAGGACAGGAGCAGTATTTATACATTCCACACAACTTATCTAATTAGCATAAACTAGATACATCAGTCAACCAATCAGGAATCTCCACACTTAATGGCTCGCTTTTGTTACTTCTCAAACCACTCCCTCTGGCATTTTGCCAGGCACCATCCAGACTTGTTTACGAACTTTAACATTCCCCTGGCAAAATGCCAGGTGTTATTTTGACTTGTTTACAGACTCTAACACATTTCAGTGGTTTTTTTTAGTCTATTTCCCCCACTTTCCTTCAGACCTTTATTTGTTGAGATGGAAATTGGCAGTTGCAAACATTGTCAAGGTCACTTGGTTGATCAATTGCCCATAGTCACAAGGAGATATAAAAATATCAAATTATTAGCAGGATTCCCAGACCATGCACACAAAAGGTTGAGCATCCTGGCTGACACGTAGCAGATGCTTAATGCATAACATCCTCCCCATAGTGTTTCTGGCTCAGGACTGCTTCAAAGCCATGACCTATACCATGAGCTTCATCTGAAACGAACTTGAGATTCAGGACTGCTAAAAAGGGCCACGTGAGCAGCAGCTCACAGCCCTGTAGGCAATCAGCAATCACAGTTGTTGCCGCACATTTTTTCTGGGTGTAAAGAAGACGATCTTTGTTTTTCAAGCCTCCTTGTTTTAGGAGATACTGAACAAGGACCCTCGATAGCTGTGTGGTCAAAATGGAGTAAATACATCAGATGGCTGGAGCTACTGGAGGATTTTTGAGGAGCCTGTTGCTTTTCCCCCTACTTCCCCAGTAAGGAAAACATCTGTTTCCATTCAGCCACATACAATCATAGATTGGGAAATGCTTGAACTATTGGGAGCTACTAAAAGACATGCCAAAAGATAGGCATTACCGTAGGTCAGTTTTCCTAGAAGAAAAGCCCAAGAAAAGGACTTGGGTACATGCGATTTTCTTTCATTTTCTTTCTATTTTTTTGGAAATTCTGTCAGGAGAAAACTGCTCAGAGGGAAAAGAGGAATGGTAAAGGAGATAGAAAATCAAAGATGTGATGTCAAAGAAAATTTACCCTTGGCCTGATTCACAGGGATATAAATTATATTGCCAAATTGTCCTCATCTTCAGGCAAGGGGGATGGCTTTTACAATCCATATAAATCAATCATGGCTGTAGCTTCCTATCACAGGCCGAAATGTCTCATCAGCTGAGGGATGTTGCATCTGCTAATGACTCCAGAGAGGGGGATAACCATGAACCATTAGCAACCAACACTTACTCAGAGTAGCTGGGGAACAATTGCATGATGATACACCAAAAACATTTCCTGCAGGCATTTTCTCTGCAGAATAAAAAATGCTATGAGTGAGAATAAGCCCTCATTGACAGACCTGGCCACACAAAGCCACAAGGTTCATAAGAGACCAACACCATGGGTATAATTCTCAAGAGTAGGATGACTTCAAGTATGGGAATGGATCAGGCTATTGCTCTCAAGTTTTCCCTTTCCTTCAGGTATAGAATGAAATGTCCCTGCCATTGCTATGGCTTCATGCTGGTCTGTGTGCCCTTCTTCATTCTTTGTTTGGGTTCTGAGTCATATGACTTGCTTTTGCCAATGGGATATTAATGAATGCCACTGGAACTAAGACCATAAGTATGCTGATACATTTTTGCTTTCCTCTCTCAATCCTTAAACCCTCCATGAGAAGAGCATCTCCCCAACAGCTGGTCAAAGAGAAACATGAGGAGCAGACGTACACCCCAACTACAGCCATGAGCCAAGTCCAGCTGACTCCAGCAGAACCCATCAGAGACAACCAATCCACAGACTCTAAACAAGAAGATAAATGTTGCAACACCACTATTTAGTATGCACTAAAATCTTACTAATGGGGATGTTTAAGTAAGGAAAGAAGATTTTACTATATCACTCCTGCAATTAAAAATGAAATGAAGATTTTATTAGGGCAGCCCTACTGAAGATACAATTTTAAAAGGGGAAAGGAGTCCAAGGTTCTCTACCCCCTGATGATGCCATCTCTCCTTATAGCACTTTTTTTTTTTTTTTTGGATCTGGTACTGTCCATCTTTACCTGGCTAGAAAAATACCCCAATGACTTCATTTCCCAGATGGAAAGTCTGAGGCCCAGTGAGGGTAAATGGTTTTCCATCACTGCACAATTCATCGCCAAAGCACAGAACAGAAGTCAAAGTTCATGTTTGCGGACCCTTGGTCCTGAGTTTACTTATTAAGACATGTTTCATGTAGCATTTGATCCCATACTCCATATCCCCTACCCACATGAGTGTACCTGCTGTCTCTCTAGTATCCTTAGATCTTGGTACAGCTGAAGCAGGATAACCCAGAGAGTTCTAGGGAGTTATGTCTTTGGGCAACCCTCACCCTATGGAGGCTGGGAGCAGGTGGATACTGAAGTGTTGACCCTGAGGTTGACAGCTTGGGAGTGTTAGGCCCCCAATGCTCCCAGAGGTAGCACTCATTAACCCACTCTACTGGTTCTGCTTTCTTCCTTGCCTCACTCTCCTAACCCCCTCATTGGGCCCTGCAGCTCCTGCAGGACTCCCCCCACATGTCTACCCTCACGTCCTTGTCTCAGGATCTGCATCTTAGAGAACCCAAACCAAGATAAAGTGTACTTCTTCTCAGTGCTTGCTGTGACATGACTTGGAAAGATTTGAGCTGGCAAAGTGGACATGTCTGTGTAAGTAATGGCTTGATCAGAGAAGCAGAGCTACCAATGAGTGACATAAAACGAGAGCTTAACATGGGAACTGGACCTTACGCAGGCCTAGGAGCATCGGTATAATTTGACACCTCTGCATCTTCATCTCTAGGCAATCTCTTAAGTTACTATTTTAGCCTTCTTTTTCAAAAGACTTGAAGTTTAATATAGCTTCTCCAAAAGCAAGTCTGAATAATTTTTTGGGGGGGGGGGCGATGTATAATACATTTCTCCAAATAGGATTATTAAACAGAGTAAGAAAAAATTTACATTGAGTAACCATTGGTCAAATTAGTTAAAGTATTTTGTTGACTGGAATATCAGTTAACATGTTTGGACCTTCTCAGACAGGGCTAGACATCACACATAAAGATAAATAGCAACATCCTTGGTGCTGGGTTGAGAGTCTAATGGACTACAGATCTTTATTGCTATAATAGTAACAGTGCCTCAAAATGGCTTTCCAGCATGTGCTTCAAAGGAGGTAAAGGAGGTATATATTTCAAGTAATAAATGCTCTGCCCAGCTAGTTTTGGAATCATTGTTTTTCCTAGCATGAGATACTGGGAAAATTAGTATATATAAAATTTATATATTCTGCTTGTTCCCATTCTTACTTGATTTGGAGTCTGTGAGAATGTGATCTTGGATTATAAGAAATTAAAACTCAGCAAAAAAGAGAAACATTTCCCTATTTACCATGCATGTACTTGTACACACACACACACACACACACACACACCAATCAGAATCCAACTTCAAAATGATAAATATAGCCCAGCCAGTTAATGAAAGGATCAAGCAAGACTTAAATGAGAAATGGGAAGAGAAAGACATACCTTAAGTATTAGATTGCAAAATTGGTCAGAAGATCTTCCCCTCCTTATCTCCATGCCATTTCTTGTCCTCCTACACTGACTGATTTTGACCATATGACTTGCTTTAGTCCTTGGGGCAAGAGTAAAAGTGCCACAAAGTGAACGTGACACACTGGAACTTTGCTGCCAGTATGTAAATGAGCTCAGGCTAGCCTGCTGGAAGCAGAGGGGTGCAGCCCAGCCAGACCTCCACTCTGGTCAGAGTAGGCTGACTCCCAGAAGCAGAGCTGCATCCATGACAAGAGACTGACCACAGAAGCATGAACGACCCCACAGCACACAAGGCCTGCAGAACAGCCCAGCTGAGCCTGGGTTGTGCAGTCAATTTGCAGAAGCCTGAGCTCAAACAAATGGCTATTTTAAGCCACTAAGCATTAAGATGGTTTGTTATGCAGCAAAACCTAGTGGATACACTTGACATTATGATAAGAGCCACAAGAGAAGGAAGAAACCGGCTTCCTATAGTCTGGCGGGGAAATAAAGAAGGTAGAATAAAACATCTAGTTAATGAGGCAGCATGATGTCTGTCACCAAAATATTCTGGCATAATAAGTTGTGGGAAAGGTGCTAATTAAGAAGTATAAGCGGGAAATGAAAAAGAAGTAGAAGGTGTCAGCTAATAATGTATTGTTAGGGAAGGAAAGGCAGGGCTGCGTGAATCAGAACAATCTGGGGGGAGGAGGCAGGGAAGGACATAGGAAAGGCAGGGGTGCCTGCAATAGGAAAAGAAAGTAAGTGGAGCCTGGCCGATGAGCTTAATATGGAAACAGAAAGCAATAAGCAATTGTTTAAAAGTCCAGAAGTAATTTAATGCCC
Organism: Marmota marmota marmota; assembly: GCF_001458135.2. Lineage (NCBI taxonomy): Eukaryota > Metazoa > Chordata > Mammalia > Rodentia > Sciuridae > Marmota > Marmota marmota. Next base: position 41,532,326 of record NW_026000026.1, on the reverse strand, counting down.
AGAAAATTCGGTAACTTGCTTGCCTTACATGCGGCACTAAGATGAAAAAATGGTGAAAGTAAGAGTCAAAGATAATTGGAGCGCCATCTGCCCTGCCACCTCCCTTCTCTCAGGAACGGGATCAAGGGAGACCAAACCCCATGATCCAGTTGGCAACTTTTGGGCTGCTGTGTAACTTTGGACTTTTGATTGATCCAAAATAGGACAATGAATCCTTCTTCCACAGAGAGATAAAAAGGGAAATTCTAAATCTCCCTGTGAAGCTGTAAAATATAAAACTGGGGGACTGCCATCCACCATGGTGGGAAAGAAAATAAGACTGCCAGAGAAAGAGAGCGGGGTGGAGAGAGAGAGAGAGAGGCGCACAAGACATAAAAGCCAAGCATAAACAAAAGCACCATCAGTTCTCTCCTGGGCCCTGGCTGGGTCCTTGCTGGTCATGGTCCTTCTCAGGTTTGGTAATGCAAACTATCTTGCATGTGGCTAATGTTAGTCTTGTGGCCATAAGTAACACCCTTGGAGAATTGTGATGTGTAAGCAACATGTGGATGCATATTCTCCAAATGAAAATGTGGGGTCTCTGCCTTCTTTTCAGGGACCTACCAGAGGAAGAATCAGAAGGGAAAGTTCTGATTGACCACTGTAAAAGAATATCCATTGTGGTTTTAGAGTGACTGAAGGGAAGAAGGACACTCTTTGAGTGCGAAGGGGAAGACCACTCCATAAGCGAAAGGGGGAAATTGGTTGACTAATTAACCAGAGAGAGAAAGCCCCTGCACCTGCCCCTATGCATGCCCTGTGTGTGCACAGATGGATGCTTTGCCACCCCTCTGCGCTCATATGTGCTGAGCTTGTCTCCAGGGACTCTTGCTGCCTCCCTGCCTCCTTCAAGACTCATCTCTCCTGTGATGTGGCCTGAGATCATGGAATTACTCTCCTTCTCCCATGTCCTCATGAGATCTGGGGAACACCTGAACTACATCCTGCTTTGTGTTATTGTCAACTGCCACATGTATGAATTCCTCACCAGATATGAACTCTGAGAGTCTAGGGAGAAAAACTGACAGACTTGAGAATGTGTTCAATTTCATGTGGCTTTCATGGATGAGGATGTGATTGAGGGTGGCCCTAGTTTTGTTATCAACCCAGCTATGAAGGCTCTAATCTGCATAAACTGGGGATGCAGAACATGCTTTTAGTAATATCAATTGTACCATAGCCACCTCCAGCTGTGGAAGAGTCTGGGAAGCCAACATCTGCTTAGCAGTTCATGGACATCTTGAACAAATCCAAGATCTGTTAGAAAGGAGAAGGGGAGAGTGCATACAATAAGACTCAACTGGCAGCATTCTAAAGAGGGATCCTATGCCTTACACCAACTCAGAGAAGAAAGCATTCCTATTCATCCATCTGGACTCCAGATGTGAATTTGTGTCTGTTACAGTTTGGATGTGATGTGCTCCCCAAAACTTATGGGTGAGACAATGCAAGAAGGTTTAGATAAAAATGATTGGTTATGAGACTCTCAACCCAATCAGCAAATTAATCCCCTGATGGGATTAATTGAGTTATAACTGAAGGTGGGTAGGGTATGGCTGGAGGAGGTGGTTCCCTGAAGTCGTACCTTTGGGGTATATATTTTGTATGTGGGGAGTGGACTCTTTCTCTGCTTCCTGATCATCCTGTGAGCTGCTTCCCTCTGCCACACTCTTCTGCTATGTTGTTCTGCCTCACCTTGAGCCCCAAGGAATGGAGCCAGCCCTCTGAAGACTGAGACCTCTGAAACCCTGAACCGCAAATAAATTTTACCTCCTCCTCAAGACCTTTCAGTCACAGCAGAGAAAAAGCTGACTAAAATAGGGTCAGGTTTCCCAACTCTACGATGAAGATGACAATCATCTCTAGCTCACTGGGAGGTCATGAGGATTTTACAAGATAACCCACAAGAGTACTTAGAACAGCACCTGGCGATCAGACTGAGCTCAGTAAGTGTGAGATATGCTCATGAACTATTTAACAACATGGACACGGAGGCATGAAAAGACCACACGGCTGATTTATAAATGTTCTATGAGTCGGCATCAACCTAGCTCCACCATGAAGATGTGGGGCAATCCCCAGCTACCCTCTAGATCCTCTGCAGGACAAAAAGCAAAGACTCCAAGGAAGCTCTCCCACAGTCTATGTGTGAGTGGTCCAGAGGCCCACCATAATAAGATGATTCAGTGGTTTCATTGAGTCCCCTTTGCCATGCCCCAAAGCCTGCCAGGCCCACGATGCCACCAGCTCATTAATGGTGCATTGTGAGATTTCCATCCAGGAGCATTTTGAAAATATTGATCTAAAGACAATTGCTATTCTTTCTTGGGTGCCTGTATGCAAAGTGGTAAACACAAGGAAAAATCAGCATCCTGTTATCCAGGCAGAAAGGCAGTGGAGATAAAAGGCCAAGAGATTCTCTCTGTAGTAAGAGTGTGAGGTGCTGGTTAGGGCAGCCCAAAGGGACTAGGACACCTCCTCACAAGGTCTCCCTGGCTGACTGGGCCCCATCTCAGTGCAAACATGCCCTGCCAAGAGATCACTGACCTTCCCTGTTAATGCCCACTTTAATTTCTTCCTAACATTTATTGCTCCCTTGCATCATGACATGGTCATTCTTTGAAATTGTCATTTTCATATTTATTTGTTTACCTATTCTGTCTTTTCATGAGGCAGCACAACTTAATGGTTAAATGTTTAGACTCTATAATCAGACCATCTGGTTCAGACCACCAGACTTATTGCTATCTAACTGGGAGTTCCTGGGAAGATTACCTTACCTTCCTGTGCCCCAGTGTCCCCCTCTGCAAAATGGGTGTATGATGGTATCTATCTCAGGGCAGCTCTTCAGAGAGAGTGCATTAACCACAGGAGTACTCAGGATAATGCATGGTGCCCAGTAGGTGTCATGTAGCTGCTTGCTGTTGGAGCAGCTCTGTATAATCCACAGGAATGTGAACTTCGGGAGGGTGAACCTGGTTCATCTTTTTCCCCTGTACATTGGGCAGAGTGCTTAGAACATAGTAGGTGCTTAATAAATGCCTACTGGATAATAAACATGTATCATTGATTCAAAGCAACAAGGGAACACATCCAATTGACTAGTCTTTCAGGTACCTATGAGAACTTTTCCAGACCATTTTTTTTGAGAAATTTATTATTCAATGAAGATAATAAAAATATATTCAGTAAATATGCGTAAAATTTGCTAAATGATTCCAAATAAAAGGGAATAATTTCAGAGAAGAAAAATCTAAAGATAGATCTAACTTTGCACAGTTACTCTGCAGAGAGAATTTTCTGTCCTTACTGAGTATGGATTAGCTCTTAATTATAATTTCTTTGAGGATGATGGATACTAAAGTGATCTCCAACTTCATGGGTCATGTTTCACTAAACATACTGTTGAGGAACTTTAAACCTTATGGGGATACAATTTATTTGGGAACCTATTGAATCTCTTTCATTTGGGTATTTGATTTTCACATTTACTCTAACAAAGAAGTAAATAAAATAACTAGAAAATGTATTGGTTTTGTATTAATCTGACTTCTGTGAATTCAACACATTTTGACATCTTATCCATTTGTGTATCAGTCTGCTGAAAGCCATAGCCCAGTGGAATGATGCATAGCATTTTTGCCAGAGTGGAGTGGTTGAGAGGTGACGCCAGCAAGCCATTGAGATGATAATGGTTATGTTAAGCTGTGTATTCAATTGTATATTAGACCCCTGCTGTCCGCCTGGGCCTGATACTTTGGAGTTCTTGCTACTTTGGAGGATTCCTGGGGAGTTCGGAGTTCCCGTTGGTGGGGGAAGTGCCGAAGGAGGGATTTCCCGTTGGGGTGTGGTGTGTCCCGAGAGAAGGCCGCGTGCGTGACATTTGCGGGAGTGCGGAGAATAAAGGAGTTCCTGTTTTGAACCTACAAGGCTGTGTGGCGGCTCGGTTATTTTGTGCCCAGCCAGACTGCGGCATCAGTCAATCTCTTATAAATTTGTTGTGTTCCCCTAACGTCACTCTGATTCATTCTGCCTATCCCATGATGGGGAACTTGGACTGGAAGATATAGTAATGGTGACTTCTACCATTTATTGAACACTTACTCTGTACCAGGAGCTCTGCCAAATATTTACTAATTAAAGCTCATAAAACCCCCTGTAGTAGGTGGCATTATAACCCAGTTTAATAACAAATTAAGGATCAGAGAGCTGAAGTGACTTATATGATATCAAATTGTTATTAAGTGACAAAGCAGAAATTTGAATGCATTTCTTCAAACTTGAGAGCCTGTGCTGCTAACTACTACATTACCACCTTGGAAGGTCACTCTGTATAGAGAAGAGTCAAAGAGTCAAATTTTATGGTCACCCTATAGGTGTCTTGATACCTCTAGTTCTGAAGTCAAACTTGGGTTTGAAGGTCCCTGTCTTCATCCCACTACACATCGCCCTGAGCTGTTCTCATGGGAAAGTTCCTAGAGTAGTGCCACCTGCTGCCCTGCTTGGACTTCTCAGTGTCCATCTATAACCCTTTATTGGTTTCAGAGTTGGTGGGCTTTGTTTGTTTGTTTGTTTGTTTGTTTTGTTTTGGTACCAGGGATTGAATCCAGGGATGTTCAACCCCAGAGCCTCATCCTCAGTCCATTTTTTAGTTTTCATTTTGAGGCAGGGTCTTGCTAAGTTGCTCAGGACCTTGCTAAATTGCTGAGGCTGGCTTTGAACTTGTGATCCTCCTGCCTCAGCCTCCTGAGTTGCTGGGATTACAGGTGTGGGCCACCATGCCCAGATGGTAGGAATTCTTAATAAGGTACTTAAGTTTCTCCCATCTCATCACAATGACATTTCGCCAGCATCAGTATTTCAGAAGAGACACATATTCTAAGTTTATGACCCTCTGTTAATTAATTTAAAAGGTCATCTCCCTAAACTAAATTCTCCCTACCTTGCCTAGAAATGCTTTTTTTACTTTCATTGTCATAAACTGATAGGTTTCTTAACTCTTTTCTGTAACATATTGATCCAAAAGATTATTCTCATCAAATTTTCACAGCTAAAAAAGAAAGTCACAGGCTTTTAAACATAATGTTAGTTTTATGGCATCTCCTCTGCAAAGATACTTATGAGATTATTGCCTTACTTATGGGATTTTGTTGTTGTTGTTGTTGGCATGGACTGATTTGAAAGGAGATTCACAATTTTCCAACCAGATCAGGACTTCAAGCTCTGTTGACTTCAAGACCTGTCCAGCTCTTGAAGACAGAGTCCAGGGAATAACACTATACTCCATTGTTTGGTATGAAGTAGAAAAATTGATTCCACAAAACACTCATGAAATTCTGTAAAATGAGACTAGTAGTACTCATTTTCTAAGAATATAGCAAGACCTAAAGGAGAAAATGCATGTAACACATTTAGTATAACACCTCACATATAGTAGGCGTCAACATTATCTTCTGTCCCTTGATCCAGGAGTTGGAGGGAATCTAAGCTAAATTTCCCTCACTTTTAATTCAGTCAAACAGAAAAAGTCCATAACTAGATTATAAGCCCCCATGTTGTGAATGTAGGTTGCTGAAAATCTAGAAAATCCCTAAGCATCTTTTCATGCCCAAATAAAATCACGAGGAGTTCCTCCAAATGCCTCTTTCAAGATCTTCAAATGAGATGTTTCCAAACTCTCAGTGAAACATTTATATTCAACTATGCTGTTAATATTTCTCGTGCAACATTCTCAGTTTTGAATCTGTACAAACTTTGCTAGTTGTCACAGGTGGCAATGGCCTTCTAGCTACAGCCACTAAACGTTTACAACTGGTTTTCATGGTTAATTTGAATCATTGACTTGATTGGATTAAGAGATGCCTAAGATTAAGAGGCTTCTGGGTGTGTCATTGAGAGTATGTCTAGGGATGATTGGCATGTGGGATAGCGAACTGAAGCAGAGACTCACCTTAAGTGTGGGCAGCACCATCCAATAGGTTGGATGCTTGGATGGAATAAAGTTTGGAAAAACAAAGAAGCGGCATCAGATTCAAGCCCGATTCTTCTTGAATGGGTTCTTGATTTCTGCTGCGATCGCCTGAGGACATCAGACACTGGCTCCTTCACTCTTCAAAGTGGACTTTGCCAGTGATTCTTCAGGGAGTTTCCAGGGCTTTGGTTCCAGACGAGGGTAACATCATTGATCCCTCTTGTTCTGAAGCTCAGCATCTTGGACTACACAGCTACTGGTTCCTCCAGCTCTCTGTTCCTCTAATGAACCCTGACTAATACACTTGCCAAATATAGGCAAAGTTCTGAGGCATCAGTGCTCTGGAAGTCTGAATGGGGCTACTCAGATGGGGCAGGTTGGTCAACAGTCCCGCATCTCTTGACAACAGTGACTTGACATTGTTCTACTTCCATATTTTTTGACCACATCATAATTCACTACTGCAAAACCAATCAGCTTGAACTTTTCATCAAATCTTATCTGTTTATTTTTCAAGAGCTATGTTAGCAACAAATAGAGCAAACCCATGTTTCTATTTGGAGCCTCTGAAGTTTATTCCAATAAGATCTCAAGAGTCTCTTCAGGTCAGAAGAGTAAAGAGAAGGGAAGCAGGTTTGGTCCTCAGGTGTCCTCATCTTTTGAGGGAATGATTTGATGGCTGTCTTTAGAGTAGGTCTAATGACTCACTCCTAATTCCTCATTCCCTCACCCCTTTACTTCTTGACCTTTTTTTTTTCTTCTCTCTGTCCCTTGTATCATGCAGCTATTTGTTGAAATATCCATTCCTAAAAGCATATTACCATGTTGCCTTCCAGTGAGACTCACGAAGCTCCATCACCAGCACCTGGAGAGGTGGCCAGAAACATCTAAAGGTTGTTTGGCATAATATCCCAGCAGAAGGATAAAGCCCATGTATGCATGTTAAAGTGGTCTGAAAACTGAACTGAGAAAAAAATAGCCCAGGAAGTGATTAATAATTTAAAGCTTGACCTAAGCTCAAAACAAATGTGCGATGTTGGAGAAAGATGAGTCCTCCACACTGCTGTTCTGAGAGGGCAGCAAGCTGCTAATGTCCGATGGAAGGGGAGTGTCAGTGTGCTGGCCTCACCTGTGGTTCTGGGTCAGCTTTCCTCACCAACACATCTGCAGAGTGGAACTGAAGGATGCTAAAGAAAAGGCTTTGGATTCAGGCCAATTCGTTCCAAACCAAAGCCAAAGGAAAGAGGTTCCTCTGGCCAGTCATTCCTCTTCAGTCTTAATCGTGTTACTTTGGCATCGGTATGTTCAACTTTAATTGCCTTCAGTCAGTGAAACTTCATCTTTATCTCCATGATCCTTTTGGGAGTCTGAGGAAGCCTATGCTCCCCTTCTAAGGATAATATTTTTATTTTCTTTTTTTAAATTTTAATATTTATTATTTTTTAGTTTTCGGCGGAAACAACGTCTTTGTTTGTATGTGGTGCTGAGGATCTAACCCGGGCCGCACGCATGCCAGGTGAGCGCGCTACCGCTTGAGCCACATCCCCAGCCCAGGATAATATTTTTAAATCATAAAATATCCAGGATTTCAGAGGCAAATAATTATATTGAACCACGTTTGTCAAGATATTACAAAAACAAATTATGAAAATATTGGTGGGTCCTTATTTTCTTTTGTTTCCAACCATTATTCATTAACTTTATATTTTGATATAACCCCAAACTCTCTTTCTTTTTTAAAAATTTTTAATTAAATTATTTGTTTATTCTAATTTGTTATACATGATGGCAGAATGTAATTCATTTCATATAGAGCACAATTTTTCAAGTCACTGGTTGTACACAAAGTGTTTTCACACCATTCGTGTCTTCATACATGTACTTAAGATAATGATGTCTAACTCATTCCACCATCACTCCTACTTCTTTATCCCTCCCTTCCCCTTCATCCCCTTTACCCTATCTAAAATTTCTCTTTCTTTCTATTTTTTTTTTCTGGTACCAGGGATTGAACCCAGGGATGCTCAACCATTGATCCACATCCCCAGTCCTTTTGTTGTATTTTATTTGGAGATCCGGTCTTGCTAAGTTACTTAGGGCCTTGCTAAGTTGCTGAGCCTGACATTGAACTTGTGATCCTCCTGCCTCAGCCTCCTGAGCCACTGGGATTATAGGTGTGCACCACCACAACTGGCACCTTACTATTTCTTGACCTTATCACTTTTGAAGAACACTGGTCTTAGAATGTCCCTCACCTGGAGTTTATCTGGTGTTTTCTTATGATTAGATTGTGCTCATGCATTTTTTGCACAAACATGAGTTTTCTTATGAATACATGTAATAACTAGCTGTAGTCAAGTAAATGCATCAAACAATTAACTACTGTAATATATTATTGCCATAATTTTGAAGTGATGGTGGGTATCACTGATATTTTGTAAGATGAAACAACTGAAATGTGGTGTGAAAATCTCTGTGGCTTCCATTGATGACAAGGCACAGATACTGTTAATGGTGTTGTAGTTGTTGTCTACCTTTAAATTGGATTCTAGCTGCACACTTGATCTTTCATGGAATGCCCCCAAATGGCTCACATGTAATCCACAGCAGGTGACTCTAGGGCTGTCTCACTGCCTCTAGAGCATCCATCCTTCAGGCTCTTAATGCAAGTTTATGAGGCAGCTCTTCGGGAAAATGAAAGGGGACTCTGGTGTGGCAACGAAACCAGTGACTTACCTGATATTTAACTACTTCCATGGGATATCTGTGTGTGTGTATGTGTGTGTGTGTATGTGTGTGTGTGTGTGTGTGTTTCTTCAGATTACAACACATACTTATAAATAAATGTTTTCATCCTCATGATTTGTGGAGTATTTTGACCAGAAGCTAGTAAAGCAATGGTTTTTCTGACCCTGGTTTTGACACAGCTAATGATCAGTGTCAGAAAGGTCCAGGTACTGAGTCTTGGAGTTACTAAGCACTAGAATATTGAGAAAAGAGGAGAAGGAGGCTTCCAACCTGAGTCCCCGGGCTAAAGTGGAACCAGCACTAGTTACTGTAGACTTCCTGAATACCATGTGCTTCACGAGCAGTACCTCACTCAGTCATTCATCAACTAGATAAGACAGGCACCTTGCTATAGTTTGAATCTTGAATGTCCCCAAAGGTCCATATGTTAAAGGTTTGGTCTTCAGCCTGTGCCACCATTATTGGGAAGTGGTGGAACCTTTCAGAGAAGTGGCCTTCTGGGAAGAAGCTAGATCACTGGGAGTGTGCCCTTGAAGGGGATATCAGGACTCCAGCCCCTTTGTTCTATCTTTGCTTTCTGGCTGTCGTAAGGTAAGCAGCTTCCTGTGCCATGTGTTCCTGCCTTGATATACAGTACTCCACCATGTGCCCAAAGCAATAGGATCCAACAACCATGAACTGAAACCTCCATAACTGTGAGTCAAAAGTAAACCTTTCTTCTTAAGTGTCTCAGGTATTTTGTTATAGAAACAGGAAACTAATTAATACACATTTCATTTTATAGATGAAAAGATGATAGAAAAGAGAATATAGTAACTTACCTGAATTCCCAAGAAATGTCTTAGCTCAAATTTTTTAAGTTTGACTCCAGAGTTCTCATTCATAACTCCTACACTATTCTGTGACGAGTAGATTTTTATGGCTCTATCTAGGGACTTCTCTTATTACAAATGTACCCTGTAGGATGGTCTCTTTAGGGGATGTTTCATTTCTCAAAGGCCCTGGATTGATTGGATGTAGTCAAGGACTTAGTCAAAGGGAAGAGCACTGGAGCAAGCAGAAAGATAAACAAGGACATCAGGTTTTGACAGTTCTACCAACCAAATTTTCCAAGACTATCAGTCTTAGGCAGAAGGATCTGACACATGAGCAGGATCTAAATGAAGAGGAACATCTTGAAATTGTGATAGCAGTCTGGATTACAAGGAGGCAGACACAACAGATTTCCAACGTTAACTCCCATTGCTCATCATCCTCTTTCATACTTCCTGCACGGGGCCACCTTGGTTCACATGGGCTCCCAGGTGTGTGCCTAGAGCCCTAAGACATCTCAAGTGCTGAAGGAACAACTTGCTAATGGTTTAAACTGAGTCAGAGTTGCCTATAGCAGAGGATGGGTCCCCTTCTCTGCTCACTTACAGTTCAGATATTGAATGTACAAAATATTTTATAGGAAATGTGGATAATTTTCTAAGCAAAAAACTCCCTACCTGATAAACTTCTTCAGTAAAGGATTTAACACTGTGTGTGCACTCATATTGTTAGGTGCACGTATGAGAGAGGAGACGAATTGGTTTTCTATTGCTGTATAGAAAACTGCCACAAACGTAGTTGCTTATCACAAGACCCAGTCATGATTTCAGTTTCTGTAGGTCAGGAGTTTTGGTATGACTTAGTAGATTGGATATCAAAAGACTGTGTTCTAGATGTTAGCTAGGACTTCAATTTCATCTAATTCTTGGAGTCCTCTTTCAAGATGATTCAAGTTGTTGGCTGAACTCAGTTCTTGCTGGCTGTCATGGCATTTCCCATATTCAAGACCAGCAAAAGCAGGTCTCTCTGATCTTTAGCTTCACTTGTAAGCGATCACCTGAGTAGATCAGGCCCACCAGATCATCTCCCTTTGAGTAACCCAGAATCAATTGATGAATGACATTAACTGTATCTTCAAAATCTCTTCACGTTCCCTATATAATGTTACCAATTCCAGGAATGATATTCAGGGGATATACAGATCCTGCTTACATGGAAGGGGAAGAGGTTATAGAGAGACTTGACACTGGGGATCAGGAATCCAAGACACCTGAGAATTCTGCCCACCACAGGAAAATAGAAAATGAAGCAAAACAACATCCAAAATAAAAAGCAACAATGAAAAGCAAAACATAACAAAACTAAAAGCTCCATGCAATGTTAAACTACCTAATAAAGGGATTTGCCAAGTTTTAAAGGCTATCTTAAAATACAATTAATATCTGGAGCATATAATTGTCACCTGACATTGTGGTATCTGCTGAAGGGTACAGCATAAAACATGAAATTGGACACCTCCTCCAACAGGAGCTCAAATATACTTGGGTGATGACAATAATGTTTTTTCCATATCTGCAAAACTGTGAATGAAGGGAAGTTAGAGGTGGAATTTTATCAGCTGCTTTGGCAAATGCACAAGAAGAAACTAACGTGTAAATTCTGACCTGTAGGTGAGTGGGAAGACCTTGAAAATAACTGTCAAGACAATGGGTTCATCCTTCTGGTGAGACTAGGAAAAGAACTATATGGCCCATGTTATGGATAAGACAGGACACATGAGACCCCTTTGGGTGTTAAGCATCTGTTTCTATGTGGCTAACCACAGAACTGTGTATATGCCAATTCCTGTCCACAGCTGACCACAAAAGCTTATAGATCTGACTTATATATTTTATTCAGGCTACTCCTATCAGTACCTTGCATTTTCCTGTTAGCTGCATTTTCTTAACCTCTAGCTAACAAATTTTTCTAGATTACAAAATAACTTAGGAACTTTCAAAGAGAATTGTTTTTCCTGGTTTAATCATTTCACTATGCATGCTTGCATCAAAATATGTAGAACACTGTAAATATATACAATCCTTATTTGTCACCTATAATATAACCAGGGGGAGAATTAAAAATTACTTAACTAATTTAAAAATGGGGTTATTTTTACTTGACTTTGGAACGTCTTAAATGGGCCTTGTTATCCGGTTGTCATCAATGGGTCACCTTGAACTTGAGGGAAAGCCAAAGGAAAACTAGCTATATTTTAGGAGATACTATATTTATTTAATTAGGGGATGTGTAAAAACTCATTTTCTTTTCCTTAAAGAGAGATTTTGCAGCTCTCAGTGTTAGAGACCTCATGAAGGGTCTTATAGAAATTGTCATTAGTAGTTTTACCTCTAAGGCTTTATCGAAAGAGGATTCTAGGATCAATTCAGGATACTGTCACTCAACTTTAAACCTGCTTTCATTATTTGGACTACAAAGACTAGCCTAAAGCCAGACATGCTATTATTAAGTTTCTTCTCCAGCACAAAGGTCATTTGTACCTAATGATTCTCTAACTAGCATCTCAGTGCAAATTCTACTATGCTCAAAATTCCTGGTTCTGAAGGCTTTGATAGAGCAAGGGATATGTGTTTTCAGGGAAAACAAAGTCAGCTTGTTAAATATTTTGTATTTAGAGTCAGAATGAGAAGCACAGGCCCATTAAGGCCCATTTATGAGTGAAAGATACAGTGCATGGGGAAAGGCCCATTCCGGGTTCAATCATTCTTATTATTCTGCTATCCATTAGCAGATACTCAGCAAGCATCTGCCCTGTATATCTGTCGTCAGGCCCTACCCTGAGTGCTAGAGAAGAGTCCCACAAGGTTGGTATGAACCCTGGGGTCTGCGTATTGTGAAAGGTCAGGTAAATCCACCTTTGTCAGATGCAAGCTTGGTGAATGACACCAGTGTTCACTGCATGTTCCTACCGACTTCTTCATCTGGCCCTGGGCAGTACAGGCTGCCTCCATCCAGCTTCCCACCATGGCCCTATAGTGCACATTTCCTCCTCATCAAACATGATTTCTTGTTGTGTTCAGGTCAGATGTTGGTTTCCATAGCACCAGTGATAGTATATATAGAAGATTTGGTTTTCTGACTTATTTGTAATTCTCTATCCTGAACATCGTGCATTCCTGTAATCCCAGAGAGATTCAGATTCAATATCTAAACAAAGTTACCAACATGCTGACAGAGGTTATCTCTGAATGATAAGGGTTCGTGATGATTTCTTTTTGTGCTTAATGTGGGTTTTCCCAAATTTTATACAAGGAAGATTTATTACTTTTTTCATTAGAAAAAAATACTTAAAGTTGTCAGGCAATTGCATAAAAGCATTAAATACAATGTGCTAATTCTCCAGGTTTGTTTTTCTTTTAAGCATATGTGCATTCATTACAAGATGACGGAATGGGGCAAAGCAGATGTGATTCTTTTATTGCTTCATTTTCTCATGAAGGCTGTATCACAGACCCTTCAAATCAGGGCAAAACACACTCTTCAACACAATAATAACCAATGGTATATGTATAGATGTCATTTTATTCATATAACCTCTGTTTGACATTTTTGTACTCAGTTAACATTCTAAGTGCCTGGCCAGCAAATAAATCAGAAGATTTATTTTACTTTTGTTAATTTTAAAACAAATTAATTTGAGAAAAATGTCCACCCTGCCTTAAATGCTGGGGATATTTGTTCACTGTTAGTTTACATACCTTCAAAATATATAAGTTGGGCTGGGGATGTAGCTTGGTGGTAGAGTGCTTGCCTAGTGTGCAGAAGGCCCTGGGTTCAATATGCAGTACTGCTAAATAAACACTGCAATACAAATAAACTAAAAAATAGCACAAAACCAGAAAAGGAACTTAAACTCCTTAGACATGAACAGATCCAATGCATCTTTTATAAATTTGGCACAGTAGGAACTGCTAGTACCCTGGAAACCTTCACATGTACTGCCAAAGTTTTCTATCATAATTATTAGCAATGCCATTGATGGAAGATTGAGCTGAAATAAATTAGTTTTTAGGAAAATGATATATGGTTTAGGGCAGTATTAGCCTAGCACCAGAGATAAGTTGGGTTTTTACAAAAACAGCAGCATGTTGGAATTTTGCTCACAAATTCAAAGTACATTTTTTTGTGACGATAAAACGTTCAACATAAACTGTGCTAGAAAACAATGATTACGAAAATAATGTGTAAACTTTTCCTAATTTCTACATGTTTTCAGATGTGATTAGGTTACAGTAATGATTATACTGTAATTATTACTGATGTGTGAAGCTGTTTTGAGTTTTTAATCTCTTCTGGAGTCACCAACAATTCTATTTTTCAAAGTTTGCTGTGAATATACAAATCTACACACACACACTCACACACAGAGTTTAGGTACCATTATACTATAGGAATCCCTCTTCCACCTCTATCTACCATGCCACCATGATATCCAAATGCATTAATGGGCCTGTCTCCTTTAACAGGATATAAGTCAGCTCATATAGTGATTTGAATGTGGCTTAGGTTACCTACTGCTCGTTAGGATCATGTATCACCTCAAATAGTGTAAGAACCACTTAACTTCTTCATTCCTCCTTCTGCCCTACTGTCCTCATTCCCATAACTACACTCAGCATTGGTTTCCCACCCCAATACATTCATGTGGTTCTCATGCATGAAATTATCTTTTTCTCCAGAAACTCCCTGGAAGCAGATCCTTCTTTAGCTACACGTGTTTGATCTCAATCAAACTAAGTATTTTTCATATACCCCCCCTCTGCATGACCCTCTTCTTAGGTTAAATTTGCTGTAAAGTGTCTTCAGCCAAGCCTTGTTCTACAATAGCACTTATCATTTCACCCACAGACTCCTGAGCTTTCCGTTCATTTCTGCCTTATGACTTTGAAGTTAGTTGTGAATACACAACTTTACGCGCATGCATGTGCACACACACAAAGCTTAGGTACTATAGGAATTCTTCTTCCACCTGTATTCAGCATGCCTTTAAAAAAAGAAAATCCTCACAATTGACAATAGTAAAGAAATGGCCTTCTTTAATATTATTAGTATTGTTTTTATTGTGTTACATAGGGGTTTGAGGACACATAGCTCTCTATTGAAAAAAAATGGCATTTTTTATTATAAGAAATTTCAGATACACATGACAATAAAACAGGGGGCAGTTATTCAACCTATGCTTAACTATGTTGTTCATGACTAGAAGCTCTCTGACTTCATTTTGTAAAAATGAAAACCCTCTTCACTTTGGAAAAGTGCTGAACTTGTTGTTTTGGTTTTTGTTAAGTTGATATGAAGTCCACCTGCTAGCAATATCTACCCATTTGCCCCAGCTCTGACCTCAGAAATAAGAGTGGATAAATGTAGTATCTCTTCTGTAGGACAGTTCTTGAGATATTTGAAGAGGGACAATGTGTTCTCCCCAAGGGTTCCTTTTACTCTCGAATACATGAACATTTGCCTTAGAGAAACAAATTGTTTAAAATGTTTTTATCTAAGAATCACTTACAGAAAGTCATTTTGCTTTGTAAAAGGATCACTAGTGGCTTCACATTTCAAGTATTTGTTGTTTGTTTGTTTGTTTGAACCTACCAAAGCTTTGTGCATTGAGAAATACAGCTAGTACAGTTAGAGTGAGGATCAGGGGTGTTTCCTCTGATGTAGGTGTGTCATATCTGGGTGCCAGAAATTGTTCTCAGCAACACTATACCTTCCTGACTGTGGCATCACGTTTACACTCTCATCTTG
Organism: Marmota marmota marmota; assembly: GCF_001458135.2. Classification (NCBI taxonomy): domain Eukaryota; kingdom Metazoa; phylum Chordata; class Mammalia; order Rodentia; family Sciuridae; genus Marmota; species Marmota marmota. The sequence goes on along the minus strand of NW_026000026.1, from coordinate 41,516,947 downwards.
TTTTGTTGTTGTTGTTGTTTTTGTTATTTCAGTGATGGGTATTGAACCTTGGACTTTGTGCATGCTTAGCAAGCACTCTACCACTGAACCATAAACCTCAGGCCTGCATTAACATCTTTTTTAACACTCATATTTACGACATGATGTGCTGAATTGATTCCTGGGTAGGAATTTTGCCTCTTTCCATGTGCATGTATTCATTTCAAAACACTTCTGTTGTGCTGTGACCAGATAAAATGAAAGAGAAATCATCATCAATTAAAGAGCTGGAAATTCTGGGAAGTGAGAATGGTATTCAGCAATTTGATTGTGTCTCCTTCTTCCAACCCAACAGAAGCTGACTATGAAGTTTTCTTAAAAATAAAATTAAGTGGCAAATATCCAGATGATTGCTGAAACTGGACAATGAAAAAGGCGGTTTTATTGTTCTGTTGTATATATCTGAAATTTCCCATAATAAAAAAAATGTGTTTTTTTTTAAAAATAGAGAGCTCTATATCCTCAAATCCCTATGTAACAAGAGAGAAAAATAGTACTGATGATATTAGAGAAGGCTGTTTCTTTTCTATTGTCAATTGTGAGGATTTTGTTTTTAAAAGGCAAATTTCATGAGGCCGAAATGAGCCAAAAGCTCAGGAGTCTGTGGGTAGAATCCTGAATGAGTGCTACTATATAGAACAGGGCTTGGTTGAAGATACTTTGCACCAAAGCCAACCCAAGAAGAGTGTCATGCAGAGGAGGGTTATATGAAGAATACTTAGTTTGATGTCAGAGAAGGATCTGTTTCCGGGGAGTTTCTGGAGAAAAAGATAATTTCATGCATAAAAACCACATGAATGTATTGGGGTTGAAAACCAATGCTGAGTGTATTTATGGGGATAAGGATAGGAGGGCAGAAGGATGAAGAGGTTAAGTGGCTATCACACTATTTGAGGTGATTTGTGATCCTTACAAGTAATAGGTAGGCTAAGCCATGTGCATATCTCCATCTGAGTTCCACTCCTGAGCTGGTTTATACCCAGTTGAACAAAAGCAAGACCACTGATGAGGCATATGAATATCATGGCGTGGTAACTAGTTTCCAAAAATGACCTATATGGATGAATGGCACTTTCTAGTAATTCTGTCCTTATGTGGCCCTCTCCCCTTGCAATTGGATTGGACCTCTGACACATGTGAGCAAGAGAATATGGTAGCAGTGACACTGTGACTTCTGAGGCTAAGTCATAAGAAGCTCTGCAGTTCCCACCTCTATCATAAGCACATGTTCTCTGGGAGAAGCCAGCCACCAGTTAGAAGTCTGGCTACCGTGAGACCACCACACTGAGAAAAAGTCTGATCAGTCCATTTGGAGAGGCTGCTTGGAAACAGATGTCCATTCAGCCTTCAGCAGTGCCAGCCATGCCAGACGAGGTGCCAGATATATGAATGAAAAAAAACATTTTGGAACTCTTGTCTAGTGAGCCTGAAGATAAATCCATCTGCAGCTGCCACCTGACAGCAAACATGATAGACCTCACGTGAGAAATACCCAGCTGAGCCCAGGCAACCTGCACAACCACAATAGATGATAATAAATTTTCATTTTGAACTACTGTGTTTTAGAGCATTTTGTTACACGATAATTCATGGCAATAGTTAGCCATAACTTGTGGTAATGACCAACTGCCAGAAAAATTCTAAATACTCTCAGTATTTGTATTTCACATATATTGGCCTCTCCCAAAATGGAAGTTAGTATTTGCTAATGGTCAATATATATGAAACACAAGTAGGCATTAACACTGATTTCCACTTGGAGTAAGTGAGGTCAATTTGTGTGCTCATACAGAATTCAGACAGCACTTAGACAAGGAGGGAGAAATGAGCCTTCCTTTAACAAAACTGGCTTTGCTTGGGTCTCTGCATTGAGTCGTGCTTAAGGAGATAAAGTACCCTCTGCCTGGTTTTTCGAAGGGATCTTTGATTGTTTTCTGAAACTTCAGAGTTTCTCAGAAACTTCAGAGTTGTTACTAGGAGAAAACTTGGAATTGAATTTGGCTTGTCTTGGTTGGTCTCTTTTTCAAGTAGTTTAAGCGAGAAGACAAAGTCAACTTAAACCAGTTAAGACCAAAGGAATTTTAATTAAAGGGCGGCGGGGGTGGGGGGGGGGTGAGGTGGGGGGGGTGTGAACAACTGTACCTCTAGCATGACTCTTTCTATAGAGCCCAGAGACTCAGGATTTGCCTTTGATGTGTTTTACTCTTTACAGTAAGATTTCATCCTTATGAGTTTCTTTAAGGTCTGGGATTAATTTTATTCCGAGGTGATGGAAATTTAAGGGTTCCTAAGCAGAACTCATCCGTTAAGTCATTTTGTGGATGCTCCTGCAACCTGGACTCTTCTGTTGTGCTCCATCTGAATTCTTGAGCAACCCTTTGTTAATGGATCTTTTTGTTTGTTTGTTTTATTTGGGAAAAGTGCTTCTTACAAAAGGACAGCTGCAAAACACAGAGAGCTCTGCAACAATAGCTTGTTTTTTTCTTAAAGTGAAAGAATAGGTGGGATCCAAGGAACCAAAGCAGTAGATGGAAAAATCAGGAAGCATCTCCCAAGTCATTTTCATAAAACAAAGCAATAAAATGCAAAGGTAAACTTTCCCATCAAGGAATTCTTCTAACAACTTAAATTCAGCTTGTCTTGTGGATTACCATGCCTTCCCCTTTAGTGGGAAAAAGAGTGACTTATTACTGTAAACAAATCACTAGCCTACAATAAACACTTTAGAACATAGTTCTGAATGACTTCTGTCTACCTGCAAAGCTCAGGGGTGGAAAGAGGCAATACCCACAAAAACACACATAGAAACCTGACAAAAGAACCCCTCAAATGAGGATAAAGTTTTTCCAAAAGTGCCTGGACTGGAAAAGCTACACCATGAAACATTAAATAAAACTGCATCGAAGACCCACTCTGTGTTGATACATGGGATAACCAGTCATTTACCCACTATGGCTGACCCCATTTCTCTAGCATATAGACAGAGGTAGCACTGCTATCGTAGCTACCACCAACATACTGCTTTGACCTTTAAGATCTATCTGCCACATGAGGCTGAAACCACTGAACCAAGTTTGTCCACTAAGGCTAAAAATAATGCATCTATGCAGGGATAGGAAGCTTCTCACACACTCATGCTTATACCAAGCCCTTGGAAGTCAACTGCCAATCCTGCACCGATGGTATGCCACTGTAGCATCCATGTGTGTTCTTTCAAATGTTCCTAGCGTGTTAGACTCAATACATTAACACCTGGTTCTCATTACCCAGTAGTACTTCTTGTGTTCAATTAAACAAGAACCAAAACCACTGGACAAGCACACATGGAGGGGAATGTAAGGGAGGGTACTGATAAAACACAGAAGTGCACATTTTACTAGAACCCTCCAGGACCCACCTCCTGCATCTGCAGAAGGCTACTTGCCAACTAGCTTAGGTCCCTTCACCCTTCACCCCTACTTTTGGACCCCAAAGCATGGCTGGTACTTTTGCTTCTGAACCTGGGGTCCTGGAAATGAGTGCAGAAAGTCCATAGACACAACCTGGTTGAAAACAGATGACACAACAAACCTGTGCTGACAGATAAATTCATGTTACAAAAAAAAAAAAAAAAAACTAACTTTAAGATTTATTTTTGTAACTTTTTGAAACAGAGTAAACAGACACTCCTTGGGGGGAAGGAGAGGGGAGCTGCAGGCCCTGGGTAAGTGATCACGACAGCACCTGGAGTGGAGATTCCTGCCTAGGAGACCAACACGCCTTGCCCTGCCACACAGATGACAGCTACTGTCTGAGGCTCGCAGACCAGTTCCCGTGCCTCGAAAAGCTGCTATAGGTGTCATAAAAATCTTCCAGCTCATTGTGATACAAGTCCCACTTGTCCTCGGAGTCTATCAGCTTGTCATCCCCACCTGCAGCCAAAAGCACAAGCAACATCTCACCCAGTTGGAAGGTGACAACTTCCTCTTCGTCATTGCTGTTCTCTCTTTCCTCAATGAGCTCCCAGAGTGGTTCCTTCTTTGGGCCCGGTATGCACTTGATGTTCCCACTTTCAGTCTCTGTGACTCCTCTCTACTGCCATCAGGGTATGCATGCTTGTTAAAACAGTTCCCTCCAAATGGCCGCATCCTTCATCAAATACCTGCATACTTTGTTGCTCTTTGTATTTGTATTTCTGAATGAGTTTCTGTTTCTCTTCTTTTCCCTCCACCCGGTGTTCACTTGGAATGACAAAGTTAGATGTGATCCAGCATTTGGGGTGGGACTTTATGATATTGCTCAGCACTCCTCCACTTGCGAATGCACTTGAGATGGTAGGTATGGTTGCAGTTGGAGAGGATCCCAAAACAGCGCTTGCTGGGGTGGGCTTTCTCAGAGAGCACCTCCATGAAGACCCCACACAGCACATCTTCACTGCTCTGCACAGCATGAGACAGCTCCATGTCCTTCTTGTGAGCCTCAATGCAAGATTTGATGTGCTGTGTCCTCTGGGCTGCATCCATCCAGTGGAGGACCTGCAGCCCACTACGTCACACGAGTCTCCGTGGAGATACACACAGTTCTCCCCATAGTGGCATTCTCCCACTGAAGCACAGGGGCAAAGCTGCTTCTTACTTTCTACTGCAGTTTGCTCTTTCTCTGATTCTTCCTTGGTCACTGAGCCCTGCAGGGGCGCTTCAGTGCAGGAAGGGGTGGTACGGCCACAGTAGAGTTGCTCAGGAACAAACTCAGTGGCATTCACCCAGTCCTCTGAACCTGCTCCTAGTCTTGGATAGTTTGAATTTCTTTTTTATTTTATTTATTCTAAATGACAGCAGAATACATTTCAATTCATTCATTGTACACAAATGGAACACAACTTTTCATTTTTCTGGTTGTACACAATATAGAGTCACACCACATATGCAGTCATACATGTACCTAGGGTAATGATGTTCATCTCATTCCACCATCCTTCCTGCCCCCATGCCCCCTTCCCTTCCTTCCCTCCCCTTTGCCCAATCAAAGTTCCTCCATTCTCCCCACAAACACGCCCACCCCATTATGGGTCAGCGTCCACTTATCAGAGAGAACATTTGGCTTTTGGTTTTTGGGGATTGGCTTACTTTGCTTAGCATGATATTCTCTTAACCCATCCATTTACCTGCAAATGCCGTAATTTTATTCCCCTTTAAGGCTGAGTATTATTCAATTATGTATATATATCACAGTTGTTTTTTTTCATCCATTCATCTGTTGAAGGGCATCTAGGTTGGTTCCATAGTTTAGCTATTGTGAATTGAGCTCATATGAACATTGATGTAGCTGTGTCACTACAGTATGCTATTTTTAAGTCCTTTGAATATAGATGAAGGAATGGGATAGCTGGGTCAAATGGTGGTTCCATTCCAAGTTTCCTGAGGAATCTCCATACTGCTTTCCATAGTGGTTGCACCAATTTGCAGTTCCACCAGCAATGTATGAGTGTACCTGTTTCTCCACATCCTCTCCAGCACTTATTGTTGCTTGAATTCTTGATTATTGCCATTCTGACTGGCATGAAATGAAATCTTAGAGTAGTTTTGATTTGCATTTCTCTAATTACTAGAGATATTGAACATTTTTTTTCATATAATTGCTGATTTCTAAAAAGCAGAAACTGTCATTAAAATGAATTTCTTGACTCAGCTTTGCCTGTATTCATTTTGACAAGTGGTGCAACCACAGATGAGAGACTTGAGGAAGCAGCAAGGCAGGGTTTTGCAATTAGATTTGTAGCAGTTGTTTCTTCCTGTTTCAGTGGCTTGCTAAGTTCATAGCAGCAGTGGTTTCCATAAATACAGTACTGTCGTTGAAAATACTTGCACACTCCACCATTTCAACTGTCACAGAGGTCATGCAAATAATGACAGTTATCTCCTTCCTTACAAACCCCATGCATAAAATACCTTTCCCTGAATGTGCAGGGCACTGGAGAAGGAGTATCCCACAGCTCAGCTGAGATCACATGCTACCAACCTCTGCAAACTAGGCTGAGGCCTCCAGCGATGCCAGTGGGTGTTGATGCAGCAACTGTCCTGTTAATAGATCTTAAAGAAGTTCTGAGTTTGCATACGTTCATTTGCCAAAGTTGTGTGACCTTGGATAGATAGTTGAGTTTCTTTGAGCCTTGGTTTCTTTGCTTGTAAGGAGAGCGATAAAATATCCTACACCTGGCCTATAACATTAGCATATGCAAGATTTTGCAAAGTGTCCAAAATATAGCAGCAGCTTAACAAATGGTATCTACTGTTATTGGTAGTAATAGTAGTAGCAGTCCTGAGAGAAAGGATGTTCTGAAGACAGTGATCATTCCAGAAATAGGAATCCTGCCTCTGGCCTTGTTGGCAGGCTTCTGCTGGAAGCAGACTCACCTGGTGTTGTACTTACCTCCCCTCAGTGTCTTCCATATGGACCCCCAAGGAGGGTACCAACCAATCGTCCTCTTCAGAAACCTACTCTGCTTACTGGCTTCAGTCATGGGGGTCATTTGCCATGGATAAAAAATTCTAAAAATGCCAAGGAGCTATTCTTCAAAATAAATTTTTTAATTCCTTTCGGTGACCTTGTTTTAAACTATGAACAGATAGCTCCTTTATAAGAAGAGGGACAAGAATTAATTTATGGGTCCATTGATGGAAAGAAAGATTTTCATTTTAATAAAAAGCACATTGGAATAAGGTTTATAACTTAATCAGTGGACCAAACTGTACATTCATCACTTTCTAATGTCTATTGAGTTTCAAAGCATTGCTGGCAACTATCACTCCATTTCTCCTCTTACAGTGTGACCAATCTTTGATGCATATTGTCACCACATACCTACTAGTTTAAGGTAAAGGGGCAGATTGAAATTTATGCAATTCCACTACACTATTATTCTTATCACTCCATCTTTTTAATACTTATTCTCAAATCATGCCTCTTTTCAAAATTTAACAATTTGTGTTTTATAAAAGGGTGTCACTGAATTTATGAATAGCACAGGTCTTATTCTTTCTCCACCTCTCCCATTCTCATTTCTCACCTTTTACAAGGATTTTTCCACGTTAAATAAGTTGAGGTGGCATATTCACCACAGTCATGGTTCCTAAGGTAGAAAGAAAAATCTGCCTCTCAGAATCAAGTCTCCATCTGCTTTCTCCAGTGGGTGGAGATGTTTTTAGACTTGTGTAAATTCCTGAGAAATACTGTTTTTGACTCAAGATTACGTGATCAATTACTGAGGATGTTAAATTGGCTTATTTCTAGATAGCTATGTGGCAAAGGGTATGAAAAAACTCAAGATGATCGTTCTTTCTGAACCAGAAACTCTATTTCCAGCAATGGCTCATAATGAAGACCACAGATGTTGATCAAAACTTATGTTGAGTCCATTACTATTCCCAATACCTCCCGTAGTGCCTGGAATATTCTAGGTACTCAATCAGTAGTTGCTGAAGAATTAAATGAATAAGAAGTGTTTGTTGACACATCGCTTTTAACATCAAAATATCAAAATCCATAGAATTTCCAACAGTGGGCAATATTTAATTACATGATCATACAAAGGACTATTATCCAAATATTAATGTTAAGCACATTGATACTCAGAGATGAATATTAATTAAGAATTAACATGATTAACATTATGAAAAAGTATAACTGGAAAATGTTTATTATAATATTAGATTAAAAAATCAAGAATCAAATCACATGCATGTTTGAAGAGCACAATGTAAAAATATACATGTGTTGACTCTCATCTTCCTATCCTAACCCTTTAGGCAAAGAAAAAGAACCAAAAAATTTTTCTAAAAAGCAGAAAGTGTCATCAAAATGAAAATGTCATCATCAAAATTGTGAGTAATCCAAGTCACTTGCTTCATAAGACCCACCAGGAAAATCCATTTGAGTGTCTTAATTCTCAGGTTTCTTCCATAGAGCAATAGTCAAGAAAATGCTGCTTCAACACCCAGTTTGCTTACACTGAGCCTGATCAAGTCACTGAGGGATAATAATAGCTGATATTTATTGAGTTGCTTTACTATGGAACAAGTAAAGTGCTGTTTTCAGCATTTATATCATTTTATTCTCATAATCTTCACCGTAACTTTTACCATTCCCATTTTACCACTCAGAAAACTAATAGACTAGGTTAGTTGCCCTTTCAGGATATGAATCCAGGGTATCCAAATTCAGAGTTCACACCTTTGAGAACTGCACAGATCTGCCCCTGCAGTCGGCTAGCTCAGTAAAATCCTTTCCCGTTGGAACACAGGTCCGTTCCCTTCATGATCTCTTCCTTTCCTGTTGAGAAAGTCCTCTAAAGCTCCTTCCCTGGCTTTCTTCTAGCAGAGTGTCATAAGTGAGCTATTCCATTAACAGACCAAACATGTCTGTATATTTACAGTATCAGAACTCATTGGATAGCCTTCAATTCAGAGGCTATACCACTCTCAGTGAGTGCAGGTCACTGAATACTCACGAGTCATCTGATAGTCAGAAGCTGGGCAATCACAGGTTCTTTCATTCCTATCTTAACTGCCAATATCTTTAATGTTCAAGTCACACATCACACATTACACAATTGTACATATAGGTGGCAGGCTAAGAAGAGTTAGGAAGGTCCCAGGGGTCCAGAAAGCTGAACTGAGAGCACAGGCAGAAAGCAGACAGAATCTTAAGGGTCACAGTAGATAGTCAGATAAGATTAGGAACCAGAAACCTGCTGAAGAACTTGTTCAGGGGACAGAGCTGTCAATGCATAGAATTTATTCTAGATCAGGGTCCAGATGGTTGGCAGTTTCAGAGTGTCAGCTTGGAATGTCAGCTTGAGATGTCAGTTTGGAGTGAGCTGTGTACTGTCATTGCAGGAGGGAGAAACTGCACTTTGCTGAAGCCTGAAGACAGAGATTTGTCCCGTGGCAATTTTCCTGAGCAAGGGTCATGACATGAGACCAGGTGCCAGGGTCAGTGTGCCATCATGTCTTGTCTCAGTGTGCTCCTCCTTTTTTGTGTCTCAGGCGAGGGAGTTGCTTCATTTGGTGATCTGGTATGTTTAATAAACTCATGGACCTGGGTTTTCTGAGTTTGTAAATCCATGCATCCATGTGCTTCTGATTCAATAAGTTCACAGGTGGCCATTATTATTTGCATGACTGATTTATCAGGTTGTGTCTTATGGTTGTGCTAGGCAGATGGTGGTTGTTTACTTGTACAAACAAGGTATAAAGTCATTCCACCTCAGCACTTAAACTCAAAATGGAATAACTCATAGCAATCTACCTCTTTATAAAATGGAGTAAATCAGGGTCAGGCACAGGCAGAAAACCACTGTTCTATTGATTATGGAGGACACAGCCTGTCCTCCACAGGATCTTTGTAAAACACACCTTTTCCCCTAATTACTGTTTAGTTCAATTGCCTATAGCTTTGCTCATTGTAATAAAATTGTTCTAAGAAAGGGGCCCCATGACCAGGACAAAGGAGCTGTACCTGGTTGGTTTCATCTTAGCTTCAATAGACTGAGCTGCATATTGGATTCATGGCTTGCTTCTCCATTGCCTCAAAGGCATGAATACTGTTCAGTCTGTTCTTGCTTATATGTTCCTTTTCCTTCATACATATCACTTCTAGTCCCATTGCACACAGAACATGCCCAAACATACCTAAAAGCAACTTAACCAACCAGGTACATTTCATAAATTTATCCTTTGTTTTGTTTTGAGGTGCTGGGGATTGAACCCAGGATCTCATGCATGCTAGGCAAGTGCTCTTCCCCTGAGCCACACCACTAACCCAATGTTTATTCTTAACCAAATACATCACCCTTCTCTAATAGAATAGATTTCATATCCAATCATGACTGCCAAGCTCTATGGAAAGTAAAAAGGTTATCAATGTTATCTTTGGAGAAGATGGATTTATGAGAGATTTTTACTAAAAATTTTTCCCAAAGCCTCATAAATGATATTTTGAATAAAATAAATAAGCTAGAAAATTTCTTTTTATTTTAAAAATGGTGAGGTCATAAATGGTAGTAAAAGGAGCCAATAAATGAGTACTACATTTTCAAGTCTGAATCAGGTTTATCTCGTTCTTTATAAAGCTCTGTACTATGCAGGCCCAGCAGCCTGCTGAGGGGCAGAGCCGCCCCCCACCCCCCGTGCCTGCCAGGTAGGCGGAACGGTGACCACCGGCAGAAAAGGCCCAGTGGCCC
>NW_026000026.1:41346866-41502595 GCF_001458135.2 Marmota marmota marmota | reverse complement strand
AGGGGAGGGGGGATAGTAGAGGATAGGAAAGGCAGCAGAACACAACAGACACTAGTATGGCAATATGTAAATCAATGGATGTGTAACTGATGTGATTCTGCAATCTGTATATGGGGTAAAAATGGGAGCTCATAACCCACTTGAATCAAAGTGTGAAATATGATATATCAAGAACTATGTAATGTTTTGAACAGCCAACAATAAAAAAATAAAATAAAATAAAGCTCTGTACTATCAACCTGAACATAAACTAACTTGTGCCCAAGGGCTATCCTCTGCTTATGGTCATAAAATTGCCTATTCAAATATAGTTCACCTCATCTAATGATCATACAATGCACAAAATGATTTATAACAAAGAATTCATAAATGGAGCACAAATTTTCCCAGGGATGCCAAAGCTGCTACCTTGTAAAGGCCATGGCTTTCTTAGAGAATAAGAATTCTAACCCAGTGCAAAGAATCTACAATGTCTGAAATAGACACACATTCTTTTCTTGCATACAAAGCAGTCTTGTGTTTTTCTTTAGAAAATAATTGGCATATTAAAATTACAGCGCTGAGTCACTTTGACTGATCATGCACAAGCCAAAGGAAAGTGGATGTGTCTGGCTTCATTAAGGGAATGCATATTGCAAGATCTCTAGAGAGTATAGAAGAAAAATCCTTATTCTTCTTTCCTGTGACCAGAAGCCTTGAACAGGTACTCACCTTTGCATAGGAAAAATATTCACAAAGCATTGAAGTCACCTCCTCAGCTAAAAACTACACATGATAGTAAATGAGATGGGACGTCAATAAAATGGCCCATCAGGTGCAAATGTGCTGAAGAAATCACTTGATCAAATGACTATGTTAAAAATATATGAGCTGACCGTGGGATAATGAGCCAGTGAGTCACCACGGAGGGGAACTCAAGAGTAGTTTCCATCTGGTACCTTAAGGAAAGCCAGGAACATCAGCCCTGCACAACAGAAGGGCTGGGGGGTGTTTGGCTCGGCTTTGTTTGCCACAGGAAGATTAATCCCAGTGGTGTTGGAAGAGACTATTCTTACATTAGTTTTTCTATATCCTAAGAATCATCTTTAATTAACAGCAACAACAAAAATGTTAAACACCCTCGATCATGACCATGCAGACCCATCTAATTACTCCCTTTTTTTCACCTTAAAGTCAAGTTTCCAAGAAGAGCATATCTGTGTGATGATGAGGTTAGTTTAGTGTGGAAATTTTCCTGCAGCACTTAAGTCCACCCAGTCAAAATATGAATTCAGTACTAAATACTAGGTGATGCATATGATTGGCATTCTTCAAAGTTACTCCATGGTACTCTCTTACTCCATCTTAATGCCAAATCCAAGTATAAGGACTTTATTCATGACTGCATTGTTTAAATGATTACAGATCTGTGATTTTTATGATTAAAAAAATAAATATCTACCCAAGAGTTTAGATAAGAGCTCACACAATAAAGTTGACTCTTCCAATGTTCCCAACGTGTAAGGATGCCAGATCAAATAGGGTTAAGCCTCATAAAAGAATATGATGTACACTCAGAAACTTCAAATGGAAAAAGTTCCATTAATAATAAACAGCCAAATCTACTTATGAAATGAAATTAAGTGAAGATGCCTATTGTAGTTTCAAGAAACACAGATCATTCAAGATTCACATGAATACTCAGAGATTGAGCAGACATGGAACTTGAAGATAATTCATGAAAAACTGAATTAAAAAACTGTGATTAAACTCATGGCTCCCAATCATGTGGTCTCCATCAGCTATATAATACCAACCCAAATATCTGTACCAAATCTGTAGCATCTCCAACTCTGAGATTACACAACCCTAACTATAACACAAATCTAAGTGATTCTGATTGGGAATAGTAAAAGGATAAGGGTGGTGGGAAAGTTTATTTTAGCATATTGCTTTGCATGGGATGATATTTCAATGTATTCATGGATTCATGTATTTTTTCACCTACACATTGCAGATTTCCCCCTACTTGCCTGCTAGAAAGAGACAAGGGATAGCTTTTGGCATAATTTATAGCTAATGCACATATACACCATCCATTAGTTTATTTATTTATTTTTAGTTGTTGACCTTTATTTATTTATATGTGATGCTTCTTGAACCCAGTGCCTCACACATGCCAGGAAAGCACTCTAGCACCTATCCACAACTCCAACTTCCAATCTCCAGTGTTAGATTTGTAAATTTGCATGGTGACTTAGAATCCCTTTTAATATAGGGCACAGAATACTAGATACAGAGAGTTTGATAGGAAAAGGAGAAGAAAGCCTGGGAAGAGAGAATGGGCCAAGTGAATTCTATATTGATGTTGGGGAAAATGAGACTGGAAAAGGACCACTGTTATTCTCTCCTGGGACTTAGAGCATGAAAACATTGTTTTCTGCTCATTTCATCTTCATGAGGAAGGGCTAGAGAGTTAGTATCATAAAGCCTCTTGGTGTGAAAGATATGTCCAACTCCAAGGGGTGTGCAAGAGCATCTAGCAGTCTATCATGATTGTAAGCCTGGCATGACATTGGCAGATAGAGAAAGAGAGCTGGTGTGTGCCCATTCCTGGGGTTACATGGGTAAGTAGCAAGATGTATCACTGCATCAAAGGGTGATAGTGCATGTACTATGAAAGGAGCACGGGGAAATGTGGTCACAGCTCCCAGAAGAGTACAGCAGGAGCCATAGTGGGAGTGGGACTGTGCCTGTGACGGACACATGCACCAGTGACTTCAAGATCACTTCAGCCAAAGAGTGGTGGACACATTCCAGCCCCCTCTGATGCACCTATTAATTCCCCTGGAGAATTGGTGCTATCCAGATGGCTGTAGCTTCTGAGCTCTAGTTAACTTGCACACAAACATAAATGAGCTTCAACAGACCCAAGAAATCTCTGGATTCAACAGGGAAAAAAAATCAGAAATGGATTGGATCAAATGTTACTAGAAAGGTGGGATGCATAATTTTTTTTTCATACACAAATTTAAAGAATTTTCCATGTAGGGCACACCTGAGTTTGAAACTCTAAGTTTCATATCCACTGCATTGTTTTTAAAGCTACATTCTTTTGCATTTATAACAATAGTCTCATGTTAAAAACCAAACAAAACTGCCAGGTGTGGTGATGCATGCCTGCAATCCAGAGACTCAGAACCCTGAGGCAGGAGGATTGCAAGTTTGAGACCAGCCTCAGTTTTAACAAGGCCTTCAGCAACTTAGCAAAACGCTGTCTCAAAGTAAAAAATTAAAAGGGCTAGGGATGTGGCTCAGTAGTTAAGTGCCCTCGGTTCAATTCTCAGTACCAAAAAAACAAAACAAAACAGAAAACAACAACAACAAATACTTTTATATGGTTGCATATCAGACTAGCCATGTACCCAGGACTTGAGGATTACAAGGGCAGTTTGAGAATAGATTGTCCAAACTCTTCTTTTTGTCACACAAAAAATAACAATATCATCAAGAATAAAATAGTCAACATCAACAAAAAGAATATAATTGTAAATTAAAGAGAAGGTTAAAAATATAAAAATATGGCATAGTTTTAAGGGAGAAAATACAATGAATAAAAGAGCCAGACATGTCTAAGTACTAGCAAAACTTATTATAGATAAAACTCAATTCATAATAAACCTTAGCCTTAAATACTCTATAATTATTAGGAAACACATAATTCATTAATTAAAATTTTTAAAAATAAAGAATGAAATAAACATGAAAATAAAAGGGACAAATTTATGAATAAAATAAGGAGTTGGGAAACAGGGAAAAAGAAAATTATGTGTAAAATAAAAAATGTAAAACAAAAATGACATTAAAATAATGACAACAATAAACGGTAAAAATGCCTGACATAAGAAAAAGGGGGTGGGAATGTGGAAATATAAAAAGAAGTAAAATATGAAAGGGAAAACACTAATACAGAAAAATTTTAAATAATCACAAAATTGAAATATTATTTTTGAAATATTGAAATGTGATTAAGATTTTTATCTTAAAAAATAAAGTTGAAATCCTAGATTAAATTAAATATTTTCTATTTGTTACTAAAATCAACTCTAGAATAAACAGAAACTCTAAAGGAATCCAGCAGAAATTAAGAAAGCTTTCAAAGAATTACATCTCCAAGAAGCACCAGGTTTAGAAAGTTTATTATTCAACTTTCTCAAGACATAGAAAAAAAATTAAATTTAAGTTATACAAATTATTTTATGACTAATATTAATATCTATGAAAGATGACATAATAATCTATAACCTAGCTTATAAATATTAATATCAAAATCTTAATGAAATATAACCCTGGAGAATATTTTTAATAATGAGGCATTATAATTAAATATTCATTCCAGAAATGCAAAAGTGGCTCAAAAATGGTAAATCTAATATAATACATAACTTGTGAATATAATATAAATCAAATGTCATAAAACATAATTATCTAATTAAATTTTAAAAGACATTTATAAAAACCTATATTTCTTGCTCATTAAAAAGGAAAACAATATAATAAGAAAAAATAACATGAGATATAAAGTGAAATAATCACATATGGAATATGAATTGTCATGTTTATAGGTCAGAAATGCAAATATTTCTAGTACATGAATAAAAATAAAAATGCTATCAAAATTCATTTAGCATTATTCTGGAAGTCTGAGTCAAAGAAGTTAGGCAAGAATAATACACTAAGTATACGTGTTGGAAAGAAGCATGTAATATTAATATTATTTGCTCTAATTTTAAAAAAATACTTGGATTACATCAGCCAAAATATAATTATAAACAGAGAATTTGGTAAGATGAATATAGAAAAACTAAGATTTCCTTATCTAAAACTATAAAGTTTCAAAATACATGGAAGAAAATAATCAATTCCAATGATCTAACTAAAAGGTAAAATACCTAGGAATAAGTTTTTCATTAAAACATACAACCTATACTTAAAATTTTAAGGCTCTATTAAATTCATTTCAGTTAAATTAAGTGGTTCTACCTCTAGCATTTTTATCCTCTGCTTCCTGAGACTTCAGTAAAATGACATTTTGAAAAAAAAAAAAAAAGGATAATACTTTAAACCCACGATTTCAAAGAGAATGGATGACCATTGGGTGAGCAATGTCCACTGAGAGCAAAGTGAGAGAACCGTGACTTAGTGGAGCAGTCAAAGTGTCATCCATACAGCAGGGCCTGGGCTAAAATCCAGGTTGACCTCCATGAGAAGCATCCCCTGGGCTTCTTTGCCCTCTGGCCCCCAGCTGGATTCAGACAATGGAAGGAACCATCAGGGAACTGGAACAGGGGAGCAGAGAGAGAAGCTGGGGTATTTATTCTGCTTCCTCCCATGGCTTCTTTACAGTTTGGCTGCATCCCTCTATGGGCACTGCTCCTGTCCAGAGACCCTTCCATGGATCCTCCTTTCAAGATGTTCTAGCGACCTGGTCTCTCCCTTGACTCCTCCAGAACTTAAGGACAGCCTGCTGCTGCACTGGTGCTCTGAGGTTCCACTTTCCCTTGTTTCCCTCAGTCCTGCTCCTTGTTAAATTCTCCTCTGGCAAACCATCAAGTGTGCTTCTGGCCCTTCTTGGGCCCCTGACTGATGCAGTTAAGAAATGAACACCACCACCTACTCACTCCCGCTCAAGAGCCTAGAGGAACTTGGTGTGGTGGCACATGCCTGTAATCCCAGTGACTTGGGAGGCTAAGGCAGAAGGAGTGCAAGTTCAAGGCCAGCCTCAGCAATTGAGCAAGGCTCTGTCTCAAAATAAAAATAAATAAAAAGGACTGGGAATGTATCTCAGTGATAAAGCAGACCTGGGTTCTATTCCCACCGCCCCCCTCCCCCCCCAAAAAAAAAAAAAAAAAACCAACAGAAAAGACTAGAAAATGGTGCAATGGGAAGTCTCTGGACTTCTGTTCCAGGCACTGCAGTGGGCCAGAGAGACAAATGCCTGGAAACCATTTAGGTTCTCCCCCACCCCCTCCACCAGCCCCCTTGCCTTTGGTATGTAGTGGTGGAGATTAAACCCAGGGCCTCAATCACTCTATAACTGCTCTACATCTTCAGCCCTTTGAAAACCACTAAGTAGAGGTCTTACTATGCAAAGCGGGACCTCCCTATGCAGTAGTGTGAACATATGTAAGACACACATACAAATTTCTTGATATATCTTTTTTTTTATAGGCATGATTATTTTTCTGTTAAGAGGTTGAAAAGCCTGTTAACCTTTGGCAGAAAAATTAGGAGGTTATAGAAGAAGGCTTTGAACTTCATTTTATAATTTTTAGTATATTCAAAAAAATCAGTGGTTTAGAGCATAAATTTTAAAGCCACACTTTCTGGAATCAACTCCATGTTCTGTCAAGGGCTGTGTGATCTCTATGTGCCTCAGTTTTCTTACTGTGTAACAGGAATAATAAATTTTACTTCATATTGCTGTCTTGCGAATTATATGAGTAAATAGATGGAAAATGTTTAGAATAGTGTCTGGCACTAACAACTTGATCAATGTTATATTTATTATTATTAAGATTCACTTGTACTTCTAAAATCCACAGATCTTTTAGTTCACAGAGTAGAGCTCTCAAATCATAATTGTTAAGTTTTCAGTATTTAGACAAACAAATGATGCAAGTTATTCAAAAGAGAAAATATATACGCATCCTTATTCACATAGGTAATTTTGACATACAAACCAATAGTTATCCATTAAAAATCATAAAGTACATCAAAAAACCTCACAGCACAGAGCAAACATGTGTCTGTAGGGAGCAGGGAAAGGCAGAGGGGTTTCTTGAGTGATCCCAGGTCCGGGTATTTGCAAATCTAGCTTGAACTTCATGTTCTGCTCTCTTGTGGCTGTGGGCCTAGATAAACCATCAGCTCTCTCTGTTTGTCTCTCCTTCAATGGATCCTGCTTTCAAGAGGCTCCAGTAACCTGCTCTCTCCTCTGGTTCCTCCAAGAACGATGCAGTCTGGTTTCCACCTGGCTGTGAAATTCTATCTCATTCCGTGGGAGGCCAGGGACTCACTATGTCATCAATGCATATAGAAGCATCTGAGCAGAGAGGTGGGAGGTGACATCACCTCATTTTGGTTTGGCCTTTTCTTTAGACATAAAACTCCTCTAAAAATATCACTGAAACAGGTTGAGTCACTTCATTTGTCAAAAATGGGCACCAAAACACAAACAGGAGAAAAAATATCTGTATAAGGTCACCTGGTCAGGATTCCATCCTAATACTTACAAGGATCCAGGAAATTAGCGCCCTGTCATAACTGGGCCCAGGAAAGTAAGAGAGAAGAGCCTTCACTCTCTTCTTTACTGATTGATATTTGTCTTCAGGTTGCACAATTGTTTTGATATCTCAGGAGAACTTAAAGCTAGACAAGCTCTGTTAATTGACTGTATTTCTAGGTAATTTGATGAAGTAACTTTTTTCCTAGCTTAAAGTTTTATTTTTCTGTCCTCTCTAGCTCTTCTTTTTTATTTTGTCTTTTTTTTCTGCTTGGGTTATGTTAGCCACATGAATAATTAGTAATTAGCAGCATGCAACTTGCTGTGTGCTAATGGCAGTGCATTTATTTGGCTCAAAAATCTAGCACTTATTTTTGGATCACTAAATTAAAATGGTTAGATATTAAAACTATAAATTATAAATTATAAAAAGCAGATGGAAGTCCCAAGGAATGAGGCAGTTGTATAATATATATTCACTTAAGATTAATTCACTCTACCCCCATAAAATAACCCTATTTCTGCTTTTATAATATTTGTCCTTGCTTACCACTCTAGAAGTCTCTTATATAATTTCCCAATTTTATGGGTAAATTTAAAGTACTCATGAGAAGGAAAAAGCACTAATAATTTGAATCTGCTGACAACATAAATAAACAGCATAACCACCTCATTTTGAGAATTTTTCAACTTTCCCTCAAATAAGATTTTAAGAAGCTCTGCTAATGAAAGCTGCAAGTTCCAAAGCATTTCCTTTTTCTGCTTTCCTTAGCTCTGGTGGGGAGCCTGACAAAAAGAAATGTAGATGGGGAAATAATAGAGGCCTGAGAATGTTGAAGAAAGGAACAAAGATGAGCTTGCCCATCACTGATGAGTTCACCTTCGCTTATTGGAATGACTTATTTATATAAAGAGTCACAATGTGGTGCTATAGAGTGATTTTTACAGGTGTTCAATATCTCCATTTCTCAAAGAGAGTAGCAAGAGGGAACCCTGATCTGAACCCAGCAAATGGGGTGTTTTCCAAGGCATCCAGAAGCATTACAAAGGGACAGGATAGAAAATTGATATTTGCTATCACGTCCTAATACCATGTTCTCTTTATGCTGCATGATATCCTCTAAACCAATCAAAATGGGTAGTTGGACAATTTAAAGGTTCGTTCTGATGAATACAATCTGCCTCTGTGTTTCAATACTGCTGAATCCTAAGTTGTATTCTATTGGGTCAGAAATCATGTTTATTTCCATATAGGCTCCATGCATGAAGGAACTTTAGTGACAACAGGGTCAATATGCTGAATGCCTCCAACCTTGTCTGTCTCATGGGATGATTGTGAAGATGCAAGGAAACAATTAAGCAGAAGACCTGCTATGTGTTTGGCATAAAAGTCAAAATTGGAAAGACACTCAAAGAGAAAATGATTCAATTGAGCAGATGAACGTGATCATAGGTAACTATGATTTAATGACAAGGACACTGCTTCATAACCTACAAAATGAAGGATAAATGTTATTATGCATCACCTCAAATCTAACAGTCAAAGTTAATTCTTATGGCTTTTATCTTCACCAATGCTGCTCATAATCTCTGGGGTCCTTGATTGGGCAGTCTCAAAGTTCTGTTTTAGTATTTATAACCTTGATTCTATATGTCAGTTTAGTTTTTCCTTTAGAAACTAAAGCTATAGATTTCTCTCGGCACATTTTTGCCTTTCTTTGTCTTACTTGGCTCATTTTTGTGACTCTCATTTTCCTTACATGTGTTTGCATGTATGCACACATGTGTGTGATGGAGGTGGCTGGTGAGTATTACATTGAAAATGTTGGGAAGATGGAGAAGTTTTCTTACCCAAGACCAGAGATCCTAAACTGTGAGAGCAAAGACATCAGCAAGAGAGCACGTCTCCTTAGTAACTCTTGCTCTAGCCATGGCTTAGGCAGGTGGGCTGGAATAGGTCAACAAGGAAGGGTAAGTGCAGAAAGGTACAGAGACATGTGAGCTAAACAAGCCCTTTCAGGATGTGAAGTTCCAAGTCTGAGATGGCAGCCCAAGTGGAATCTGGGAATCCCATGAAACGGCACAGAATTCTCCAGTCCTATAGGGATCTGAAGCCCAGGGACAGGAACTGGGGTTCTCAGGGAATGAACAATGGATTCTGTGCCTGACAATGGGATCAGGATCTTGGTATAGAGTGGTTCAGAGCAGATAGCCAACGTTTCGGCTGTAGTTGGAGCATTTGGGGAGTAATGAATATGCCTTGGCTCAAGTGAGCAACAGGATACAACCTTTCTCTTCCTGTACTGTCCAATATAGTAGCCACTGGACAGAAATAGAAATTTATTTAAATTAAATTACAAATTCAGTTCTTTAGTTGCACTAGTCATGTTTCAAGTGTACAATAGTCATCTGTGGTTAGTGCCTACTGAATTGGTCTGTGAAAATATAGAACATTTCCATCATTGCAAAAAAATATTATTGGACACTACTGCTCTAAAAAAATACTATTATTTTCATTATCTTTTGCATCATAATCTAAGTAATTCAAAGAGGGCAATATCCACCAATTGTACTTGAATTTGGCAATCTGGAATTGTTTCCTAATGTAGTGAATGTGAACAAATGCTACTGTAAATAAATGCAAATTTGTCATTCCCTGAAGTTCCTGTCTTAGAAACTTAAAGCTCCATCCAAACACTCCTTATACATCCTGTGGAGATTTGAAATTTCTGGACATATTCACAGCATGCATGTTCTCATGGATACTTCTGCCTTTTGATGATGGGTTCTTTATTGCCCTGACATACAGTCAGCAACGTGACTGTCTTCAAAATGTCTACAAAATGTCCTGCACTCAGAAAATGTTTATAAGCAGGTTTGAAGGAGAGAAGAAACATTGCTAGTACAGTAAAACAACAGTTTTCAATTCAATATTGAGCATCTTGCAATTCCCTTCAGGCAGCAGAGGATTCTCCACTAGCCCTTTCCTAACAGTATGCTCCAACATCACTCCAGGTGGGTGTCTCTTCTCTTTGTACTCTTTATTTCCCTCTCCCTTCACAGGCACAGAGTGCATTTATTCTCTGGTATCATGCAAAGTCTTTTGGTACTACTTCATAGTCCTATTTCCCCCAGAGGGGTTTTTCCTCTTGGGATTTTAATTACTGGAAGCAAAGGGCAATTTCCCAAATAAGAAACATCCTAGTAGCAATAGTTATTAAGAGAATGAAAAATTCACCTCTAAAATCAGGACAAAGCCTGCTCTCTTTGAACCCCAAAGAGCCTGCATCATTATGCAGATTCTTTCCTCTGCTGTGGAATGCTAATGGAACAGCCCCAGCTTGTTGGCAGTCAATGGGAGCTGTCCCCAGTTCACAGGAGGGACATGCAGGGGCGAGGAGCTCACAGTTCTATTCAACACAGGACTTGGAGTCTCAGTCTGGGAGCTTTAGATGAGAGAGACTTAACAATTCCATGGAATAATATACTTCTCAGACATTTTTTTTCCCTTGAAGCCACCTAAATGAGAATATGATCCTAATTTTACATAAAACAACAACACATCTGAGCCTTTATTACCCAAAGCACAAAAATTAACTGTAATGCCAGTGTTATTTTAATTTCCTGGGCAACTGAAACTAAAACAGAAATTCTTTTGGGTATTGACTCCTTTATCATTCAAAGTTCCTGTAAGATAGTACTGTCCCAACCTCAGTGTACATCAGAAAGCCCTAGAGTCCTCATTAAAACAAAGATTGCTGGGTCCCACCTGGACTTTCTGATTTAGTGGTTTTGTAGTGGAACACAGGTATTTGTATTTCTAAATGCACATTTACAGTCTGTAAATTTAAACAAGAATGAACCATGCATGACTGTGTGTGCGTGTATGTGTGTGTGTGTGGGTGGGAGGGGTATGTATGCATGCCAAACCTAAATTGTGTCTATATATGTGGGTTTATTTTTCAGTTTTTATTATCATGTTCTCAGCTCTTTCCAATTTTCTAGGCAAATTGGGAAAAGGTCTAGGGAATAACAGAAGATAACAGCATACCTGATTTTCCCACCCTATTCAGAGGAGTGGTGGTATTTAATCTAATCTAGAAACACAGAGCCACTAACTGAATGCAAATCATCCCAGAAGAAAGGACTCCTCTGTTGAACAATTTTCCAGAGCTTTCTAGGCAAAGGAAAGATACATTAAAATACCAGTCCAAATTAGATGGTACTTTAAAGTTTCTAGAATTTTTTTTTTTTTTTTTTTTTTGTGATAAGGAAGAGATGTGAGTGGTGGGAATGTGAAGTTAAGGGACCAACCCTATAAACTGGACCCAGTGTGCTATCCCCAAAATGCTTTCTTTGAAAAAGCAATTTACCTGCAGTTCTGCCTGGCTTAAGTCAATAGGGTATGTTACTTTCCCCAGCAAATAGCCTATTATCTGCAAGAGAAATGTAGGACCAAAATGAAGATAAGAAGAAGACAAGTTACCTTCAAGGGGGGAAGGTAACTTTTTGACCCTTACCCAGTGCAGATTCCAGAATTCAGAGAGAAAAGGATAATTCCCCCTAACCATAAAATCTGTAAGAACAGGTTCCAATTAGAACAAGTCAGCATGGGCCAAAGTGAGTAAGAGTTGTCATGTGCATTGGGGACTTAGAAGTCTGTTGTCATTCTGTCAGTCAAAAGTTAAGAGGTAGATTTGGGTGGGACTTTCTAGAAACTTCACTGAGACTCCCAATAAAACTGGAGGACAAGAAGGGCACACCATTCTTCTCTCTGAGAGGACTCACACTCTCTCTTG
Source organism: Marmota marmota marmota (assembly GCF_001458135.2). Taxonomy (NCBI): domain Eukaryota; kingdom Metazoa; phylum Chordata; class Mammalia; order Rodentia; family Sciuridae; genus Marmota; species Marmota marmota. The sequence goes on along the minus strand of NW_026000026.1, from coordinate 41,490,532 downwards.
AGACTGTCCTTGTTTCCTTTTTTAAATCGCTTTGATTAACTCATGCCTGCTACTCTACTGAGTGACATGTCTGAAATCCTTCTGGTGCGATCAGCAAGAGCCAGTGAAAGAGAACTTCAGTGGCTGCCTCAGGTCTGCAACAGTCCCTTACTCTGTAACATTTAGAATAAAATAAAGGTAATTATGAGACAAGAATATTGTTACAGAGCTGGGGCCTTCTGAGAAACTGAAGCAACGTGAATATCCTCCTCTTTAAACCCCGATTCTTGTGACCAAGTAAGAAAGATTTCAGACATGTTGCTCAGATTAATAGGTATGAGTTTATTGAAGAGATGGAAAAAAGAAAAAGGGGACACTCTCAAGGGAGAGAGAGCCGGTCCTCTCAGAGAGGAGAGAGATAATATGCCTCTCCCACACTCCATTTTTATTGGGGATTCCAGAGCAGTTTCCAGAGAGTCCTGCCCAGGTCAACCTCTTGACTTTTGACTGACAGCAAGATGACATCAGACTTTCAGGTACCACTGCATCTCTAGGTCACCTTGGCCCCATGCTGATTGGCTCTAATTAGATTCCTTTTTTTCTTATTTTTTAATTTGTTTTATTTAATTATACATAATAGTGCATTTATGTACTTTGATATATCATACATAGATGGGATATAATTTCTTATTTTTCTAAGTGTACAAGTTGCAGAATCACATTAGTCATGTAGTCACATATATACATACAGTAATAATGTCTATTTCATTCTACTATCTTTCCTATCAATTCATAACCATACATTCTTACAGATTTTATGGTTAGGAGAAACTATCTTTATCTCTTAGAGTTTCAGGATATGGTCACAAACATCTCCCCCTTGAGGGTAACTTGGGTTCTTCTTATCAATGTTATTTCAGGCCTTCATTTCTCCTGTAGATAACAAATCACTTGCTGAGGAATGTGACATATCCTGTCCCCTTAAGCCAGGCAGGGCTACTGGGTAAATTGCCTTTTGGAAAAAAAAAAAAAGCATATGAGGATCAGCACAGTGGGCCCATTTTATGGAATTATTCTCTTAACCTCATGTTCCCACCATCCTCATCTGTCTATCCCCTAACAGATATGAATTTGTCAATCTATATGGATGTCTTCATCAGGACAACACTTCTCCCAAAACCCTCCAAGATCCTGAGGTTTCCTCATCCTGAGTTCTTTGTAACCCTGATGACCATCCACTTACCCTGGTGAATGACATCTGCCAATCTTAGCCAACTCACCACAAACTAACTTTTCCCATTGGCTGCTGTGCATCTTATCTAATGCTTTTTCCTGCTAAAGCTAAAAGCCCCCTGTATGTACTGCATGGCTCCATTTTAACTGATTATTTTCTATACGGGTATATCAACAACCAGAAATTTTCTGTACTTAATAACATCGGACCCCACCTCCATCATTTCTTTCAGATCAAGTCTCCTTGTAACCCAATGTCATTCAGGATAATTTAAGCTTTCTTCTTGTCATTTGGTTCTTTCTTCTAAAACTGAAATGCTAAAAAAAAAATAACACATCTGATTGAGTTAGCCTGAGGTTAGCCCACTTAGTTAGGTTTCACAGGGAAGAATAGCTTTGTTATTAAGTCCTTTTTAACAAAAAAGGGATTTGTGCTCAAAACAAAGCCCATTTTAAATCATGAAAATCTGAATTAGTTTGTAGCCTAGAGGCTACCCTGAGCTGAGCATATCATGTTGGATTTTAGGATCCAAGCTGTGTTCTGCAAAAGTATTGTTGCTTTTCCAGTAGCTGAAAAAGAGAATGGTAAGGAAGAACAGCCTTGGACAGAGCTGTGAATTCAGGAGAGACTTTTTTGTCTGAATCTGCTCTTTTACCTTTTACCCTCATCTGATTGGATACCGCTGTATGTTTTTGCAAATTTTCTATACAATTGAAAACATTAAAAGGTTTAAAATAAATTTATGATGATTTTGGTTATTATCGAAGGAAGACAAATCCCAAGAGTGACCTATACCCCTTTTACTTTTCTGATGTTCTGCATCTCACCTTTATTCACTACAAAAAAAAAAAAAGCTATTCCTGGCCCTATTGTTTCTAGAGAAATAATTTTTTAATTGTAAATAAAATCATATAGCTTCAAAGTCCTCCACTACTGTATCTACCAACCCTAACAGCTATATGTATTTTTGGGTGCTATAATATGCCAATTACTTTGTATATTGCTTTACAAATGCTGTTTCATGGCATCCTCACAAATTTCTATCTTTAGAAATTATTAATTTCTAATGAGACAAGCAAGATTGAATAAATTGCCTAAATCGCACAGCCATCCATGGCAGGTCAATGTGACAACAAAATCCGCCGCGATCTCTGAAAGACAGGAATCCATTTCTTGCTTTCTAGTAGAAGGGAAAATCTGATGCTCCAAGAAAGATGGGCCAGCTCTAATACCAGACCTTGCTGGCTGTGGAATAGACTATTTTACAGAGTGATATAAAAAGCAGGTAGAAAGGTGATGTTAATAACACTTCAGATTTCTTCTTGGTATCTTTGCATTTCCAGATGCTGAGCGGGAAAAATCTCTCTGTCCCTAATTACTTTTGACAGTCTTGAAAATGAAGTCAGGTCAGAGCTACAATCAGTATACTCAGAGTATTCAGGCTGCAGCTCAATTTATTACAAAGGACAGAGCAGAACTTGATTTTAGTACATGCAACTCAGTCATGGCTGAAAAAGAGTTGGTGAGGCAAGGCTAAAGATAAAGATAATTGAAAGAACAATAATAATTATTATTATGGAAGTGCATGGTGCATTCTTACAGAAGCAGATAAATACCTAAGTCAGTACTTAAATCATATCTTCTAAATTTATCTGTCCTCCGAGATGCTAAAGCAATGTTTTAAACAATCTGCTGAGAAATGATTGAACTGAAGAATGAAAAGAATGTAACAGAACATTGTCCCTGCAACCTCCATGGCCTTCAAGCCTGATGTTCAGAAGAATTCACTGTCTCCTCTGGAAAGACCCCGAAGCTCTTCACAGACAAACTCTTCCCTGGTCCTTTGAACCAGCCATGTTCATGTGAGTCCCCCATATTTCCTCTGCTATTTTCCTAACTAGCATGACCCCCAATACTTGGGGTGCTGTCACCCCCTATGGTCCAGCTCAATTTTACTTCTTCAGATGTCCTTTGGCCATATTCCACAGCAGGAATGGACCATTCAGTGACCAGTTGTCACACATGGTCATGTGACACTCTCACATTATTGCCTTCAGTGACAATTTAAATCTTGAATCATATATTAACTTTGGGTGTAGCAGCCTTGATTTTTACCCAGTTTTGGAAATTCCTTGAGGTGAGTTTTGCATTCAGCCTGACTGGGTAGAAAGCAGGATCACCAGCTCTGGTATGAAAGGCAATGGATCTATTGGACAGAAGAGGAAGATAGACAGAAATAGGGGGCAGCCAGAAGAGGTCAAGTAGACCTGGGATCTGGTATGAAGTTCTAGGGAGTGGTGATCTAGATTTTTAAAAATTGATGAATGAAAAATAGAGAGGGTGATGGTGTTAGGTGTTTGGAAGCAAATGAATACTTAAACTTTGCTGACGAGTCTTAAATAAGATAAAGATACTGGGAAGATGAGGCAAAACGATATATAAGGAAGAACAAAAGCCTAGGATTCAGACAGCAGTCCTCAGACACTGGTTCTACCACTTCCTATATGAGTTAGATCAATGTGACAGGAAGTAGTAGAACCACTTCCTATTTGAGTTAGATCAGGCCAGTTCAGCCCTCTTCAGCCCTCTGTGGTTTCCTCATATGTAAAAAGGTGATGACATCTCTAAGCTCTGCTAGGACAGAATGAAATCATGTATGTAAGAAGCCCACCTGAAACAGCATCTAACATCCTGAGCTGTTAATGCATGGCCCCTTCCTTCTACTTTGAAGAACCTATGAGATGACTATTAGAAATATAGGATTGGAAGTGGGGTTAGTGGGAAGATGTAGAAAAATATTTTGAGACCCATGACCCAGTCTAACAGTAAATATTGGTGTTCTACCTCCTCAATGATGAAAGCTAGCAGACCACAAAGGAAAGCAAGTGATATGCATAACCATTTCACAAACACTGTGCTGATTTCCAGGTTGCCAAGAAGGGTAAACATGATCCTTATGGCCCTCACCTCAATAAACAAAATATTTCACAATGGGTTAAATATCTAAAGTGTGAAAATTTTGCAATACCATTATTTTAAACCAGAATATAAGCTCAAATAATCAATTAGATGTTAGCCAGCTTAACATCATTCATGGAAAAATGCTAGAAACAGTTTTCTGAAAGGAATAACCTGACAAACATAAGGTGATTTGATTATGAGCAAACAATATGTTTTAATAGGAGAAAGATGTTATTAGCTTCTTTAGAAAAAGTGTCATGGTGTTTGATTTTAGACAAATATCCCTCCTAAGAATTATGATAGAGTTGGATCACTAACTATGCTACAGCTAAAAACTCAAGATTACTTTTAAGTGTAGAAGCAAAACAAAGAACAAAAACAGTAGAACCCAGTTTTAAGAAACCTAAATGTTGAAGTGAAAGAGACAGTGAGGGAAAAACACATAGTTCAAATCTGAGAAAATCTCAGATAAAATACACACTTTTAAATTTCTATGAGTTCACATTTGGAAAAAAGTATTTGAATCCTTGCAAGAATATCGTTACAGATACTAAAAGATCTGTGAGGAAAAGATTTTAGTTCATTGACAATATGATACATTATACTAAGACTGTAATTACTTTTGCTAGGTCTATGTGAACATTTAAAAAAATAATGAGACTCAGTGAACAAATGAATAAAGAAATGGATAAATAAATGAGTTAATAAAGTAAAAAATAATACAAAGAAAATGGGTAAGTGGAGATATTTGGAATTTGAACTCTAGAAATGAACCTATCCCAATGATTTATATAATTCATGGCAACAACACCCCCTTTGAATTTCCTGGCTATGACTGAGCTAATGAATGACTCTGTGCCCAACCATCAAATGCTTATAAGTGGCTGAGCATAACCATTTTAGAAAGTTTTATCCTTGTTCTGATGCCAATCCAGTAACAAGGACACAGTTTTGGGAAAAAGAAAAAGATTTATTGCTCTGCTGGCAAAGAAGAAGCACAGGGGACTCCTGTCCCAGAGGCTGTGATTCTGCCCAGCAGGGAAAATAGAGTGCTTTTAAAGAAGTTCTTCAAAGGCTACATTCCAGGTGTGCCCTGACAGGGATCCCAAGTGTGCCCTGATAGTGTATTAAAATTTGCTTGTTAATTTGGGAGATAGTCACTTCCTATGTCTTCTGGTGACATCTTCCTGTGAGCACAGATAACTCAAGGTAACCTTGTTCTCCACCCCAGGTTAGGGAGGGGGAAAGGGAGAAGAGGAAAAGAAAACATGTCCCTTTAAAAATAATCAGCAAGAGCTATATATTCAAAAGGTGAAGTGGACCACTGTCACATGACTCCTGTACACCTTGAGAGTCAAACAGGAGTTGTCTTCTCTCCTGTTGGTTGAAGCCTGATGGGGAGTCCTGCACTATCCTTTGTATGTCCAAGTTCCATCTCACTCCAGAGCAGCAAATCCATATGAGTGTTTTGGTTCATTTCTAATGACAAATTCTTGCTGTACTCCAGCACTAACAACGATGTGATGCTGGGCAGAACCTATCATTTATCTTTGTCTCATGGAGATGATCCTAGCTATCTCACAGTGCTGTAGAGGTGCAAAGTGTTATCCTTTGACCAGCATTACAAAAATGTCATTCTCTCTGTCCGTCAGAGATTTTTTTAAGATGTCTACTGGGTCAGACTGGGGACACCTCTACTACTTATCCCACCAGGTCACCTGGGGATTGAAATAAACTAATCCATGTATAAGTCTGATAAAAAAAAAGTAGAAAAATCGAAATAATATAACACAGCATCAAAGTAAGATACATTTTGATACTCTCATTTTCAAAGGGTGTTGTTTTTTCAAACTTACTGGAAGAGAAACTTAAGTGGTATTACTTTAAACAATCTCCAAACGTTTGACTTTGCTGCAAAAGAAAGTTTGATAAATGAAACCTGCTATTTAATCATTTTTTCTTGACAAAACTAAAACCCAAAAATGCAGACAAAAAAATTATGTGAAAATATTTCACTCAGAACCCCTTGGAAGTTGGGCTGTGTTTCATTGTCTCTCTCTTCCTAGGATCTGACAGCAAAGTGCTGATTTCATAGTAGAAGCTCCATTGATAATTCTTAAGTTAGTTAAGGAACATTTTCCAGACCCAATGGCTCATCAACATGTTATGGATCCTCAACTTATTGCTTCTCTGCAAAGAAAAGGAGAGTTCTCTTCACATAGTGCTGTGAAATTCCAAGCATCTTTTCGAAGAACTCTGAATTATCTTCCATTGCTTTACCATTTCTAATGATGCTGAACATCTCTTCTTTTCCTCATATACAAAAGGAAGCATTATGTTTCTCCTGCGTGGGTCAGAATATCAGTGAATCATCTGTCATATTGATAGGCAGAATGAGAGCTCTCATGCCAAGTTAATTTGTATGGCTGGTGCAATAGTTGGGGTTGCATAGCATTTTGCGTTAGTGAAATTGAAAGGAAAACAAAAAAAAGTGAAAAGACCTGAAAAATAATTCAATGCAGAAATCTCCTTATGTGGCTGGTGAAATAACTGAGAACCATTTCGGCATTTTCAAGAATAATCTTCAGCTTAGTGAGAAGTCAAGATATTCACTTTAAGACAGAAAGAACAGAAGTGATGTTGGCAAGATGGCAGAAGAGTAGTTTCTAACACTAGTTCCCTCATCGTCACCCCCATCACCCTTCTCCAAGCTCATGCACTATAGTGTGAAGAGTGATACCCTCCATATGGGCAAAGAAGAGTAAAGTAGCTACCTGGCTTAGCCACCTAGGCCAGAACCAGGCCCACCCAGTGAATACCAGGCTAACACCCATAACTCCAGTCCAGAAGCCCCAGAGGACCAAACAACCAGGCCTATCACTTTTATTCAACATAATACTAAAATTCTGAGCCATACCACTTATGCAAGGAAAAGGTATAAAGACATTTAAATAAGAAAGAAAGAAATAATGGGCTAGGGATGTGGCTCAAGCAGTAATGCACTCGCCTGGCATGTGCGGGGCTCTGGGTTCCATCCTCAGCACCACATAAAAAAAAAAAAAAAGATGTTGTGTCCACCGAAAACTGAAAAATAAATATTAAAAAATTCTCTCTCTCTCTTCTCTCAGTCTCTCTCTCTCTCTCAAAAAAAAAAAAAAAAGAAAGGAAGAAGTAAAATTGTCTCTGTTTGCAGATGATTTGATTTCATATATAGTTAACCCTAAAAATTCCATTAACACTATTAATTTAATTTAATAAATTGCAGGATGCAAAATCAACATAAAAATCTGCTTTTATATACTGAGTTTTCTATATAAAATTAACTTTATGATCAACATACACACATCCAATTTAAACTTTATTATAAATCATTTGAAATTAACACCTATCTACAGAATATTTTATCCAACAACACATACATATACTTTCTTTTCAGCCACTCATGGAACTTTCTTCAGAATTGACCACATAGTATACCACTTACAAATGTTAGCAAAACAAAACATTGAAATAATCTCTTACATCTTCAGATTTCAATGGAATGAAGTTAGAAATCAACAATAACAACAAAGAGCTATAGAAGCTACACACATCCATGGAGATTAAATAATACATTTTTGAATGATGAGTGTGTCATTGAAGAAATTAAGTGGGAAATTTTAAGAATTTTAAAGTAAAAAAAAATGGAAACATAGCATACCAGAATCTCTGGGATACAATAAAAGCAGTTAGATCTTAGACAGTAGTTTATAGCTTTGACTGCCTACATTAAATAAACCAAAGATTCCAAATAAGTAGTCTAATGATGCATCTTAAGTTCTTAGAAAAACAAGAGCAAAGCAATCCCAAAACTAGTAGAAGAAATAATAAAGCTTAGAGCTGAAATTAATGAACTAGAAACTAAAAGAACAATACAAATGATCAATGAAACAAAGAGTTGGTTCTTTGAAAAAATAAACAAGATTGATAAACCCCTAGCCAAACGAGAGGGGGGGGGGGAGAACACTAAGAGACTATAAGAAAGAGACTATAAGAAAACTAAACAGACCAATAACAAGCAATGAGACCAAAGAAGTAAAAATAAATAAATTAATTAATTAATTAAAAAGCCTCTTAACAAATAAATTCCAAGACCAGATGAATTCAAGGCTGAATTTCACCAGATCTTTAAAGAACTAACACCAGTACTCAAGAAAAAGAATGTTTTCAAACATATTCAATGAAGCCGATATCACCTTGATACCAAAGCCAGATAAGGACACTTCAAGGAAAGAAAACTACTGACCAATATCATTGATGAACATTGATGCAAAAATTCCCGATAAAATATTAACAAATTAAATTCAACAACACACTGAAGAGATCATATACCCCATCATGTTGGTTTCATTCCAGAGATGCAATGACTGTTCAACATATGTAAATCAATAATACATCACACAAATGGAACCAAGAACAAAACCCATGTGATCATCTCCCTAGTTGCAAAAAAATCCTTTGGCAAATACTACATCCCTTTATGATAAAAAAAAGTCCTGAAGAAACTAGGGATAGAAGGGACTTAACATAATAAAATCTATATATGACAAATGCAAAGCCAATATCAGAGTGAATGGGGATTATCTGAAAGCATTTCCTCAAAAATTGGGAACTAGGTAACAATGTCTGCTCTCATCTCTCCTGTTCAATAAAGTACTTGGCATTTTAGCTGGGGCAATTAGGCAAGACATATAAAAGAAGGGGAGAAGTCAAATCATCCCTCTTTGCAGATGATATGATCCTATACTTAGAAGACCCTAAAGGTTCCACCAGATGATTTCTAGAGCTGATAAGAAAATTCAGCAAACTAGCAGGATACAAAATCAACATAGAATAGTCAATAGCTTTTCTGTGTAGCAATAATGAATCTGCTGAGAAGGAAATCAGAAAAACAATTTTATGCATAACTTTTTAAATAAAAGTCCTAGGAATAAATCTAACTATTTTCCTCTACAAGGAAAATGACAGAACACTGAAGAAAGAAATTGAAGAAGACACAGAAGATGAAAAACCTCCCATGTTTGTTCGTAGGCAGAATTGATATGGTTTAAAATGTTCATATGATCAAAAGTAATCTACAGATTCAATGCAATTCCCATGAAAATAATGAAGATGCTCTTCATACAACTAGAAGAAAAAATCCTAAAAGTCATATAGAAAAACAAAAGATCCAGAAAGGCCAAAGCAATCCTGAGCAAAAATAGTGGTTCTGGAGGCATCACTATACCTGATTTCATATTATACTTTAGAGCAATAGTTCACAAAAACAGCATGGTGCTGGAAGAAAAACAGACATATAGACCCTAACGTTCCTCCTTCTACTTCAGTGGCATTCCCCACTTTCCTGTTTTTCTCCACCCCCCTCTAGCTTCTGCATAAGAAAGAAAACATAGATGCTTTTATCTACAACTCTGACTTATTTTGTTTAAAATTGTGGTTTATAGTTCCATTTATTTCCCTGAAAATGACACAATTTCATTCTTAATTATAGTAAATAAAACTCCATTGTGTATATAAACCACATTTTTGTTATCTATTCATCTGTTGATGGATACCTTGGCTGAACAGACATTTCTCCAAATAAGACATTTTTAAAAAGCCAACAGGGACATGAAAAAATGTCTAGCATCACCAATCATCTGGAAAATGCAAATCAAGACTATCTCACATCTGTTAGGATGGCTGTTATCAAAATGTCAAAAGTAAGAGTTGAGGAGTATGTGAAGAAAAGGGAACTCTATACAATGCTGATGGGAATGTGAATTGGTTGTGACCATTGTGGGAAAGGTTGACATTCCTTAAAAATTTAAAAATAGAATCAAGAAATCTAACTTCAGGATATATATTCAAAGGAAATGAAATCAGTATGTGAAAGAGATGTCTGCATGCCCATGTTCATTGCAGCCTTATTTACCCTAGCCAAGATACGAAAACTACTCAAGTGTCCATTGAAAGATGAATGGATCTATATATCTATATCTATAGCCATATCTATCTATCTATCTATCTATCTATCTATTTATCTATCTATCCATGAAAACACAGCCAACAGCATACCTTAAATATGTGTAACATATTGCAGATAAAGTATACATTAATAGAGTTGAAAACAAAAAGTGAGGAAGGACAGATAAAGTTTGACAGATTAAGAACATAGCAAGAATTACCAGCTGAGGAAGAAAAAAAATTGCTTTAATATGAGTATTAATAAATAATGATTCTTAAAAATAATTAAGTGCTATATTTCCTAAAGTGTTTTTTTTTCAACAATAGTCCTACAAAATGAGAGAAAGCGGTGCTCCAACGTCAAATAAATGTGGGAAATGAATGATTGTTCTATCAGTATGTGTTAATATAATACATAGGCTTTCAAGAGTCCTGTTAAATGTTTATTCCACTTGGCATTTCCAAGTGCCACCTCTTCAAAAAGCGCCCTTGTCTAACACAATCCTTTCATGTAGACCTAAGGAAAGTCGTGTGTTTAATTAGGAGACAGCTGTAGTTAGGAGCACAGGCTCTCACAGACATATGGCTAGTCCTATCCCACCACTTACCTAGCAGAGAGATCTTGGACAGGTCATAAGATGGGATGAACAATGAAGCTAAATCATAGGGTTACTCTGAGGACTAAACCAGGGCAAAATGCTCAGGACAGCATCTTGTATACAGTAGGTGCCAATAAATAATACTAAACTTTATGGGTGAAAGGCTATGACTGAACTTACCCCAGCCCATCACCTTGGACTGCTAAGCCATCAGCAAGAAAAAGACCTGCAAGTGGGCAAGGTTCTCCATGGTCATTTAATGGCCATCCTTAGTATTCCACAGCTGGACTCCTCTCTCCTTCTCATTCCCATCATATTACAATGAGTACAAGGAGAAAGCAAGCTATGCAGGACTGTCTCAGAGTGAAAGAACAGTCCAATTGTCTTAGGGTTATTTATGAGATTAAGTATGTCACTTTACTCAAACCAATTTAAGTTGGATTTTTTTTTTTGTCATTTCTGGGAAAGAGCATAAAAGTAGCAAACTCTGAGAAGTCTCTGAAAACCAAAACAGAAAAGAGGGCTTCATTTGCTTTACCTGCAATGGATGTGAACCAAACACTTAATATGACTGGGTGATGTTGAGTCTTAACATTCAGATATGCTTTTATTTAATTATCCTGCTGTATCCACAAGTCCTCATCTCCAAATTGACAACAGGAGCTATCTGCACTCCATCAGAGGTGCAACCCACCACACAGCACACAGGCAGCCTTTCAGAACACATGCTGGGAAAGGATGGGGTTGCCATAGCAACAGCATCCAGCACTCTGGAATCCTCCCTCCCCTTAGCACCCTCCTTGCCAGGGCCTCATCTTCCCTGGAAGGTTTCTTTTTTTCCCCCCTTCATGATTTATATGCAAAGGGCAATTATAGCCTCGCCATACTAAGTCCTGGATCTCAGTATAGGTAATGCATCCAGGATCAATATGACAAATGTGTCCAGTTATTCCCAAACTGGGATGCATGTTAAAATCATCCATAGCAGAAACCTTGATGCCTGTGCCTGATTCCAGACTTATGGAGTAGGATGTTCTAGAAATTCAGCCTGGAAATTCAGACTTACTTAATAAGTTTCATTAATTTGGAAAGCCTCTAATTTATTCTAAAATTCTATTTCGTCCATAAAGAAAATGAGATCCTAAAACCTTTAGGAGATGAATGAACTAAACCTCCTGACCCCTAGCAGCTTATTTACATTTGAAGGGCAAACTGAGTTCAATTCATGCTCCCAAGTTCCAGAATTCTCTGCATGTGCCTGCTATGTGCCCAGTCTTATAATGACATCTCCTCCCATTAATTTGCCTGGGTAATTGGCTGCTTGACTTGTCTCTAAGTGTGGCTGATTATAAAGAATCCCTAGAAATACTAGAAGTCACCTTCTATCATGTGTTCTAATTGGCTAGGGTATAAAATTTCCATCGAATATATATTTCTGGTCTACATAATGGCTGACAACCCCCTCCCAGACTTGGTGAATATTTTATGATCCTATGAAATTGGATTCAGAAATAACACAGAGACAATGGATTCTGATTATGTCTAAATTAAGACAAATCTGTTTTCTAGACTTTAGAAGTAAGGACACATAACTTTTCTTTGATCCCTAAGAGGGTATAATAGATACATCAAACATGGGACATGCCAAGTGGGCTGAGTTAATGACATATGATATTCTAATCATTTCTGAATTTTTAGTTCTTGGAAACTGACAAAACAGCAGCGAGTTTCTACCCAGGTAGACCCTGCATGGTAAGAAACTCTAAGAATCAGAATATAGACAGACCGAGATGATGTCAGTATAAATGATGCCATTAGATGAGAACTCTCTACTTCCACGTAATCCAGACATTTTTTTGTGTGGGGAAGGGGTGCAAAGAACAGCCCTATAAAGTGGGTACTACTATTTTCCTGGATCCTTTCAGATGAAGATGGGTTTCTCAACTTCAACAGTACTGGTATTTTAGGCTGGATAATTCTTTGTCCTGTGCAAGGTGGAATATTTAGACATATCCTTGGCTTCTACAAGTAGCATCCTCTCTATTGTGGCAACAATGATATCTCCAGACATCCATTGCCAAATAGCCTCTGGGAGGCACAATTGCCCCTGGTTGGGAAAAAAATACTCGTTAGTTGACCAGGTCTCACATCTGTAATTCTTTCTTACAGCTACATTTAGACTAATGTTCCCATCCACAGACTTGGCTAAACTGCCTACTTATTTCTTTTAAAATGTCTTTATTTGCACATCACAAAATTCACCTTGGGTATAATTCAGACATTTTAGTATTCTCAGAGTTGGACAAACAGCATCATAACCTAAGATTAGAACATCGTCATCACTTCCAAAGTAAAATTCCTTCCCACCAGCAGCCACTCCCCACTCCACGTTTCCCCCAACCCTAAACCCACCTACTCTCTATCTCTATGGATTTGCTTATTCTGGAATTTTCACATAAATAGACTCAAATAATATATAGTCTTGGTGACTGCCTTAATTCACTGATCACACTACGTTTAAGTCTCATCCATGTTGTAGCATTTGTAAGTAACTCATACCTTCTTGATATCAAATAATATCTCTGGTAAGGATATGTCATATTTGTGATCTAGACATCAGTTCATGAACATTTGAGTCATTTTCAGGTTTTGGCTATTATAAATAATGGTGCAATAAATATTCATATAAAAGTTTTATTTTTGCATGCATATGTGGTTTTATTTTTCTTGGGAATATAGCTAGGAGAGGAATTGCTGGATCACATGGTAACTTTGTGTTTAACTTTTTGAAGAACTGCCAAACTGTTTTCCAATGACTGCACAATTTTACATTTTCAACAGCAGTGTGTGAGAGTCCCAATTGGTCCACATGTCTGCTTCATTCTTGTGACCCACCTATGTTTACTGAGGGGGCCACCGCCTGGATATGTATCCATTTAGTAAAATTACATAAATGTTTAGCAAACTGGGTGCATGCTCTTTTGTAATAATACAAATATTAAAAGATAAATGTTTTATTATCTGAAGATGGCAAAGTTTTCTCGTCACCATCCAGACCAGCTGTTGAGGACTAGTGGGCAATCACATAAAGTCAAAACCTATAATTTGTCAAACTACTCCATCTCCACCACCTTCTTTTTAAAAAATATTTTAAAAATTCTTTCTAATTAGTTATACATGGCAGTAGAATGCATTTTGACACATTGTACACAAATGGAGCACAATTTATCATTCCTCTGGCTGTATAGGGTGCATAGTCACACCAGTATTGTAATCATATATGTATATAGACTAATAATTTCTGTCTCATTCTGCCATTCTTCCCATACCCACAGCCCCACCCTCTCCCCTCACTCCCCTCTACACAATCCAAAGTTCCTTCATTCTTCCCTCCCCTCCTCCCACTATGGATCAGCATCCGCTTATCAGGGAGAACACTTGGACTTTGGTTTTTTAGGATTGGCTTATTTTACTTAGCATGATATTCCTAGTTTCATCCATTTACCTGAAAATGCCATAATCTCATTCTTCTTTAAGGTTGTGTTATATTCCACTGTGTGTATGTAACACATTTTCTTTATCCATTCATTTGGTGAAGGGCATCTAGGTTGGTTCTGTAGTTTAGCTACTGTGAATTGAGCTTCTATAAACATTGATATGGCTATTTCACTGTAGTATGCTGAATTTAAGTCCTTTGGGTATAAACCAAGCAGTGGGATAGCTGGGTTAAATGGTGTTTCCATTCCAAGTTTTTTGAGGAATCTCCATACTGGTTGTATCAATGTGCAGTCCCACCAACAATGTATGAGTGTACCTTTTCCCCCACATCCTCATCAATACTTATTATTGCTTGTATTCTTAATAATTGACATTCTGAATAGAGTGAGATGAAATCTTAGAGTAGTTTTGATTTGTATTTCTCTAATTCCTAGAGATGATAAACACTTTTCTGTGTTTGTTGATGGATCATATTTTTTCTTCTGTGAAGTGTCTGTTCAGTTCCTTTGCCCATTTATTTGTTTTTTTGGGTGTTAAAGAGTTTTCTGTTCTTTATACATCCTAGAGATTAGTGCTCTATCTGACGTGCAGGTGGCAAAGATGTTTTTCCTGTTCTGTAGGCTCTCTCTTCACATTATTGATTGTTTCTTTTGCTGAGAAGAAGCTTATTAGTTTGAATCCCCCATTTATTGATCCTTAATTTTACTTCTTGTGTTTTAGGAGTCTTGTTAAGGAAGTCAGATCCAAATCAACATGATGAAAATTTGGGCCTATTTTTTTCTTCTATTAGGTGCAAGTTCTCTGTTCTAGTGCCTAAGTCTTTGATCCACTTTGAGTTGAGTTTTGTGCAGGGTGAGAGATAGAGGTTTAATTTCATTTTGCTACATATGGATTTCTAGTTTTCCCAGCACCATTTGTTGAAGAGGCTATCTTTTCTCCAATGTATGGTTTTGGTGCCTTTATCTAGTATGAGATAACTGTATTTATGTGGGTTTGTCTCTGTGTCTTCTATTCCATGCCATTGGTCTATGTGTCTGTTTTGGTGCCAATATAATGACATTTTTTGTTACTATGGCTCTGTAGTATAGTTTAAGGTCTGGTGTTGTGATGCCTTCTGCTTAACTCTTTGGCTAAGTTTAGCTTTGGCTGTTCTGGGTCTCTTATTTTTTCAAATGAATTTCATGGTTGCTTTTTTCTAGTTCTATGAAGAGTGTCATTGGGATTTCAATAGGAATTGCATTACATTTGTATAACACCGTTGGTAATGTGGCCATTTTGACTATATTAATTCTGCCTATCCAAAAGTATGGGATATCTTTCCTTCTTGTAAGGTCTTCAATTTCTTTCTTTAATATTCTGTAGTTTTCATTGTAGAAGGTTTTCACCTCTTTTGTTAGATTGATTCCCAAGTAATTTTTTTTTAGGCTATTGTGAATGGGATAGTTTTCCTAATTTCTCCTACAGTGGATTCATCACTGATGTATAGAAATGCATTTGATTTATTGGTATTGATTTTTATATGCTGCTGCTTTGATGAATTCATTTATTAGTTCTAGACGTCTTCCTCAACCACCTTCTTTAAGCTCTGCACATTTAATATCTCTATGGAACAAGTCACCTTGTTCCAATGTTCACTCTGCAGGAAGTTACTTTTGGAAGAAGTTGGTCTTGCAAAATTGGGACTTGTATTCATACATTTACTGAGATTTATTTTACTTTTTATATGGTCAAGGGGACTGTTGGTTAGATCAGCTTTGGAATTTTCCTGCAAGCAGGCTTGGAAGATATAGCATGCTCATGTCCATGTGATTAAACCAACCAAAGATTATTTTCTTGGGAAAATTGTGGACCTGTTGACATATGATCATCCCTTTAAGGGGAAATAGGGAAAATGTCATTTTAGGAACATGTCCTTATCCTCAACTTTTTAACAATGTCAGTCTCCCCCCAAGTTTTTGAGTCATTTAAGAATAATTCTGTATTCAACTGTCAGGAGAGGGTGGCTTCACCATGCAAAATATGTGCCCTTCTGGGTCAAATAGGGATCTTAGATTCCATACTAGTGAAATCTACTTTGCATACATTCAGCAAAAAAGATGAAATTAATGGAATGAATTTCACAAAACCAAAGAGCCTAGGAAAGGATGGGTACCCAGGTGACAGAGCATTCAGAAAACAGCAAAAGCCGGCGTGCATTATAGACTTGCTATTTGTCAGTTATGCTTACTTAATGTTTTTTTTTTCATTTAACTATCAGAACCATTCCATGAGGTAAAAAATTTCACCTATTTTATAGATGAGGAAACTTAGGGTGCTTAAAGAACTTTCCTCCAATGTCACAGGAAATGGCATCTGTGGAATAGTTATGGGGCATGTAATTTGGATGCTCAGCTGCTCAATGTCTTCAAATGCTCAGAGAAAGAAACATGACTTAATGAGAAATGCATGAAATATATTAAATTTCTTCATGTATTTATTTAGTGGTTCCTACATGTCAGCAGTGTCCTTAGTATCTTAGATACATTATTTTATTTAATCCACACTCTCACCCACCAAAAAGCCTGAAATGAGGCTACGACTACTTCCACCTGTTATAGAAGAAGGCACTAGTTCTGCAGAGCCCAGATAATTTACTCAAGTTCACACATGCGTTGAGGGTCAGAGCTGAGTTTGAAACACTTAAAAATGACATAAACTTTTGGAGTCAGACCTACTCAGCCCACTCCATACACACTCCCAATTGCATTCTCAAATAATAATAGTGATGGCATAATGGCCATTTCTAACATTAATTAATTATAATGTGCATTAGCATTGCACTGTGATAAATGAGTTATATTCATTATCTGATAAAATTTTTAGAGTGCTATAGACTAAATTTTACCCCCTCAAAATTCATAGGTTGATATTCTAACCCCAAGTGTTTGGAGATAGAGACTTTGAGGAAGTGATTTAGGTTAAATGAGATTATAAGGGTGGGGTTCTAATCCAATGGGACTGGTGTACTATTAAAGAGGATGAGATAGTAGAAGTCCACATACATGGAAAAAACTTCATGTTAGGACATAGTGAGAAGGCAGCTGTCTGCAAGCCAAGGAAAGAGGCTGCTGGAGAAACCAACCCCAAGGGCAACTCGATGTTGAACGTCCAGCCTCCAAAACTGTGAAAATAAATTTCTGTTGTTTACATCACCTGGTATGTGGTGTTTTGTTGTGGCAGCTGTAGCAGACTAATCCTTACCATCATTACCATTTAGTCCTTAAGGAGAGAAAATCCTCAGACACTGTATTTGATAATAATTTTTTAGATTTGACACCAAAAGCACAGACAATAGAATTAAATACATGAACTTGGACTTCATCAAAATGTAAAACTTCTGTGCATCAAAGAACAAACCAACCGAGGAAAAGAACAACCTAGGAGAAGGGACAAAATATTTAGTAGTCATACATGAAATAAGAGATTTGTATTCAGAATACATAAAGAATTCCTACAGCTCAACAACAAAAACAAATGACCAATTAAAAATGGGCAAAAGACTTGAATAGGCATTTCTTCCAAGAAGATATTTAAATGGTCAATAATCACATGAAAAGATGCTCAACATCACTAATAATCAGGGAAATGAAAATCAAAACCACGATAAGATACCATCTCATACTCATTAGGATACCTAATATCAAAAAGCCAGAATTTTAAGTGTGGGTGAGGATGTGGAGAAATTGGAATACTTGTGCACTGTAGGTAGGCTTGTGAAATTCTGCAATTACTACAGACAACAGTATGGGAGTTCCCGTAAATATTAAAATAGAGCTCCCACATATGGTTGCCACGGTTTAGATGTGAGGCATCTCTGAAAGCTCACGTGTGAGACAATGCAAGAATTCTTAGAGGTGAAATACTGAGATTATGAGAGGTATGACCTAATCGGTGGATTAATCCACAGACATGGATTAACTTTAGGGTGGTAACTGTAGGTAGGTAGGGTCTGGCTGGAGGAAGTAAGTCCCTGGAAGAATGCCTCTGAGGTTCATATTTTGTTTATGGGAAGCTGAGCTCTCTCCCTCTGTTTCCTGTCATGGTGTCCTGAGCTGGTTTCCTCCATCACACCCTTCAATGATGTTCCACCTCTCTTTGGACCCAGAGCTATGGGATCACATGAACATGGACTGAATCTCTGAAACCATAAGTCAATAATAAACTTTTCCTCCTCCAAGATTTTTCTTGTCAGGTCTTTTGTTCATGGCAACAAAATGCTGACTGAAACAATAGTCTAGTAAGTTCACTTCTGAGGACATGCCCACAAAATTGAAAGTAGGGAGTCATATATTTGTGTACCCATGTTTAGAGCAGCAGTAATCACAATAGCCATAAGGTAGAAACAATCCAAGTATCTACTGACAATGTAATTTTACATGAATGGACTATTACTTAGTCTTTAAAAAAGAAAGAGATTCTGACACATGCTGTAAAGGTAGACAAACCTTTAGAACAATTATACCATGTGAAATAAACTACTCTCCAAATGACAAGTATTGTATGATTTCATATATATGAGTCGTCTCAAATTCACAGAGAAAGAAAATAGAATGAGGTTGTCAGAGGCTAGAAGAGGGGGGTTGTGGAGTTATGGGTTAATGAGAAAGAGTTTCAATTTTGAAGCATAAATAGCTATAGATATCAATTGTGATTATGTTTGAACAACAATGTGAATGCACTTAATGCCACTGAAATGTACACTTAAAAATTATTACGATAAATTTTATATTTTATATAAAACCAAGGTTAAATTTTAAAAAAATTAAACCACATATAAAAGCCCCAGATATATGTAGATTTTTTAAAATTCCAAATTGCTCAGATGTAAAAAAAAGAAAGAAAGAAAGAAAGAAATCCCAATAAATTTGTTAAAAATTCTTAGACCTGGGTGATAAAACTCTCTGTATCATAGGATAAGATACAGATGACATATATGTTTTATGTTCTTAAACTTTTAGAAGGAAAAAATAATGGTCTTTCAAGCTCAAAGTAGGGAATGATTCCTTAAGACAAAAAGTTCAACCCTTAAAAGAAAATACGGATGTGTGAGAATCTATAGTCTCTGTTCATGGATAAGCTCATTAGAAAGTGAAAGTTCAAGCCGCGGCCAGGAACAAAACAGAGGAAGGACTGTGATCTAGAATATGTACAGAGCTTCTGCCAATCAATAAGCCAAACCACTTGGCAGAAAAATGGACAAAACATACGAAAGGAAAAGTTACAGAAAAGAGATCAAAGAACACTGAGTATCTGAAAAGACATTCTAACTACTAATAGGGGAAATGGAAATTCTTATAGCACAAAGACATTGCATAACCATTGACTGGCTAAAGTGAGAATCCTGAATCTACCAAGTACTGAAATGATGCAAAGAAACAGGAAGTCTCATTAACTGCTTCTGCAAGAGTGAATTGACACCGACATTTTGAAAAAGAATCAGCCAGCACTGTCTAAAACTCAAGATGCAAATATCTGCTGACCTAAAAATATATCTACAGAAACTCTTGTGTGTGTGGTCAAGATGTTGGCTTTTGTGGATCCACATTCATACATTCAACTTACCATGGATCAAAACTATTTTCTCTTAAATTGCATTTGTTGCTGAAGGCATGCAAACTGTTTCCCGTCATTATTTCCCAAACTATACAGTATAACAACATTTATTCACAGAGTGGTTGTATTATGACATTGTAAGTAATGTAGAGAAGATTTAAAGTATACAGGAGGATGTGTGTGTTATAAGCAAATACTGCGTCCTTTGATGTAAAGGATTGAGCAGCTACAGATTTGAGTGTCTGTGGGGATCCTGAAGATAATCCCTTATGGATACAGAGGAATAACTTTATATGAAATGCTCATAAAAGAATGTTGTACTAGTAAACATTTGGAATAGCATAATTCCATTCATAGGAGCACAGGTCATTCAGCTGCCTTACGTTTATATCACAGAATACAACCTGGAAACGAAAATGTCTGCACTAAACCTTATGCGTAACAACATGGATAAATCTTACAAAATCAATTTGAAGGAGAATATATAACAGTACCACGCTAAGTACATTCAATTAGAAATCATACAAAGTTTCAAGTGCCTAAAAATAAAATTGCTTAGTCTCGGGGTATGCTAATCTCTAACTTTACCACATGCTTCTTAAGAATATAGGCCTATACTTAATTTTTAGAGAAATGCATGGAAATTACAGATGTCTGGGTATCTGTGAATGAGGAAGGGGGAGAGGATGCAATTAGAGATGGGGTCTCAGCTGTTTTATGGAGGGTCATTTTATAAGCTAAATAATAGGTGAAGTAGAGTTTGGGTTTGACATAAAGACTTTATAGTAAATATAGGAAGGTATTAGCACTGTGAAGCTGGTTCATATTGGGGTGGCAGCCTTTGTTTTCTACCTGGTACAGAGCATCTATTCTTTATGAGTGGGGTCCTACTTGGCTTTCACCCAGCTCTAACTGATCCAGGCAGGGATTTTTTTTTTTTTAATTTTGTTTTGTTTTGGTTTTGGTTTTCGTACTTGGTATTGAATCCAGAGTCACTTTACCACTGAGACACACTTCCATTCCTTTTAAAAAATATTTTATTTTTGAGACATGGCCTCACTAATTTGCCTAGGGCCTCACTAAGTTGCTGAGGCTGGCCTTGAACCTGCAATCTTCCTGCCTGAGCATCCTGAGTTGCTGGGATTATAGGTGTGTACCACCACACACCCATGCAGTTCTTCTTAACAGCTTTCCATTAGCATCTTAACTTCAGCAGTTCCAGGGACCATCAGTTCTCTTGGACAATGAGTTCATCATATGTGACCTAATTCTGACCAATGGATATGAAAGAAACCTTGCTTCTAGGAAAGAATCTCAAAAAGTTTCTTCCTTTCAGTGAGTTGGAATTGATTGTGAATGGTAGGGAATACAACATAATGGGAATGGAGTCTAGAGGAAAACATTTCGGAGCTAGCAGCTTCAAGAGTTTGTCAAGAAGGACCCAGTCTTCTGGGTGTTATGCTGCCATCAACAGTAAGCTGAGTCTGACTCATGTTCCAAGGTGGCTGCTAGAGCCCCATCTATCACAATCACATTTTAAATAGCAGATGGAGGAAATACTTGTCTTTTCCGTTAAAGACATTCACAGAAGTCATCAGACATTTCTGCTTAGATTGTCCTGCTTTCCAGAAAATAGACACATAGCATAGCTGCAAAGCAGACTAGCAAACATTCTTATTCTTGGTAACGCAGCTAAAAAGTTTGGCTTCTATTGTTAAGGTAAGAGGGGCAAAATAGTTATTGGAGAACAATGACTATTCATTTCTGTTTCAAAAGCCCTAGGCATGTGAGTGAGAATAGCGAGTGTAATAAAGAAAAAATAAACATTTCTATTTTAAAATAAAACTATCATTATTCTGCCTCCTAAGAATTGATAGAAAATTTTTACTTGTGATACAAAAATGAAACTGTGTCCTTCTCTCTTCTACTTAGAGAGAATGGGATTAGAAGAGTGAGGTGGAGGAAAACCAAAGAAATCTCTTGATGGCTTTTATTTTTGTCCAGTTTTATTTTTCGTGTTGCTAAAAGGTAGCAAGGGGCCTTTTGTATTTAGTGAGGAGAACACCAGGTTTGGGATCTGCAAAAGTTAACCTTCAGCGGAACAGGAGACAACCTCTCCAGACTGCCCTGCATGATAGAGACAGGGTTGAGTTGCAGGGGAAGCCGGAGGGTAAAGGCCTGGAACAATAGGAAGGTGTGACTTTCCATTTCTGAGGGTTAGGACAAATTAATTTGGGGTTTTTTAAAAATTCTTGGCTTCCAAACCTTTCAGTAATGGCTGCTCTATGTAGAAGTCCCAAGAGAATATAAACTCTGTCTAGAAAGCCCTTGGAGAGGGCATTGGACTCATTCACAAGCCAGGTATAGGGTCCAGATCCACTCCATCTACAGCTTATTAATCTCAGCTGACGTTTGGAGAAGGCCAGGCGACTACAGGGAGTGCTGAGACTGTGCCCCTGGGAATGCCAGAGGTAGCTCTTGCAGCGCCCAGGTGGAAAGATGGCAGAGCTGTTTCAGTGTGTTTAGTTTCCACGTGGACCTCGTTTCCACGTGGACCTCACCATCATTCTGAAGATGCCTTTTTATGTTCACAGAGCAACTCTGAAGAAGGAAAGTGGCACTAACACGGTAATTGAATGAACCTTGTGGGTCCCCAGGATGTCCTGGAAAAGTGCTTTTTTCTTGTCTTAGAAAACACTATCAGGTGTGCACACAGCCCGTCTAACCTTGAGCTGCATCATCGAGCATCTCTAGCTCCAACCTGGTCTTTCCTACCACCAGCCCAAAGGGACACCCTCTGGAACTTTCCAAGCAAGTAGTTAACAGTGATTTTCCTCATTCAACCATATTTAGAACAGCAAGCTTTCCACAAAGCCTACATGGATGAAAGACAGCACAGTGAAAATCTCCAGCACCACCAAATATGGGGAATCAAAAATTTTACAGTGGCAACTGTGGCTCGACTTCCCACTGAGGGTACGAAAGATATGGTTGTTTTCAAGTCTCAGTTTTACTACTCAGGTATAGAAACAGAAGCTATGACTTCATTATTGATAAGATAATTTTTGTGGTTTCTTTTCTTTTGGAACCGGAGATAGAACTCCGGAGCACTTGACCACTGAGCCACATCCCCAAACCTATTTTGTATTTTATTCAGAGACAGGGTCTCACTGAGTTGCTTAGCACTTGGCTTTTGCTGAGGCTGGCTTTGAACTCACGATCCTCCTGCCTCAGCTTCCCACGCTGTTGGGATTACAGGTGTGCGCCACCATGCCCAACTATGCTTTCTATTTTGCAAGGTCTACAGCTAGCATTGTTTCTGCAATAAGGGATAAAAGACCTGTGTTTGTTTTTTTGCAAACAGCTAGCTAGCTATTTGATCCAAAACAATTTGTTATATAATCTGTTCTTCCTTCACTGATGTTTAATTTCTCCTTTAACTATAAGTGATTTCCAGGTGTATTGGGGTCAGTTTCTGAGATCTCTGATTGTTACACTGACTACTTTCTCTAGGTAAACTGTTTTTATCATTTACATTTATGTAACGGTTTAAAAACTCTCCACTCTTATTCCATACCCTCATTTTCAGGATTTCCCACACTATTCTCACACATTATTTTCCCCAGCTGACCCCTAATATTATCTCAAGTTCCAAAACATATAGCCAATAATACTTCATTAGGATGATATTGAAAATATAATGTTGATAAATATAGTATTTGTTTCTCCCATGTGTTCTCCACTTCACCAGAGTGATCTCTTCATTATCTCAATATCTCTCCAAATATTTTTTTTTAAGTTTTTTAAAGATAGGGAAACCTGAAACAATAATACAGTGGCAAGACATATACCTGCCACTTAAATTCAAATCTTGTTACCTGCCATGTTATTTCTATTTATGGCTTTTTTTTTTTGTACCAGGGATTGAGTTCAGGGGCGCTTTACCACTGAGCCACATCCCCAGCCCTATTTTGTATTTTATTTAGAGACGGGGTCTCACTAAGACCTGCTTAGCGCCTTGCTTTTGCTGAGGCTGGCTTTGTTCTTGCGATTCTCCTGCCTCAGCCTCCCGAGCCACTGGAAATACAGGCATGTGCCACCACACCAGCTATTTTACTTATATTTTTACTGGCCTATTTGAGAATAATTATAGGCATTACTATAATTTATTCCTAAATGTATCAGAATATATTTTCTAAAAATTCATTGTCCTACTAATTACAATACCATTAACACACCTACACAATTTCCTTAATATCATCTAATATCCTATCTATATTCAACTTTCCTTAAGTATTCAAATAATGCCTCATAGTTTTGGGGTTTTGTTGTTATTTCATGAAGCTCTGCCACATTTATTTATTTAGAAGCTCAATTCCAATAACATAAATGTCACAGTTTTAAAGTATTCAGTTTAGTAGGTTTTAGTATATTTACAAAGTTGTGCAACCAGCATAGCTATCAAATTCTAATTCCAGAATACTCTCATTAACCATAAAGAAATCGACCCATTAACCGTATCTCCCTTTCCCCCCTCATCCTGGTCAATAGACTAATCTATTTTTCACTAATTTATTTTCTGCCTCTAAGACGTTTCCTATTCTGAACATTTCTTATAACTTAAATATGTAAGCTTTGTGTCTGGCTTCTTTAATTTAGTGTGATGTTTTTGAGGTTCACTCACATTATAGCATGGATCAGCCCTTCATTCCTTTTATTACTGAAAAAGATTCTACAATAGGAACATATACCACATTTTATTCATTTATTCACCAATTGAGAAACATTTGGGTTTGTTTTAAAACTAAAATTCAATCAAGAAGTGACCATTTCATTCTGTTGTCATATCTCTTCTATGTAAAACAATTCCCTCCCATTTATTTTCCTTCCTTCTTTTCTTTCTTTCTTTCTTCCTTCCTTTCTTCCTTGTCTCTCTCTCTCTCTCTGTCTCTCTCTCTCTCTCTCTCTCTCCACCTCCCTCCCTCCCTTCCTTCCTTCCTTCATTTTGTCTGCCTTTGACTTTTTGAAGAGACCAAGCCATTTGTCCTGAAGGATTTATGATTATTTTCCAGAGGAGTTGTTTCCTTACTTTTTTTTTTTTTTACTTCCTGTTACTTTGAAGTTAAGTCAAAGGCTTGACTGGGTAAAGCATTTTCAGTGAGCAGCCTTTGTAAGGCATGCTGTCTCTTTCAGACTGGATCCCACAGGCAGGCATGGTATTGACTTGTTACAATTCTAGTCATACTCAGAGTCAGCCTTTGGTCCAGGTGATCTTGTTACTGTAAAGATTTATGTTTCATAATAAATTGTTCCCTCTTTTTTTTTCTCTTGCTCAGAGTCCCTTACAGAAATATCAATTTGAACCACTATCCATGCATGAAAATACCTTCACAAGAGGTAAGGAAACCAGATGAGGGACTATAGCACCTGAGTGTGGTACAGACAAAAGAAAAGACACACTGAAGGGGTCAGGAAGGGTGGTTCACATTACCTGTATCCCCCTCCTCCACTCCAGGCCTTCTGCGTGAAGGGCAAGGAGTTTAGTGAGTACTAGTCTTTGCTTCAAACTCTGTCTCTGTTAGTACCTGCTGCTACAACAAAATACCTGAGATTAGGTAATTTATAAGAAAGAGAATTTATCTCTTCAGTTCTGGAGTCTGGGAAGTCCACAGAAACACACATGCACATATACATACTCGCATATATACATACATGTATGTAGATCCATGTAAATCCTAAAATTAACATATTTACATACATGCACATATACATAAATTTACATATTCATACAGTTATGTGCACACTCACACATAAGCTAAACAATGTACTTTCACACACACACACACACACACACACACACACATGCTCACACATATAACAGACAATACTACAGTGCTTTATGATGAACAATTGAAATGTTTCAGGAATATCTGGCTTAAAATTGAGATATGCTTTTAGGAGGTTATGTCTACCTTGCTGATTGTCAAAAAAAAAAAAATTCCAGAATTTAAGAAAACCCCACTGACAAGTAGACAGACAGAGCTGGACTTACAGAGCACTTGGCGCTTTGCCTTCGTGACTCTCCATAGTGTCTTCATGACAGAGACTGCCTGGAAGTGGGAGGTGATCTGTGAGCTGGATCCCCAGATACAAGATCCACATGCGTGGCACAAGGATCTCAGTTGTCTAGATCCTCCTAAGGCAACTTCTGCTGTTGAGAGGATTTTTCTGCAGTTCCTAGTTATATCAAGTCCAATATCCCCAAGGCTGTCTTGTCTACATCAATATTTTCTTGAGAAGATTTAATTCTTTAGTCAATTTTACTCAATTAGTCATTGTTTGTTTTATTTTCTGTTGAATATTCCTATTGAGCCTAATTTTCTCAATCATTCAATTTTCAACACTTCCTACATGATTGTTTTTCCTAGCTTTTAGCATTCCATGTCAGCTTTATTCTGTTGTTGAAATATCCCGAAAGTACCCATTGTCAACAGGATGATTTTTAATTTCTTTTTTTCATCCAATCCATTTTTTTAAAGTAGATCAGTATTTTATTACAGAATTTTTCTTCTGCCAGGATTTATTTATTTTTTTCTCTGATCAAGTTATTTGGTATATTCCTCATCATGTTGCATATTGCTCATGTTGAAAAATTTTAGCAGGACAAAGGGAAACTAGCAGAAGACAAAATAGTGGGGCAAAAATTAATGACAGTGGCTGAAAAGGCCCTTCTTGTACAAGGCAAAGCAGCTTTTGTTGAGCCTCCACACAAAGTAGGTTGAGGTTCCATTAGAGCCTGTATTAAGTCATGCTTCACAGTTTTCCATAGCCAACGTGCCTAGAATCCAGTGTCCTGAAATACTTACTTGTTTATGAGACCAGGGATCAGCTGTGTCAGCTGGAGTAAAGTCTGGCCTGGATCATTTTTAGGGTTATCCCCACATGTTTTCACCTAGAACCCTGCTTAAATGAGTTCTGTCCATAGAAAGACAAATACTGCACATGTTCACTTACATGCAGAAGTTAAAAATGTTGATAGAAGCAGGGAACAGAAGAGTGGTTACTAGAGCCTGGGAAGGGTATGCGAGAGATGGAATGAAGATGGTTATTGACTACAAGGGTGTAATTAAATAGAAAGGATAACTTCTAATGTCTTATAGCACAGTAGGGTAACTATCATTAAAATAATTTATGGTGCATTTCAAAATAGCTAGTAGAGAGGATTTTGAATGTTCCCAGCACAAAGAAAGGACACATGCCTGAGATGATGGATGTGCCAATTACCCTGGTTTGATCATTACGTGTCGTGTACATGTATTGAAATGTCACACTGTACTCCTTTAATACTTACAGTCATTATGTGTCACTTACAGATAAATGAAATTATGTGCATGTATTAAAATGAATGTTGGGGGGAAAAATAATGAGCCATGGATGCCGTGGGATACGGTGGGCTCAGAAACTCAAGAAGACAAACTGAGACATAGCACTCCTCTCCTAAAGCCCCTGGACAGAACTGTCATGCTGGTCTCAGGGTCACCCCCAACATCAAAATGATCAGAAAAAAAAAAACAAAACTCCTCCCACCATCAAGTCATACTAAAATCAGGAAGAGAGAGAATTGCAATCAATAATACCACCGAGCCTAATATAGTCTTTCCTTAGTATAAAGGAGCTGACATTTCCATAAACAGCAGAACAACAACAACAAAAATCTATTTTGTGGTGAATTCATGTATTCACCTATACCAAAACCAAATGAACGAAAACAAACAAGAAAACAAGCTGGGCACAGTGGCCCACTCCTGTAATCCCAGCAGCTCCAGAGGCTGAAACAGGAAGATTGTGAGTTCAAATCAGCCTTAGCAATGGCGAGGCACTAAGCAACTCAGTGAGACCCTGTCTCTAAATAAAATATAAAATAGGGCTGGGGATATGGCTTACTGGTCAAGTGCCCCTGAGTTCAATCCCTAGTATCGAAACAAAATAAAACAAAGGAAATAAACAAAAACAAACAAAAAAATAACTGAAACAATTTCTGTGTTGAATTCTTCCTACTGGTCAGCCTGTTACAATAACTAATGATGAAAAGCCCACTGTTCCTCAACCAAACAAAGGTTCATCTGATTAAGCAACATTGAAAACAATTATCACCTGATGGCTTTACTGAACGTGGAACTCTATGCTATTTTTTCTCCATCACCTGAAATTCCCCCAAAGCAGTCAGGATTTGTAGCCAGCTAACAGGAGCCATATAAAGTGTAAGTGATAGGGCCCATTTTTGGATGGAGGGCTTTTCACTTGAGTTGGAAGAAGAGGGCTGTAAAGAAGAAAAAAAATTTAGGATTTGATTTTAGGCTGAGAACAATAAGAAAGAGAAGCAGAGATGACAACATTATTCTATATTTAAAAGTTTTCCACCAGAAAACTTCTAGAACTCATAAATGAATTCAGCAAAGTAGCAGGATATAAAATTAACATCCATAAATCCTATACATCAGTGATGAGTCTACTGAAATAGAAATTAGGAAAACTACCCCCATTCACAATAGTCTCAAAAAAAATTTTTTTGAAACTAATCTAACAAAAGAGATGAAAGACATCTACAATGAAAACTACAGAATACTAAAGAAAGAAATTAAAGAAGACCCTAGTAGAAAAATTCCCCAAGCTCTTGGATAGACAGAATTAACTTTGTCAAAATAGCCATACTATCAGAAGCACTATACAGATTTAATGCAATTCCTATTAAACCCCAATGGAATTCTTCATAGAAATAGAAAAAATAGTCATGAAATTCATTTGGAAAAATAAGAGACCTAGAATAATCAAAGCAATCCTTAGCAAGAAAAGTGAAGCAGGAGGCATCACAATACTAGACCTTAAATAATACTATAGAGCTATATTAACAGAAATAGCATGGTATTGACTTCAAAACTGACACAGAGACCAATGTACAAAATAGAGGACACAGAGACCAATGTACAAAATAGAGGACACAGAGACAAACCCACATAAATACAGTTATCTCATATTAGACAAAGGCATTGAAAACATGCATTGGAGAAAAGATAGCCTCTTCAACAAAGGGTGCTGGGAAAACTGGAAATCTACCTGAAGCATTTTGGGAAATAGCAGTGTTGTAAATGCCTAAAGCATCTTTAGACCTTCTGGTGATGACACCTCCACTCCACTGCCTCACTCTGCATTCTTCTCTAAGCCCCAGGCCTCTGGTCCCCAAACTAGAACCTGACTCAGCCCCCTTGATTGGCTTAGTTGCCTATGTGTTTAAGAGTGTTAGCATCAACTCATCTCTCTCCTAAGACACATTTCAACTGAGCTAAAATAGATGTCCATCACAACTTTCAAATCAAAGTTAATTCCTTAGCATTATTCTGCCAAGAGTTATCCCAGCTCCACTCAAATTCCAGAAGACCACTTATGTTAGCTTTTAAGGGGACACCTTTATAGTTCAGGTATGAGTGAGGGCAGGAGCCATACCTTGGCACAAGCACATAAGAGCCATCAGCGTGTGAACACATTGGATCTCTCTCCCCTTCCTTCCTCCCTTCTCTCCTGGGTTTCTTCTTTGCCTTTTTTTCTGTTGCATATCAAACATCTAACATGTCTGGTACAGAAGAAGTCTAGACCCTACGTTCTAGAGGGAAGATACGACAGATAGATAGATAGATAGATAGATAGATAGATAGATAGATAGACAGACAGACAGATGACATGATAGGTTATGATAGGAGTTCTTTAAGAAGGTTGTCACGAGGATAATAAATAGCAAATGCTAAGGCTTTGAACTTTAAGACTATTTCCCAAAGTTATTGTAAAACTTTCTTCTCAGTGGGAATGCTTGCTGACTTTTGCCAATTGTCAATTTACTGACTGAATATGAATATCTGTGTTTTATTTTATTAAAAATATTTCAACTTCTGGCCAGATGCGGTGTCGCACGCTTGTAATCCCAGCAGCTCAGGAAACTGAGACAGGAGGATTATAAATTCAAAGCCAGCCTCAGCAACTGCAAGGAGCTAAGCAACTCAGAGAGACCCTGTCTCTAAATAAAATACAAAATAGGGCTGGGGATGTGGCTCAGTGGTTGGGTGCCCCTGAGTTCAATCCTTGGTACAAAAAAAAAAAAAAAATCAACTTCTACTCTTTTCTCTAGGGGCTTTAATCTGGTTGGACAGAGATTTATATACACCTGAAATACCAAAATATGAGACCATTATAGGCCTTATTCCTCCAAAACAGAAAGGATGTAGAGTTCGTGGCAATAGATGAATAGGACACAACTAGACACCTATATTTACACTTATTTTCATACAAATGACAGATAAGGAAGCAAAAGAAAGAGATAAAGGAATAAAGTTGAGGAAGGTAAAAAGAAATTTTATCAGTTTATAGCAACAAAGATCCTCTAAAGAATGTAGACCTCTAAGTTTGGGAAATAATGTGTTGACAGATTTACAGTGTACCTTACAAGATGAAAAGTCTGAGAAGTCCTGAAAAAAAAGATGTTAGGGGCCAGGTGTGGTGTGGTGGCCTGTCCGTGTATGCCCAGGTACTTCGGAGAGTGAATCAGAGGATCATTTGAGTCCAGGAGCCGGAGATCAGCCTGGGCAACAGAGAAAGACCTCTAAACAGACAATCAAAACCATTTGCTCCTATAAAGTTGACTTATATTCTCACAGAACTTTATTTTGACCAGGGTAAGTCTGTGTAAGAGGTTTCCATTGAGAAGTGTACAGGGGAAATAATGAATTGAATTTTCTCCTACCATCAGCCACTGTGACGTTGAGCTCTAAACTAGAAAAATTCAGATCTCTTCCATTGTGTCTTGAGTAAACTCATCACCTGATGAGTCATCATTCTCAGGGCCAATGTCCTATGTCCATGATACATGGTGACGCCTTTCTCACAGACTCAGGATTAGCGTCCCATTAATCTCCAACTAAAATAAGTTCCAAAGAGGAAGCTATTAACTTCTGCTGAGAGGTGATCCTCTTTTTTTATTAAAAAAGCCAATTTTTCTGCCTTCATGTATAACTAATTAGAACAAATAAATAAAGTTTTTAAAAAACCAATTTATCAGTCTCTCTAATCATAGTTCTTAAAGTAAAAAAAAAAAATGAAAGAAAGAAAGAGAGGAAAAAGGGGGGAATCATTTTTTATTCTGTAATTGAAAGTTTGAGGTTCATTATTGTTCCTGTTCTGTTCTGTTTGTTTGTTTGCTTGCTTTTTTTCCTGGTAAAACAGTTCAGAATACTGTTGCCATCTACAGATTCCTGGAATGTTCTGAGCAAATGTATTTGGTTGCGAGGGTACAATCTGTGAGAGAGTTTACAAACTGAAACCTGTTGTCAATACTGAGCGGAAAAGCCCAGCTGAGCATCTGCGCAGATACCACTATTCCTTGGACAGTATCTTGAAATGGGTTTCTAGGAGCTTGTCCCAAACAAGAATTTTTCATGAACGTATTAAGGAAGTGCCCCCAGGGGAAAAGATGAATGGGTGGAGAAGCAAGACCCGAGAAGGGGAGGAAGACTAGCTGGAGTAGTTTCAGAAGTGATTCCAGCCTCCAATTGTGCCCTCATCCTCTTCCTGCAGGCGAGCTCTGGAGCATAATTTCCATCTTAAAGGTGTCCTCAATGAAAGCAAAGGAGAATGACTTTATAATTTCTACACTCACCAGCTTTTGCTAAAGTCTATTTCAAAGGGTCTCAAACATAAATGCACTTTCAACTTTGCACTGTGGGACAAAATAGATGCTCTGGCCCAACGATGGGCCTCCATAAAAGAGTCAATGTAAAAGCCATTGAAAGAAAAATCCAACAGAAACCAAGGGAGGAGTAAAGAAATGATAAAGGGTTCCAAGGAGATATGAAAACAGCCATTACAGCATCTGATAGAAGGATTGTGTTGAAGCCCAGGTGGACTGAATCAAGTCCATCACTGTGGCCTCCAGGACCCAGTAAATTTTCACTTCCCTCACTTTTCCCCCTTTCAGTGATATCCACCCTTTTGCAGTGCAAATGAACTCAAAGGTGACTCTGCTTCCATTCTTAGTGTAGTTGCTTTCCTTATATGATTCTCTTTGAGTTTGGCAAAGATAGCTCCTTTGCAACAATCCACCTTTACATCTTATTTCTATCTAATCCTATGTTTGCACCTTGCCGAAACAAGGATGGACCTTTGTGGAGAGGCCAGTTTGCAGCACTCGTCACAGAGGTGAAGCTAGCTGCCTGAGTGCCGCTGGACTCCCTGGCACTTGCTTTGTATCCAAGGAGTTTTTTAAAGATGAGTAAATTTCACTTTCCTCCAGTGGAGGCACCATCTGTTTGTACTCTGAAAAGTAGCACTAATATATGATTCATCAACTTATGTATATGCTAACATGATCCAAGAGTTTAAAAATCTTATTTTCCACCTTTGTGGATCTTATGACTCATTTAGAATATTTTCTCTTATTTACATTTTATTATTTGGCCTTGGAATCAAAATTAGAAGCTAAAGTGAATATTTTATGGCCCATACTGTCTCTTGGTTCCCTTCATGAGTTCCCTGATGTATAATACCAAGCATTTACAATTAACTGAAGGCAAATGAAGGATTTTTTTAAAGCAAACCAAAAAACAGTCATAAATAAAGAAACTTGGAGAAAAGGTTAAATTTCTAGTTCATGGAAGCTTTATTCCTATATCATCCATGATTTTCTTTAGAATCAGGAATAACACTTACTTCATCTGTTATCTCTCCATCTAATACTACACATCTTCCTATGCTCTGTGAAATAAACTCCATGTGTCTTTCCACCATGCACCATTTTTGCTTGCAAGCAAATGTTAAAAGCTAAGGAGCTGCTTAATATTTTTTTCCTTTCCCACTCCAACCCTTCTCAGTGGTCTCTGCTGAGGTTTCAAATGT
This sequence comes from Marmota marmota marmota, assembly GCF_001458135.2. NCBI lineage: Eukaryota > Metazoa > Chordata > Mammalia > Rodentia > Sciuridae > Marmota > Marmota marmota. The sequence goes on along the minus strand of NW_026000026.1, from coordinate 41,457,748 downwards.
TGGAGAACCCCAGAAAAGTGTTGCTTTCATCTCTGGGATCTCCTACAGGTACACTTCTGCTGGGACGATTGCTTTTTGATTAATATCCAGGAATCGTCCCCAAAACTGAACTCCAGAGCGGGTATCAAAAATTCTGGAGTCCTTAAATTTCTGCAGCCATCTTTTGTTTTAACCAAAAGTAGGGAGATAACATTTCTCTCAAATTTATAATACAGGCTGTTAGCAAAATAATATGATATACTGGAGCTTTAGCACTTATTTTAGTGTTTACTTACAAGGCTGCTTCTCCCTAGGACAGAAACATATGGAGGAATTTGGATATAGAACAGTAAAATGCAAAAGAAGTTTTTGCAACATGATGCCCAATACAACTTCACTCTCTGCTTCTCTAGTAAAATTTTCAGTAATTCCAAATACTTTGGGAGTCATTTTTAGAGCTTTGATAGAGGAAAAGAAGAAAACAAAAAGGGATACTACAATGTGTTAAAGACATGAATAGGCCCCACAAAGGGAACCTGCCATGTATACATGTGCTTCATGAGTAAGTGTATTCATGGAAAGAAGCTCCCTTTTGAATATATTATTAAAATGGTTTGGGAGAAAATGAGCTATTGCAGTTCAGATTCAAGAGTCAAGTGCCATGAAAACTATAGATGCCTCCCTTTGTGTAAAAGTATATTTAAAATATCTCTGCCAATCAGTGTCTTCCCACCCACTGTGTGTTTCTGCAGCTCCCACACTGGCTTGGAGAATGTCAAAGAAAATTTATTTTAAACTGTCTGTCTGAGTAATAAAATGCTTTTTTCTGCTGCCGGCAAGTGTCATAATGAACTCTAGTTATAAAGGGTGAAAGGGAACAAAAAACTTATTGAGGGGTTATACGATAGGAATATTTGCTTCCATATTTGGCTAATGGTGGAGACAGGGTCTGACTCCCAGCAGGATAGGAAGAGAGATGGAGTCAAGAGAACAATGTTGAAAGGGTTGGAGTTCTTGAATCTGGAGGAAACACTTGGAAGTAAGTCAGTGAGATAGTGTCAGAAAGTCTGACAGTATTGTCAACACAGAGGAGAAGATCTAGAGAACTAGAACAATGGTCTGGTAGGTTTGACCATATTGTCTAGTATCAAAATAGCACTACTTTTAGAAAAAACAGTACCTCCCCAAAGCATGGTCACTTAAAACAATAAGCATGTATTTAGCCCATGATTCTGCAGGTTAGAAATTTGTGGTGGGCTCAGCAGGTGGCTCTTCTGCCCTCCTTTGGACTCTATACTTGTATGGGGGATGATTTACTGGTGTATGATCATGACTGGCATTGCCCAAAGTGACTGGGTGTCATGCTCTTCTCCACATGTCTCCATCCTCCAGCAAACCAACCAATTATTCGTAGCAAAGATGGAGATGCTAGAGAGAGCAAGCTCTGGTACATATGCTCACTTCAAACCTCTTCATACATGTTTCTGTGAGCATTCTACTAGGCAAAACAAGTCCTATGGCTCAGTCCAGAGTCAAGGGGGTTTCCCATGATGGGCAAATACCATACTACAAAGTCACATGGCAAAGGAGTGAGTGCAAGGAGGGAAACAGACCTGTGTCATTGCTAGTTAGATTTTTATCACCATACAAAATGCCTGAGATAAATAACTTACACACAGCAGAGGGTTTTTTGTTTGTTTGTTTGTTGGTTGGTTGGTTGGTTTATTTATTAGCATTTTCAGTTCATGGTAGGGAGGCCCTGATACACTGGACCTGTGGTTAGGCAGCACATCATGGAAGCAGCATATGTTGGAACAAAATTGATTACTTCATCATGAGCCAGAGAGCAAAAAGAGAAATAGGAAGAGGTCAGAATCCAACTACACCTTTCAAGGGCACACCACCAGTGACTTCCCACTAAGACCCACCTCTCTTAAGCTTCACCTCCTTTCAATAGCACCACCCTTAAATACCCTTTAAAGGATCAACCCTTTAACATCTGTGTCTTTGGGAACATGGAAGACTCAAATTATAGCAGTCATTTGTGCCATCTACTACTTAGTCATTCTAGGTTTATATTGATTTATTATTTCCATGATATCAGAACTCCAAAATAAAAACATATCAACCCAGGAACTGTTCGTGCCCAGAATAAAGCCGAGTGACCAGGATATATATTGAATGAATGACTTGTTTAACCAGTGATGTGCAAGAGAAAAATAGCAATTTCCAGCATTAATATTCTTCAATCTGTTTTCTTGGGGTACCCTTAAATACAGTATTTCAAGTTTGTTATTTAACATATGCATAACACATCCTTATGTGCCACGTGCCTCACAACAATATTTAGGAATTATTCTCACAACAGCCTGGGGGAGAGTAGTGCTATGATTATTTCAGTTTATTGTAGAATTGGCTGAGATGACAGATGTGTCCCAGCAACACCCAACTAAGTAACTGAAATGTGAAAAGTGTCAATGGTCCCCTGGTTACTCAGTTTACACAAGCAAACACATTTCCAACTGGACTGACTGATTGTTGGACTGAAGTAAATAAACCAAACAGATGTTTTAGCAACAGGTTTTCACAGCTTCAAAGCATATTAAGGAATTTTAAAAGGGCCAATTCATTTGCCTCAGATTGCAATTGCTGAGGCGGTCCTATATCTGACAACCTATGGGTTTTAGAGCTGGTAGATCCCTGCATAACCTAAAATATAGAATCCCAGTGAACCTGGGGTAGCATATTACCTGAAATTAAGTTCCTTCAGAAGCAGTGTCTGAGAGAGCAAGTGCAGTGAAGGTATTTGATCTTAGGAAACACTGGAAGTGAGAAAAGGGAAGGGACCAACAGGGTCTAGCTATAGCAAACATTATGATTCTAGCTACCTTCTCCAAGGGAAACTCTGGGAAACCTGATATATACCTCACTCAGAGTTACCCTGCTCGGAGGCAAGGGAGTTGGGATATTTGTACCCCAAATCTTGTGTGTCATTGACTGACACCTGCACTTCAGGTGTATGAACTTCCTGGCACTGATACCCAGCTGGGTGTGTGGCCAGAGCAACTTCTATAATCTCAGAAAGGAGACATAGATACGAGAAACTGGAGGTAGGCATGATCTAAAATGCTGAGGCTCAAAGGATTTGGGCAGAGCCCAGCAAAGTTTGCCCCAGGATGAATTTGCCCAAATGTGAAATAGAGGCATGTTTCTCTGGGCCTTTTTTCTTAAATCTACTAAAAGCAACAAGGTAGACAGAACAGGGGGAGGGGTGATATATCAGTTATACCATCAGGAGACAGAGCCACCCCAGTTGTTTGGATAAGAAATATTTAATCTAAAGAATTCCTAATGAGTAGAAGGTGGTTAACTGCCAAGGAATAAAAGACAACTCTAAAGAGTCAAAAAATATAAGTACCCAACTCAACTATTATCAATGCTAAGGGAAAAGCTGCTGATGAAGGAATTAAGAATGAGAAGAAGACAGGGATGCCCTCTTTCACCAATACTATTCAACATGGTCCTGGAAACCCTAGCCAGAGCAATGAGACAGAAGAAAGAAATTAAAGGGATATGAATAGGTAGAGGAGAACTCAAACGATCCCTATTTGCCCACGACATGATTCTATATTTAGAAGACCCAAAAAACTCCACCAGAAAACTTCTAGAACTCATACATGTATTCAGCAAAATAGAAGGATATAAAATTAACATCCACAAATTAATTGTGTTCCTATACATCAATGATGAATCAATTGAAAGAAAATTAGGAAAACTATCCCATTCACAATAGCCTCAAAAAAAAATATTGGGGAATGAATCTAACAAAAGAGGTGAAAGACCTCTACAATAAAAACTATAGAATACTAAAGAATAAAAATTGAAGAAGGCTTTAAAAGATGGAAAGATCTCCCATGCTCTTGGAGAGGCAGAATTAACATTGTCAAAATGGCCATACTACCAAAAGTGCTATGCAGATTTAACACAATTTTTATTAAGGTTCTAATGACTATAAATAAAAAAAAGCAGTCTTGAAATTCATTTTGAAAAACAAGAGGCCAAGAATGGCCAAAGTGATCCTCATTAAAAAAAAAGTGAAGCAGAAGGCATCACAATACTAGACCTTAAATTATGCTACAGAGCTATAGTAACAAAATTGCATGGTATTATCACCCAAACAGACACAGAAACCAATGGTACAGAATAGAAGACACAGAGACAAACCCACATAAATATAGTTATCTCATACTAGACAAAGGTGCCAAAAATGTACATTGGAGAAAAGATAGCCTCTTCAACAAAGGGTGCTAGGAAGCCTGGAAATCCATACGTAGCACAATTAGACTCCTATCTCTCACCCCACATAAAACTCAACTCAAAGTGGATCAAGGACCTAGGTGTTAAACCAGATCCTGTGCCTACTAGAGGAAAAAGCAGGCCCAAATCTCCATCATGTTGGCTTAGGACCTGACTTCCTCAACAAGAATCCTAAACCACAAGAAGTAAAATCAAGAATCAATAAATGAGATAATATCAAACTAAAAAGCTTCTTCACAGCAAAGGAAACAATAAAGAAAATGAAGAAAGAGCCTACAGAAGGGAGAAAAATCTTTGCCACTTGCATCTCATATGGAGCATTAATCTCCAGGATATATAAAGAACTCAAAAAAAAATTAACCCAAAACACAAATAACTCAATCAATACAAATAACTCAATCAAACTGAACAGGCACTTCAAGAAGAAATATAATCAGTCAACAAATACATGAAAAAATGTTCAACATCACTAGCAATTAAAGAAATGCAAATTGAAACTACATTGAGATTCCATCTCACTCCAGTCAGAATGGCAATTATCAAGAATAAAAGAGTAAATGTTGGCAAGGATGTGGGGAGAAAGGTACTTTCAGACATTGATGATGGGACTGCAAATTGGTGCAGCCACTCTGGAAAGCAGTAGAGAGATATCTCACAAAACTTAGAACCGAACCACCACTTGATCCAGATATTTCACTCCTCAGTCTATACCCAAAGGACTTAAAATCCTACAGTGACGAAAGTAAATCTGTGTTTATAATAATTCAATTCACAATAGCTAACCTATGGAACCAACCTAGGTGCCCTTTAACAGATAAATGGATAAATAAAATGTGGTATGTATACCCAATGGAATATTACTCAGCCACAAAGAAGAATAAAATTATGACATTTGCCAGTAATAAGCCAATCTCCCCCAAATCAAAGGCTGAATGTTCTCAATGATATGCAGATACTGAATCACAATAGATGGTAGGGAGGGAGGATTAGAGGTTCACTGGATTGCACAGGGGGGAATGAGGGAAGAAATGGGGGATGGGAATGCAAAAGATAGTAGAATTAATTGGACCTAACTTTCCTATGTTCGTATATTGTAACACATGACTAAACCAGCCAGGGTCACTCCAGGTGAACTGGGCTGGCACGAAACAATCACACAGAGGCAGAGAAATACCTTTTTCTTTGGCTTCTGTGATGGCTCCTTTGACCCAGCTCCCACAAAGGAGGCAAGGCAGGCAAGAAAGAGAAAGCATGATTGGAACCCCGTTTTATTGGGGAGAAGCCATTCAAATGAGGCCAGGGGTCAGGTTTCAGGGACTTGAATCTAGCTTCATGATGTCATTCAGGTCAGCAGGTTGACTGACATCTTGGAAGGCCACGCCCATCTCATGTGCTGTGTGATGATCAAAGGCAGAGCAAGTGAAAAAGACACACTCATGCACAGCCCAGACAGAGCAGCATCGTCAGGCCAGTCCGCTTTGTGTGCTCAAAATGCTCTCAGCTCACACACACAGCCCATGGCTGGCTTGCCACCTCTCCACATTCCCATTGCTCAAAGCTAGGGGGCGCTCAGCTCCTATGTGGCAGCTCCCGAAATTCATATATGCATACATGACCAGTGTAACTCGATATCATGGGAAACTATATTCCATGTATGTATGATTGTCAAAATATATTCTACTGTCTTGTGTAACTTAAAAGAACAAATACAAAATTTAAAAAAAAAAAGAATGAGAAGAAGCGTCCCTCCATCAGTAAGGCAGAGATTCAGCAAGACTATCAGTGATATTGTGATTTATAAAGAAAAAAGGTAAACAGATACACACAGACACACACACATATACACATTTTAGGTCTTAGTTCCAATTTTCTGGCACTGGGCTTCTAAAACTCTTCTATTCTCCAGAATGATGCATGTCTTCTGTGCACCCAGGGACTGTATGGATGCACTTGTGCCCCTTCCTATGTATTTCTTCCATCTGGTGGTTCATCAGTATCCTTTATTGTAGCCTCTATTAATAAAACAGAAAATACATAAGTGTAGTATCTCCCAGGGTTCTATGAGACACTCTAGCAAGTTCATCTAACAGGAAGGGATTGTGGGAACTACTGATTTATGGTTGATTGGTCAGGAGTGTGGGTGACAACATATTACTTGTGACTTGCATCTGAAGTGGGAGCAGTCTTGTGGGACTGAGCCTTCAACCTGGGAGATCTGATGTCATCTCAGGTAGATAGTGTCAAAATTGAATTGGATTGAATGACACCTGGCTGTGTCCACTGGAGAACTGTTTGGTGTGCAGAGAGAAACCCTCACATCTGGTTCTGAGCCTTCTGGGTTGCATCAAGTCAGTATGTGAAAAGTGATTGGAAAACCACTGGTTATATCTTGCAGATCACACGAGAGTCAAGTTGAAAACTATATCTTTCCACAATAACAACCCTGAAGAAGTTTTCTTAGTTGGCCCTGGGATGCAGGAGGTGGTCAAAACATGGAAGGACAGAGAGTTGGGACCCTCAGCTGTAGTTCAAGTCCCAGTACAGCTCATCCTTAAGCCACCATGCTTAGTCTTCCCATGCAGAATCACCCTTTCATTTCTCCCCTCCCATTACTCATCTTAAAGGTCTACCTCTAACGCACCTCACCTCCATAAATTCTTCCCAAGTCTCCATGGATATATTTACTTTAACAAGGCAAAATTTCATCTCATTTTCATACATGTGATCTTTTGACTGCCTTGAATGAAAACAGTATATTCCCTTGTCCTGATTATTTATTTTCTATGAAACTAAAGGTAATGCCTTTTTTGATCTTGTAATTCCTTGGAATTGCACAATCCTATATAATGGCTATGAGCCACATGAAACTTCATGAGCACTTGAACTGTGGTTAGTTCAAATTGAGATGTCCTGCAAGTATAAAATCCTCACTGAATTCCAATGACTTAGCATGACAGAGAGAGAGAGAGAGAGAGAGAGAATATTAAATATCCCATTAATAACTTCTTTACATCTATTATATGTCAAAATAATAATATTTTGAACAAATGTGTTAAATAAAATATATTAAAATTAAGCATTTATTTCCTTTTACCCTTTTAAAATATGGCTAGTAGAAAATTTAAAATTAAATGAGTGTCTCGCATTACATTTCTCCAGGATGGTACTGTCTTAGAAAATCCACATTTAGGTACTCAATAAATGTATAATGAATAAATTAATGAAGTGAAAAATCTCTAGAGATTCTAAAATGTTTGAATGTCATGGTCAAGTACGTTGTGTTTTAATTTAGACACTAATATATATGGTCATCAACTTTTTTTTTTTTTTTACTTTACCCAAAGTAAGTATAAACCTCAAAAGTTATCTACCCTAGACATTCCTTCACAAAAGAAAGAAAACATTTTATACTCAAAAGCAGCTGGTAAGTGATCTCCAAATAAAGGGAACAGTAGGCTTCATTACACAATTATTTTAAAAGATCAGAAGAAATAGGAGATCTATTTAAACTTTCAAGCACAGACAAGTGCAATGTACAATGCTACTGTGAGTTATGGCATTGGGAGCAATTATTTTTTGACAGAAGAGTTAGTTTCAGGGCAGCTGTGTCACAGGTCAACAGGAAATGCAACTGTTCCACCCACTTTGTTTTAACTATACTTGTTGAAAATCCGTTTGGTAGAGGATCAGCAGTGAAAATGTTAAATGTAACACAATGTTCACCATTTCAATCCCTTCAGAATATTCTGGGGTAACTGAATTCACTGCCAGGGAATTCCAAGGTCAAGTCTTCACACCCATGCTTCCCCAGACACCAATGAGTGTCATTACAACTGGAGCAGAGGAGGGTCTAGCACTTCAGGGTTAAAGGACTGAGCAGTGAGGGGTCTCCCAGCTGGGACTGTGGGAGTTCAACTTGGAAGAGCAGGGATTTATCTGAGAAGAATGAGGTTTCCTTGAACATCATAGAGCAGGTGTCTGATGTAAAATCTTACCCAGCAAGTCCCAATATCACATCAGTAAACAGATATGGTTACTACTTTATCGCCGTCCATAACAAGGAGATCTGAAATTACACATTTTCCTATCAGTCCAGGGGTTAACATAATTCCTGCCTTTGAGTCCCCTCTTCCTCTGTCTGAGACTTCCCTGACTCTGGTGTCATCTGCTCATTAGGGCACCAGACCTGGAGGGAGAGATAAAGGGAGTGGAAAGAAACAGGAGGTAGATATTTGGCTCAAGCTCTTTGGACCCCTCAGATGTCAACTTCCCTGAAATATCATCACTAGCCAATCCAGAGGGTTCTCAGGCTGGGTTGAAGGAACATTACCTTCATATGTGGAGCTGTACTTTTTCATTAGAGCTTCTGTTATCTTACCACTTCTCCAGAATGCAAAAACATTCTCTACAAGTCTCCTCCAATGAGAGAAAACAAAAATAATGGGATTTTTTTAAAAATCTGTTTTCTAGGAAAGTATTTTCTACCAATGCTACCTTTTCTCATGAATTCTTGCCCTACTTCTGGAAAAATCCCTTATTTATAAACATTTGAAAAATTGTTGAAATAAAAGAAAGCAAAAGATTTATTTCTATATTTTTCTCCTCTGCATTGATCTGATCTTGAATCCAGTGATAGAATAGATCCATCTGATAGTTGTGATCAATTGCATTGAGATTCAGTTTACAGTAACAGCCTCAGAGGCAAAGGTCATGTTCCTCAACTGGTAAGGGTGGGGCTGTCTCACCTACAAGGGGCCACTCCAACCTGGGAGTATTAGAGAATAGGAAAGCTGGAAGGAAGAGGGTCTGCCAATCTGTCAACTGTGTATTTCCTTAAAATGTATAATTATTTATTAACACAATTAGCATCATTTTCATTATGCCTGATTGTCATGTATAAAAATGCTAATATACAGATTAAAATACAGTTAAGATCTATGCTCCAATTTGATGTCTTGCTCATAGCAAACTTTACCTATGCCCAACAACTTTGGAGCTCATTGCAGAGTATTTTTCTACCATCTTTGTAGTGTACTAGAAAAATGAGGGTCTAGAATTATGACTTGGTTTCTCCAGATTTGACTCTGATTTATACTTCATCTATGCTATGCTTGGGTATGGTTTTAGTGTCTCCCAAATGTGTTGAATCTCAATCCTCATGAAGAGGGTAGAAACTTAATCTATGACATTTCGAGGAAGGGCCATTGGGAAGTGTTTAGGATTGGATAAGTCATCAGGATAGAGTCCGAGTTATTGAATCCTGGTGGCTTTATAAGAAGAGGGAGAGAGACCAGATACACACATACAGACTGCCTGTCTCTTTGCCATGTGATACATTATACCACCTGGATACTCTGCTAAAAAGAAGGCCATCACCAGCTATAGCCCCTTGACGTTGGACCAGAACCGTGAACCAAAATAAACCTTTTTCTTTGTAACTTACCCATTCTATGGTATGGTATTATTAGTAACATAAAACAGTTCTAATCCAATCTCTTCCACTTTCTTCTTTGGAGGAGAGTCATCCCTTGACAATTCCCATTAGCATTTTTCTTCTGACTATACCAGAACTATTTCTTTCTTCCTTTTTCTTTAAAGAAGAAAATCTCTTTTCTCTGTTTGACTTGGCCAGAGCCAAAAGAAAATCATCTTGAATACATTGGAGTCCTCTAGTTTTCTGTCCTTTGAAGTTTAAATGGCTTAAATTACTTTGTTCTGAATGTTAAAGATTAACCTTTAGCTGCACCCCACGTCAGAATTCTCCAGCCCATTCTATGCCTGTTCCTAAAAGATGTTCCTCTGTCCATCCCCCTTTCTATTTCTTTTTTTTTCTTAATACATTCAAACAGAATAGGTTTCATCCAGAGCTTATTGGCTCTCTCTCAAAAACATTCATTTCGAGGTTCTAAATAGATGAAATCCACCCCACTCTTTTGTAGATTTTTAGAGCAGTCAACCTTCATGTCCTGACTGATGGTAATCTGTTATGCATTTGTGAAGTGGAATTCAGGCCAGAGCTGGCTGTTCAGAAACCACTAAAATTTGCTTCCATCCCTGGGATTTTAAGTCTGTGAAAAAAAAAAAAAACACTACAATTTGAGTTAGGAGGAGGAAAAACCAGACAGATGTCATGTGTGCCTCCCACCGTCTGTGGCTCAAAACCTACTCAAGCTCTGAAATAATCTTCTCCCACATGATCCTACAAAGTTGTACGAATACAAAGCAAGGTACACTAAGTCATAACAAAACTAAGAGTAGAATCAAGAATGTCACGAGTGCCCTTTACTCAAAATTCTGGTATTTACCTAAAGAAACTCCTCAAACTGTACTTACAAGACAATTTACAAACAGCTTCAGCTGACTATCTGTCCTCTTTGGTCTTTCCTTTTCCTCATCTGACTCTTGATTCAAGCATTTAAAAAGAAGCCCAAGGACATAAGGATGAATCTCAACAAACATGATATACACTAAATGTAGGCAGCAAAATGTTTTATAGTTCCTGACATTATCCCCATAGGAAAGAGATGAAAATGCATGAATTCCAAATTATATATCACTCAAAGCATGAGTTATTTTTGCCTCATTGAAATAATGATCTATACGGACTAATATATCACTTAAGAGGATGAGTTAGCATGCAGATGGTTTAATCCAGGAATGAAGAACTGGCATGGAAGAAGGAGCCGGAAGACTGAGTCTGGAGACTGAGGACAAAACCAGACCAGGTCAGTAGGGGTGGTCTAACAGTTTCAAATGTTGACAAAGTTGGGTGAGAGATGTCAGAAAGGAAGATTTCATAGGTACAAATTTATCTAGATAAAATCCAGGCAACCATTTCTTCCTGGTTCTGCAAGTAGATGAGATAATGTTAAGAGAGGGGGATTTGGTTTTTGGTAACTATCAAATTTGTCATCCAAACCAGGATGCTCTGAAGAGTAAAGATGGCCTTTTAAAAATGTTTCAGAGTATAATGATTAAACTTACATTTCCTTAAAAGATATATTTAAGCCCTAATTCCCAGTATATATGAATCTGACCTTATTTTAAAAAGGGTCTTTGGTGATGTAATCCAGGTAAAATGAAGTCATAATAGATTAGAGCGGGCCCTAATCCCAATGACACCCTGTGTCCTTATGTTACCCAGGGCAGAGGGCGGCCTGACTTCAGGAAGACCCAACAAACCAGGTCCAGTCACTCATCAAGCATAAAACAAAAAAAATAATGGTGAAGGAAGAAAGCAATTTTAATATTTAGCACAGCCATTCTAGAAAGACAAGGAGACCAGCAGCCTCAACCCTATCTTTGGAGATACTGACATGACCTTTCAGGTTTAAACAGAGGAAGAACTGGGGCAGGGGCAGAATTGATCTGTCTTGATCAAACTCTAGCCTGGTTGATTATCATATCAAATCTGGTTCTCTGAAGCTCCAAGGAAGTCTTGTTATTTGAGGGGGCAAATCGGTTCCCATGAGACGATTGCTCCTGCTTAGGGGGAGCCTCATCTCAGAGAAATCTGCCTGCAAGGCTCTGTTTCTACTGTTCCTGGCAGGTGTAGGATAATGACTGAGACTTCTGCAGGGGGGTTGGAACAGGACTATTGTAAAACCTGGTTGACAGTCTGTTGATTATTATGTCCCTAAAAAACTTGAAAGTATTTTAGTTACTCTTATCTTGGTGTCTTCAGCCTCAAAGGGGGAATATCCCTGGCTTTAGATGTATACTCTTTAAATGGTTAACATTCCTATGTGCAGAACTGAGCAGGAATCTGACCCAAAGTTTAAGGTAATAAAGGAGACAGAGAGAAAATGAAGGCTTTTTATCCTGCTTTTAGTTACCCATCAGACATCTGCAGGCTCAAGTGACGAGTCAGTGCTTTTTAGCAAAAGCGGTCTCTAAATCCCTGTTACATCAATAAGGAGAAAGAAGGAATAGAAATGCACACTAGGGACCATACTATGAGGCAGAGATTATAGTGAGTTGTCTACAAGTTCCAAGGATTGCTGGAAACCACTAAAACCTAGGAGAGAGGCAAGGATCAGAGACCCTCTCTTAAGACCTCCAAAAGAAACCAACCCTACCTGCACCTGAGTTGCAAACTTCAAGACTCCAAAAGGTTACAAATATAAATTGCTATTGTTTTGAGCCATCCAGTTTGTGATATTTGGAAACTGGTACACAGGGATGGTGAAGCAGTACAATGCTATACAAATTGAGACACTACCACCCACATCAAAATAGTTTTAGTGCTTCAGTCTGGGTGGCCAAGATGGTGACACTATTAGCCATGTTGTAAATCAAATAAATTACAGTTTCTGCAGAAAGATGCTGACTCTGGTTTTTGGACACTAGAAACTGAAGCACTAAAGGTCATTTGCCTAATTAGAGATGCAGAAAAGTTTTATACAAACCAGCCCCACAGGGGAAAGGCCAAGACACTTTAGGCTTTGTCATGCATGACTACATTGCTAATCTTGGCTTAGTACAGAACTCTTACTTTTTGAAAGCATCTTCACATCAATTATCCTCATTCGATTTTAATAGGGACCCTGGGAGGTATAATTATCTTCAATTTATAGATACGTAAAGTGAGGTTTTTAAAGGCTTAGAAACTTGTCCATAGTTACATAAAGAGCTAAGTTATCCACACAGCAAGAAGAAGAACCCAGAACACCGTCTTTCCTAATTATTTTAATTTCCACCACTGCCATGCTGTTTCTTTCCATGTTAGAATTAAGAATACTATCAATGCTTGTTGAATTGGCCAACAGTCAGTGAAAAAGGATGAATAACATTAATTCCTTGAGGAACAAATAAAACACATCTCTAAGTTAATGCACTTTTAAAATAAGAGAATAGAAGGACCTTCTATTAAAATATCAATATTTTCCTGAGAGGCAATTTCAAAAGGCTCACAAATGATACAACCAAGGCTGGGTTCAGTGGCACTTGCCTATAATCCCAGTGATTTGGGAGATTGAGGTAGGAGAACTGCAAGTGAGAGGCCCACCTAGGCAATTTAGGGAGATTCTGTTTCAAAATAAAAAGGGCTGAGGGTGTAACTCAGTGGTAAAGTGCCCCTGGGTTCAGGCCCCCCTCCACAAAAGTAACAACACACACACACACACACACACACTCACAAAGAATGAATGAATGAATGGAAAAAAAAAAAAGAATGACACAACTAAGAATTACAGAGAGACTGAAATAAAGAAGCTTGACCAGGAATGAGAAGCTCAGTATAACGCAAAGAGTATGATGTGATAAATTATGGACAGTTTCTATAAACTTATTGAATCTCACACGAAGCTCTTCTAATTATATACGCAATTTCACAAGTGAAATTCAATTCTGATTTGGTTAGAAATACTTGTTCATCAGAACTCTGAGGCATTGTGGGCACAGACCTGAGGGACATAAAACAGGGCTTCTACCCCAAAACTTACTCTCTTTGTATGTAATCAAAACTCCTAAATCTATTAACCAAACCATTCAGCCTGATCAGTGAAGTTTACCCAATATCATGGAGCTGATAACAGAGACAGCATCAGAAAATCACAGTACTTCAGAGAAAAACAGGAAAAACAAGCAGCCTCAGTAATTCCTATTGCAAAGAGTTATTTTCCATGTGACCCTGAGATGTATTAATAAAGATAAATGGCTGACACCAGATGAACAATTTTATGTCATCAAATTATGTCTATTAAACTACATTTCATGCTTCCTAATTATTGAATTGAAGAGGTCTGTTAGAACAGCAATAACACACTCAAACTGGTCTGATTCCTGCTTCAACACCCTTTTTATTAGAGCAATAACTTATGAGGCTGAACTAATCGCTCATTAATTAATACTTCAAACTCTCTTTGAGATGGAGTAAGCAAGGTGTTCTCTGAGAGTAATTTGATTGATGGAACAGGGACCCCAGGTGGCATCCTGTTGGGAACCTCTCTCAAATCAATTAATCATGTGCTATATATTTATTCAATAAGTTTGTCCTTCCGACTAGCCTTTCCCCCTGAACTACTTGCCTGTTATCAGGGACTTAGTTAAGACTCAAATAGCAATCAATTTCGTCCTTTTCTGATGCCTGGGGGTGGGAACAGGGGGAGGAAATCAGGGAAGTAGGTAGAGAAAAAAGTGGAAAAAAAAAACCCTATGAAATAAGGAAAGAGAAAGAGACAGGGAAGAAAGAAAGAAAGAGGAGGGGGGGAGAAAGCGGGTGAAGAAAAAGTCAAAAATAAAAACCATGAAATAAAGATAGAAAAAGCTAAGGAAGGAAATGAGGAATGAGGGAAGGAAGCAAGCAAGAGAGAAGGAGAGTGAAGCAAAAATGAAAAAGAAATATGGACAAGGACCTTTAGTGCCTACTCAGATTTGGTATATAAGGGCCAGCAGCAAATCCTGATGCCTTCAGTCTGGGAGGTGAGGAAGTGGAAGGGCAAACATGGGGTCTGGTTTTCCTGTAAACAGGGGCAGTGCTGTGAGTGAAGAGATGAGGATAGGAAATTCTGATACCTGTTAGGAAATTCAGACTTTGCTATTCTCATGCTAGTCACAGCTGAGAAACCATGCCTTTCCAGCAAGGCTGAGAGGTGATATTATAGCATTTTCTAAGATTGTCTAGTGCAAGTCAATGTGGCAAGTCTAACAAAAGAATCCTTTCCATCTGTGGATTTTAAACTGTCTCCCGCTGAGTAGAGGTGCTGCAGGTTAGGCTGAAAGACAGGGAGAGAAGGAAAGAGTGGAGCTCCTACCCACCCTTCTCCTGCTTCAACCAAAGGGACCTACTCCTATCAGTGGGCTCTATGTCAGATCCTGTGCTGCTCAGAAAAAATATAATTTGAAAAACGCATTTTCTGAATGAGTGTATAAAAAATGCATCTCTTACCTGCCTTGTGTGGTTATGGGTAGCATTCGTTTTGTTAATCTTTACAACAACCATCTTAAGCAGCCCAGACAATTAAAACAAATAAAGTTGTGATAAAAGTAACACAAAGTAGGAGCTTCCTAGAATTGAGCTTCTAGAATTTTCCCCACCCATAGATTTCTCCACCCAAAGATCAGTCTTTCTTGAATCTCTTAAAAAAAATGCTTTCACTAACTTTGGAAAGTATGTAAGGCAATCCCCCAAAACCAAGAGCCCAATGTTCTCTCTGATATGTGGATGCTGACTCACAATAGGCGGTGGGGTGGGTAGTGGAGGTTCCCCGATAGACAACCAACAGGGAATGGGGGGATGGGAGTGAGGATGGGAAATATAGTTGAATGAATTGAATATAACTTTCCTATGTTCATATTTTCCTGTTCATATATGAATACACAACCAGTATAACTCTACATCATGTACAACCACAAAAATGAGAAGTTATACTCCATGTATGTAAGATATGTCAAAATACATTCTACTGTCATGTAAAACTAAAAAGAAGAAAGAAAAAAAAGAAAGTAGGCAAGGGTAAGCAGAGCTTTTATTTAATCAAGATATATTTTATGCTCACTGAAATGTGGAGATTTTAAGTTTGTGGTTTAACTTTCAAAAATATAAACACTTCTGGAACCATTATCCAAATCAAGGTAAAGAACATTCCTATCACCTCTAGGAATTTTCTTATAACCAGTTTTAGTCAGTGACATTTCTTAATTGTATTACAAATTAGTTTGTCTGTTCTTTACCTTCACATACTAGGAATCATATTATTATATATCCTCAGGTCTAACTGCTTTCATTCAACATATTTTGGAGATTCATCCACGTTGCTATTTGATCTCAGTAATTCATTTATTTTGTTGCTGATTAGTGTTCCATTTATGAACATGCCACAGTTTGTCGACACATTTGCATGTTGATGGACATTTGGGTTGTTTCCAGTTTGGAGTGCATACAAATAAAACTGCTTATGAATATTCTTATTGATTATGTGTGTATGCAAACCTGTGTTCTCATTTCTTTTGGGTAAATACTTAGGAATGAAATTTGTGGTTCATATAATAACTTATACAAAATTGCCAAATGGTTTTCTAAGATAGATTTAGCATTTTTATTTTTATTTTTTAACTTATTTTTTATAGATGTAACATTTTATAATCCACAGAAATCTTGTTCATCTTTGATTAGTTTTATTGCAACATAATTATTTTATGATACTAATTTAAATAATATTATTCTTACAATTTCCCAAAAATTTTGCTCTTGGTTCAGAAATACGTTTGATGTTTTATAATATTAAACCTTGTATTAACTGTGACCTTGATAAATTAATGAATTTGTTCCAAGAGTTCATAAATTCCTTTAGATTATGTACATGTACTATATGTTGTCAGAAAACAAAGAGAGTTTTACTTTTTCTTTTCCAATGTTTTACACCCTTACTTCTTTTTCTTGCCTTGATGTGTTGGCTGGGACTTCTGATACAATATTGAATGCAAAAGGGAGGGATGAAAAATGATTTTGTGAGCATTTCTCTGCTGTCCCTTTTCCAGAAGGAAGGAGTAAGTAGGAAAAATGCCCTTTCCTATGGTTTCTGTTCAGTGCTGCTACTACATTTCCTCCACCTCATTGCCCATTTCCTCTCCAAATGACAATCTCCTCTAAGAACTTCCGTCTTATCCTTGATACTGCAACTTAAATAGCATCTGGCTATAGATCCTTTGCGTGGCAACCCAATCCAAGCAGTATCCCTCCTGACTCTGATATAGTGCAACATACCATCAGATTAATCTCCATCCATTACACTATCATCTTTACTTATTTTTTTTATCTATTATGTGCATCTCCCACTGAAATATAAGCTCTCCACAAGGAGGGATCTTGCTTGTCTTCTTTACTACTATGCTGGGAGTCTAGCAGAGAATCCACTGACAAAACAAACACATAGCAGATGAGTAAGTAAAGCTCCTACAAAGTCCTTGCCCTGCTCAGAGGAAAACTCATGAACTCTCCCCTCCCTTGCATCACAGAAAGGAAGGTCAGGACGGGTGAAGATACGTGCTCAAGTCTGGGTCCCTGGTTGATAGTCCTCAGACATAAGGAGTGTGGACTTATGGGACTATGTTTCTTCTGAAGCTTCACATTTCTTAGATAAAGAACATCAAGTAGGAGACAGTGTCTACTCCAAGGTTAGAACTGAAGGAGAAGAATCAACTAGGTCATCAAGGGCCTGGAGGGTCAAGATCCCAGAGGATTTTGAATGAGAACTCATGGAATTAAATCTTGGGCTGAAGAGGTTATTTCCAGGGACCACATGGGACAAATTATAAGGGGTCCAGAATGGAGACTGTATGCCAGTGAAGAGGCAATGTCTTCTAACACAATACCATAAATTAAATAGCTCATGAAAAAACGGAAATTTACTTCTCAAAGTTTTGAAGACTGGGAAGTCCAAGATCAAGGCTTTGACGTATTTGGTAACTGGTTAAGTCCTGTTTGTTTGCTTGTTTTAATTCATAGGTGGCACCTTCTTGCTATCTCCTCCCATGATGGAAGGGGGGATGGAGTTCCTTGGGGCATCTTTTATAAGAACACTGATCATGGCCAGTCACCTCCCAAAGGCCCTACCTCCTTATACCATCACAGTGGTGATAGGGCTCGAATGAACTTTGGAGAGGACACAAGCACTCAAATGTCAGCAGTCACTCACAAAAGCAAAAGGTACCCCATAAATATAGACAAATATCACATTCAATCAAAAATAAAATAAAACTATCTGGGCACAGTGGCACACACCTGTAATCCCAGCAACTCAGGAGGGCTGGGGCAGGAGGACCCTAAGTTCAAGGCCAGCCTAGGCAACTTAACAAGACCCTATCTCAGATATAAAATAACAAGGGCTGGGGATATTGCTCAGTGCAGAGTGCCTTACGCTCAATCTCCAGTACTACAGAAATAAATTGATAAATTAGTTATTAAAATAAAACCAAAAAAAAAGAGTAAAGGGCAAGTAAGGGTGGTGGAGTGACAGTGGATATGGAATCGTGAACCAAGGGAAACCATGAACAGAAGCAGGAATCACTGTAAGGAGGGAGTCATGGGCATTGAAAGGGTTAAATGTGGTGCGTTAATTTTAATTTTGAACAAAAGATATAAACCACACTCTCATAACCCTATCTGCCCTCTTGACCTTTACCAAATCCCTGAGTATAACTTGTTGGAAAATTAGGGCTGACTTTTGTCACTATGGGAAGTTCTCTCAGGGCTCTAGCTGAATCTCCCATGCTACAAAACAAAAAGGAACAAATAGCTACAACTTAAAACTCAGGTTTTTGTTTGTTTGTTTGTTTGTTTGAGGATCGTTTTTCTTCACTACACTTGGGCCTTCTTCTTTAGGGGAAACACTCAGGATAAAATCAGACCTGTGTGAATCCCCCTCTCTTCCCCGCCCCCAGGTTCTCTGCAGAGTCACAGCCATATTCTCTGTTTTGGCAGCATTCTTTGGTCCCCCGCTCAGGAGCATTTGGATTATAAAAGCTATTGGATAATAAAAGAAAAAGGCCCTCACCCTCCACACACACCCACTACCAGCTGCACTTGGAAGGCAAATATGGATTCTATGAAGCAATTAGGAAAGAAGCCCAGCTCCCAGCTCCAAGTAGCCACACCATAAATGGTGCAGCCTTCAGGTTGCATTTTGTGTCTCTTGGGGGAGCAGTTTGTGAACCTGAAGAAGAGCCTTGTATTGATTGGTTTCTCAGTACTGCCTGCAGGTACTATAGTTGTAAGAATGTCACAGGGAGAGACTATCTTCCTGAGGGTGAAGGGTGCTGTACAGGTTTTTTTTTATTGTTGTTGTTATTTTTTATTATTTATTTATTGTGTGTGTGTGTGTGTGTGTGTGTGATTATGTCAGCAGGAAAGCTTAATGGCTGTCATTATGGTTTGGATAGGAGATGTCCCCTTAAACCCCTGTATTAACGCAAAAATATTCAGAGGTGCAATGATTGGATTATGGGATCCGTGAACTAATCAGTCCACCCTCATGTGAATGGACTGAGTGGGTAATAGCTGTAGGCAGGTGAAGCATGGCCGGAAGAGGTGGGTTGCTGTGGGCATGCCCTGGAAGGGTTGATCCGGTCTCTTCCTCTCTCACTCTACTTCTGGTTGCCTCGAGCAAGCAGCTTCCCTCCACCATGGCTTTCCATTATGATTTTCTGTTTCACTTTGAGCCCACAGCAATGGATTTGGTCCACCATGGACTGAACCTTTGAAACCATGAACCAAAATAAACTTTTCCTCCTCTAAATTGCTTTTGTCAGGTGTTTTGGTCATGTCGACAAACACATCCACCATTTCAGCAGGGATGAAGCACAGGATCTCCACACCAAGGATGCCCAAGTAGAAGAATTCCAAGAGCAGAAAGTTGACCAGAAGCCTTCTGATCTCACCTTCCCACAGTATCTGGTAACTCTGAGTCTTCTCCAATTCACACTAAATGGCTTTTCATCTGAATGTTGTTCCTCAAAGAAATTAAAATTAGTTCCAGGCATGCACAGAGGAACAGGGAGGAGATATCTTGTGTCTCTTTCCAGTTCTGCCATGAACTAGCTGTGTGACCTTAGGAAACTTCTCTGTCTTTTGTTTTCTCATCTGTAAAATAGAAGGATCTGTGGGGATGCTCTGCACCACACCTTTCAGTTACAAAATTCTGAAAAGATAACAAAATAAAGACAAAATTCTGTCATCCCTGTCAAGGTGATGTCTAGTCTCCAGCTGAATATTTCCAATGGTGGGAGCTTGTATGCTACTTTCTAAAATGGTTCGGTTTGAGTGCTATAAGTTTCTTCCCTGTATCCTTTGTCCGTGTTCTGTTAATGCACTAGGAAACCTATTTCTGAAGATGCCAGGTTTTGGGGATCAGCACTAACGTTTTGAAATCCTAAAAGCACCATATAACTTTAATAAGAGCTACTCAGTATTTATTTATTTGCTGCAAGTGCTTAGAATTTTTCTAGCTCAAATCTTAAAATATTCATGCATACCCAGCCAGAAATAAGAGAAGGCAAAGCAAAACACAGTAGTTTTTTTTTTTTTTTAACCTGAACAGCAATAGATTTTAAGGACATGGTTTTTCACAGAACCAAAAAAAAAAAAAAAATGTTAGAATTGGAAAACCTGTTGTTGGTGAGCCTCATCCAATTTTTCATATGAACCAGTGAAGAAAGTAAAGTCAGCAAGATGATTTAACTTACCCAAGGTCACATAGCTGAGATTAGGCCCACATTTCTGGACCCCTAGCTCTCAGTCTCCAACTATATAGATGTTTTCCAAACATATACCTCAAGACCAAGTTTTTTCAAGATATCAGAAGTGTTTTAGGGGAAAAAGAGAAGGTATTTGGCTGGGATGGGAAAATAAATTTTATGGTCAAATATATTTGGGAATTGCTAGTTTAAAATTATTATTATTATTTTTGCTTTATTTTATAGAAAGGCTTCTCAGAAGCTTAACTATGCTAGTGTCAGGGCCCAATCAGGAAAACAGCAGTCACTTTCAGATTAAAGCAAAAAAGGATTGAATGCAGGGGACTGAGAACTTACAATTCCATCAGAAGGGCTGGAACCACAGAGATCAGGCAAAACCACCATTAGATTCAAGGAGCACCAGAATTAGGAAGTGGCAAGAGCTATTACTGCTGTCTCCAGGCCCATGGTAACTAGTGATCAGGGGACTATCACAAAAATACACAAAATACAAAAGCCAAAGCCCAGACATGCTCCTGTCACTCCAAAGATTGGCAGTGCCTTTTATTTATTACATATATGCATCTTCATGGCAGCATCTAATAATAACAGTGACCCCCTAGGGGATCTTAGTAATGTAGTTATGAGGCTTCTAGCCCCTATAATGCAATAAAGATCATGGAAGATCATGTTTGCTGCTGTTGTTGGAAATGCTATCTTGACTCAGCTTTGAAGCCCTAGCTAGATGCTGCCAGTTCCCTTTCTTGAGCAGCTGAGTCAACATCCCAACCATATTCCTTATTGGGTTCTCCCATTCCAGGCCATCATGCATTTGTCCAAATAGATACAGGCAAGGTACTAGAACATGAGGGATGCCCTTATGTGTTAGAGTCCAACATTATTTAAATAAGCTCATGCACAGAGAGCCTGTGAAATCCTGCCTGACATGCCTAAGTTGCCCCTGTATCTCCAATTTGTAGTTGTCCTGTACCCAGGTGTAACCCCTTACATGGCCTTGCATGTCAGCCTTCTCTTCATAAGAGCTGTAACTAACAAAGAGTTCTGCCTTTCACCTGCTTCAGTATTTATATATTGAGTCCAGATATCAGAGAATCATCAAATCTTATAAAACAAGGGGCAGGAATAGGGCTGAGTTACTGAAATCAATCTTGTATATATATTAACATATATTGAAACTCTCCAGCAAAGATATAGTGTGTAGTATTTTCTAAACATTTTTTTTTGGCCCACATGTCCTTTTTTTTAAGTTTCTTTCTTTTTTTGATACTAGGGATTGAATTCAGGAAAACTTTACCACTGTGCTACATCCCCCAGTCCTTTTTAAGTTTTTATTTTGAGAAAAGATCTTGTTAGGTTGCTTAGGACTCCCTAAATTGCTGTGGCTGGCTTCAAACTTGCAATCCTCCTGCCTTCAGCCTCTGGAGTTGCTGGGGTTACAGGTGTGCACCACCATACCCAGCCCTCATCTTCATTTTTAGGGCAAGACCTATTAATATATGTTCAAAGGTACCAAATTCCATGGAACTTATTTTGCACAGAATTTTTCAAAATAATAACTTCAATGGTTCATGCATTTTTAAGACCCTTTGCTCCAAAAGGAGACAGGAGTAGTATATAGTGGCCAGGACTATGTGATCAGAATATTAATGATCCCAGTCTGCACCAAATTGCCATTGCAAAGAAATTACATTGTACAGAAAGACCATTACTCTGCTACATAGCCCCAGCTAGTGGATTTGTGTAGGACTTCCTGAACCTGTATGTCCACTTGCAAAGCCATCCTCCTTTTCTGATTCAATGCTCTGTCAATCATCAGTGCCCATCGTAAATGATTAGTTCAACTTTCTCCCATCTTCTTTCTTTGAAATCTTGACATGCTGTCAGCACTTGTCACAAATCTTCCTGTGACATCTCTTGTACTACTTGCCTGCTCTATTTAGCAGCTCTTAAATGCCATTTGCTTATTCCCAACTGCATTGTTATCTTCTCAAAGGGAGATTGGACTTAATACTTCTGGGTGCCTCCCTAAACATCTAGAACAATACTAAGCACATAATGAGTACATAGATATCTGCAGCCAGGATAAATTAATTAATTAGCCACTTCAATTTCCAGCAGAAGGGGTTTTTGTTGTTCTGTTGTGGTGGTGGTGGTAGTTGTTTTGTTTTCAGAGTTTTAATTGAAGCAGGACCTGGTTTGCATATGGGAACATTTGTTCACATAGATGAGAGCAAAAATGAAGTTCAGTAAAAATGACTATTACCAAGTGGTAGGAATTATTTTCCTTATGTAACATTTCTTAGCTGCTCTGGTGTTCTTAAACCATGAAGAGCAATGTGACACTTATGAAGTCCTAAGTGACTTTCTTCCTTTCAAGAATTATTTCAGGCTTGGATTCCCAGCAATTCAGAGCCAATTTCTATTTCTGCCATGTTCACACTTTGCATCTTTATAGCTTTTAATTTTTTTCTTACTTACATGATATGTTCATCTTCCAGCAATGACCTTATGATCTGGGCAGAGCTAGTATACTATTATTTTCTGTGTTTGACCATTGAGGAAACTGAGACACAGAAGTGTCAGCTGCTTGGTGGCAAAATAGGGGAATTAACTCAAATCTTCTACCTCCCAATTCATGACTCTGTCTAATGTGTTACAAATAAAAATGCATGAAATTAAATGTGAAAATATGAATCAAGCTAATTGTATAAAGGAAGGATAGAAAATATCCAATTGTTTTCTTCTCATAATGGGTTGTCTTCCTTTCTTCCTTCCTTCTTTCTTTCTTTCCTTCCTTCCTTTCTTTTTTGTAATGGAGATTGAAACCAAGGGTGCTTAAAAATTAAGTCATATCCCCAGCACTTTTTATTTTTTATTTTGATAATTTTTTAGGGCCTTCCTCAATTGCTGAGGCTGGCTTTGAACTTGCAATACTCCTGCCTCAGCCTCCCAAGCCACCAGGATTACAGGTGTGCACCACTGCACCCCCAGCTCATAATAGGTTTTCTAGTAGAAGGAAAACCGTACATCCAGCACCCCAATTGATTGACTTTTGCCCCTTCACACAGATATACAACTCTCCCTGCTCTATTTTTAAAATCACCTGTAAGAATTTATAGCTGGCATTCTAATTTACTCTGCCCAGCTGCCATAACAAAATACCACAGATGGGGTTCGTTGAATTTTTTTAAAAAATTGTTTCATAGTTCTGGAGGCTAGAAGTTCAAGATCAGGTGCCAGCTTGAGTTTCTGTTGCAGATTTTCTTCATGGCTTACAGATTACTGTCTTTTGTGTGTCTTCACATGGCTAAAGGTGAGGAAGAGGGAGAAAAAGTCCTCTGGTGAGGACACTCTTTTTATATGGGTATTAACATTAGGGTACTAATATTGAGGATTAGGGCTTCAACATATGAATTTTGAAGGCATATAATTCAGACCATAACACTCCACCCCTAGCCCTTCTCACAAGCAAAATTCATGCCCTTCTCACAAGCAAAATAAATCCATTCCATCTCCACAGCCACAAAATTCTTAACTCATTCTACCACCGACTCTAAAGTCTTAGATTTCATCTAAACATCATATAATCAGGTATAAGTGAGAATGGAGGTATAATTCATTCTCAAGCAAAATTTCTCTCCACCTGTGAACCTGTGAACCCAACAAAAGGAAATATCAGAAGAAATGGGCTACAGATTCTAGAGCAAGTCCAAAAGCCTAATTCCATTAGATTTTAAATCTCAGGACTCATCTTCTTGTGGCTCTGTATGCTAACTTCCAGGCCCACAGGAGTGGCCCTGTCACTCATAGGGCTCTAGGCATGTCCTGCCCCTAGGTCTGCCCTCAGCTACTAGGTAGAGGCTGTTTGGAGTATAGAAACCAAGATAGTGGCCCTGATTAGCTCTGAATCACCTTTGGGGTCATCTCTCCTCTTGAAAAGCAGGGTACAGCCAAATAACCTGTCATCCCATCCTGCCAAAGCCAAGAAGCCTGAAAGTCTTCATTCATTTCATTTCCATCCCCTTCAGTTGATACTGGCAATATTTCTACTCCTATAATGCCACACACTCTTTATCAAATGATTATTTAGTTACAGCTTTAGTATTCCCAAATGTGGGACAGAACAAGATAGTTTGTCTTCTGGGTCTAAGAGAAAGTCACATTTTTTTAGTGACAGTGAACCTGAAAGGTGTATGCAGCTGGCTGATGCAGGTAAAAGCTCTGGAGTGCTGTTTTAACCTGGAAACCCCCTCTTCAAAACCATCCTTCTCAACATCCTTGCAACCATCCTTGCAACAGAGTGTAAATGTGAAAATCTAATTGTGCTACATAGTTGTGGACTCTGCAGCAGCAAGACAAGCCCAATCCTGCCATTTGAGAAATCCCCTTGCTTGCATTTCTCCACTCTCACCCACCACTTCTGACCTTGAACTGCATTTTAAACCAAACAAGGTCAATTCTTATTATTCATTGCAATTATGCTCTATAAAGTATCTGGGAACAATCAATTAACAAATACTGAACAATCATTCTTAAGGGAAATGGATTAAGTTCTTGAGAGTTTCTCTGGTCACAATATTTTCATCAGCCTTGTAATTGACATGTTGCTCTTTAAAATACCTTATGTACTCAGGTGTATTGCCACATGCTTATAATCCCAGTGACTCAGGAGGCTGAGGAAGGAGGATTGCAAATTCAAATCCAGCCTTACAAATTTAGAAAGACTCTGTCTCAAAATAAAAAAAAAATAATTAAGAAATAAAAAGGACTGGAGATATAGCTCAGGGGTAAAGTGCTCCTAGGTTCAATCTCCAGTACCAAAATAACAAGAAACCTTACATAATACATTGACATTGACATAATACCTTACATTGAGTCATTGACATTGAATTCACATCCAATAGCACTATAATTAATGCCTGAATAAAGATTAGCTAACACATGTATTTTTTCCATAACCCATATCACTGCCTTTTCATACTTGGGAATACCAGACAGTATTTTAAAGGGTAAATCACCAAGAAAAAACATAGAAATGTGAGGATTGGGCCACTACACAGATCATGGAAAGGACCTGGGTTTATAGCATGAGAGATGAAACAGGACGGCAGAGCATGTCCTTGCTCTACCTCTGCTGTGAGTCAGGTGACTGAAAATTTTGGCTGCTATGCACATGTCTACAAATTACTGTGCAGGTACCAGAAGCCATGATTTGGGGGTTACAAATAAGAGTTAGCACATAGGTGAACTTGAAATATAGAAAACACCAATAAGATCGATTGTACTTGCAGTTACTTGCTCTCTGGTTCACAGCTCTTTGCCTATGTACCTGTATTCACCCACAGGGTGATAAAAATACCTGAAGATAAGGAACTGCCCTCTGCAGATGCACAGGTATTTGTCAAATATTTGCTCAACTGAACATGACTTCTTGGTGTGTTGCATTCTTGTGGTATGTCAACCAAGATCCACTCAAGCCTGTTAGTGGGGTCTAACCCTGGTGGCCCTTTGGACACACAGAGGGCTTCACTCTGTGTGTCCAAAGGGCCACCAGGGTTAGATGTAGAGCTTCTTATCATCTATGATGACTGAAATAACTGAGAATCTCTTCTGACTGCCTTGATTCTCAGTGCTTATGACTGAGAAAGGGGCAGAAGAATTGCTTATTTACCTGGAATAACCTGGGGAGTGAGTGGGCTCCTACATGTGGTCTGCAGAGATGGCTGGCTCAGGCAGTTGCTTCTGATGCTTAAAATTATCCTGTTTGAACTTTATTTCTTTACGTTAAACATTGACAGACAATTATAAAGAAGGGAATTAATCCTTTTGAGGGTCTAATTTGACAAGTCCTTTGCATGTTACCTTCTCTAATCCATACAATAATCCCATAAAGTAGATAGAACTATCCCTTTTAGACATTGAAGCAAAGGGACATGCAGAAAGACAGTAATGTGGTGGTCTAGCCAACATCAGGGGGCTGGGGATGTGGCCCAGTAGTAGAGTGTTTGCTTGCCTGGCATGTGTGAGGCCCTGGGTTCAATCCCTAGCACTGCCCAAACCAAACCAAACGAAAACAAACCCCCCCAAAATGAACAACCACCACCAAAAAAATAAATAAATAAATAAAATTTTAAAAACCCTACAGCCAACATTGTTTGATCACAAACTTCTGGTTATTTTCTGTTATTCCTGGATAGGGGATCATACAGCCTTTATCAGTCACAAATTATTTCTTTTAGTCATTTCAACAAATATGGGTAGGAGACTTACCAATCTGAGAAACAGGGTATGAGGGGCTAAAGTCATTGAGTCAGGCATGGCTCCTAGCCTCACTGAAGAATGTGTACATAAATAATTAGGAAATGGGTAGAAGTGAGCCGTGAGAGTAGACTGTTGTCTCTTTGGCTGAAAGAGTAGGCCTTGTGGAGCAAGAGACCCACACTTGATTTGAGGGACAGTGATTAGGATAAAAGCACAGGCAAAGAGATAAGAAAGTGTGGGTCAAAAACTGGTGCTCAAGGAAACTGAATGCAAAGTCAGAACAGGGCAAGGCAAGATGGGAAGGGTCATATTGAGAAAACAACTTCATAGCCAGGCGTGGTGGCACACACCTGTAATCTCAGCCACTCTGGAAGCTGAGGCAGGAGGATTGCAAATTCGAGGCCAGCCTTGGCCATTTAGCCAGACAGGGTCTCAAAAAATTAAAAAAAGGGATTGGGGATATAGCTCAGTGGTAAAATGCCCCTGGGTTCAATCCCCAGTACCAATGTAAAAAGAAAGGAAAAGAATTTAATTTCCAGGTTCAGACTCTGCACTTGGTTCTGAGGCTGAAAGACAGTACCCAAGAATGGGAGTGATTTGTGGAATACAGTATGTATTAGTTTGTTCGGACTCCATAACAAAATGCCAGACTAGGAGACTGAACAACAGAAATTTGTTTCTCACAGTTCTGGAGACTAGAATTCTGAGACCAAGGTGTGTCATCCAGGTTAGTTTCCTCTGAGGCCTCTCTTCGTGGCCTGCAGATGGCCATTTTCTTCCTGTGTCCTTACATGGCCTTTCCTCTGTGCCTTTGTGTCCTAATTTTCTGTTCTTATAAGGACATTAGTGGTATCAGATTAGGGTCCACCCTCATGATTTCATTTTAACTTAGTTACATCCTTAAAACCCTATCTATCTCCACACAGTCACATTCTGAAGATCTGAGAGTTAGCACTTCAGCACATATGAACTGTTGGGGGACGCCACTTCGCCCATAACACAGGGTGAGATGGACCAGGGGAAGGAGGAAGTGGGGAGGAGGGTCAGGAGGCATTCGAGCCTGTGAGCAGGCCGTGGCCATGGAGGAGGGGCAAAGAGGGTATACAATGGACCTTGGTCTGATGACTTTTCTCTTTATAATCAGAAAAACAACACAACAATTCTGCAAGAGGTGTGGTCAAAGAGAAGGAAAGCAGCTAGAATCAATTTGGCTTGTGTTATGGTTTGGATCTGAGGTGTTCCCCACCAGAAGCTCTTGTTAGGCAGTGGAGCAATGTTCTGAAGAAATGATTCGATGGTGAAAGCTGTAACTTAATCAGTGGATTACTCTATCTACTCTCGATGGTTTACTCATTTGAAAGGACTACAGTCCTGGGTGGTAACTGTGGATGGGGGGCAGGGAGGGCAGGACTGGAGGAAGTAGGCCACTGCCATGTGCCCTTGGGGATTGTGCTTTGTCCCTGGCTCCTGGCCATCTCTCCACCTCTCTGCTTCCTAGCCACCAGAAGCACAACTTTCCTTCACCATGATGTTCTGCCTCATGTCAGGCCCAGAGTGAGGAAGCTGGTTGACCATGGACTGAGACCTATAAAACCACGAGCCCAAAATAAACTTTTCCTACGTTTAGTTGTTCTTGTTGGGTATTTTGGTCATGGCGACGAAGAGCTGAGGAACACAGCAAAGTTTTCCCCAACCCATAGAGGCATCTCCAAAGCCATTACTTCTCACCACCTCCCTGTAGCAGGAGGGTTGCTTCTGATTCCCAGCCTCCGCAGGACAAAATGTCTCATTACTCTATGGGCTCCAAGCATTTATATCACAATCGCTCATGCCTAAAATCTGAATCACAGCCAGGACATTCCTGGGTGACAGCACCCATGAACTAATTATTAATGTTCTTGGCACAGAAACTGGGTGGGCATTTATTCCCATTCCCAAGACTGGTGATGAATGGGGTTTTGCAAAGACTGCATAATTTCTTCATTTCTCCATAAGTCTGTGCCTTCTGCTGGCATTTTAAGGAATGTATTTTTATAGAGTTTGGAGCTATTTAGTAATTTTCCAGGAGGGCACATTGCCCAGGCCAGATGGACATATTTTTTTTCTGGTTCCAGCTGGTGAAGTCCTGTCTGATAAGATCCTATCCCATCCTACTTTAACAGCGATACACATTTTTTTTGCAAGGTGGGTGGTTAAAAAAAAAAAAATGACTCCATTGGCAGCTTTTTACAGTGGGCCACAGTGAGAGAGCCATGTTAATATCTGAAAACTCCTGACATGAAAGACAGCTGGAGTCAAGGGAATCTGCAAGGACACACTCAAGAAGTGAAAAAAAAGATTTTTTTTTTCAGTACTAGAGATTGAACCCAGGGCCTCATACCATACTAAGCAAGTACTGTGCCACTGAGCCACATCCTCAGCCCCAGGACATTTTGGTTTGAGAATGTAGCAACATTATAACATGGGATGGAATCGTGTTACAGAGCTTGGAGCCTGCTGGGTGGAGCTGGAGCAGCCACCACAGTCCTCAGATGCCACTCTTTATGACTTCACTAGAAAGAATTCAAGAAAAAGCACAAAGTAGAAAGCAAATGTTTAGAGAGAATGAAAGGAAAGGGTTATGTACAACATAGGAACTGCACAGACCACCTCTGAGAGAGGCTGGCCTGGTGCTCACAGGGCCAGAGTTTTTAAGCAAACTGAGTCTTTTGTTCTTGCTTTGATTTCTCTGTCACCCTAAATTGGTTTATTACCCTTTGGATATCCCCCAGCAACTTCTTGTATGAGGGCCCGGAAATTCTGGTTGACAGAGTGGTTATAACATTATGCATAGATGGTTATAAGAGATAATGATGGTACTTATCTGAAAACTACAGTGCCCCTGGAGGAGTTTTAATTAGCTGTAGCTGGGGGTCTTGATGTACCAGACCCCACATTTCTTTTCTTTTCTTTTTTTTTTTAAAGAAAGAGAGAGAGAGAGAGAATTTTTAATATTTATTTTTTAGTTTTCCGCGGACACAATATCTTTGTTTGTATGTGGTGCTGAGGATCGAACCCGGGCCGCACTCACGCCAGGCGAGCAAGCTACGGCTTGAGCCACATCCCCAGTCCCAGTCCCCACTTTTCTGATACTTACCTATTTGAGTTAGGGTCCCAGGATTTGAAGTAATGCCACAGTCTGGCTGGGCACAATTCACAAGCCACTTATCAAGCAGAAAGGAACTTTATTTTTAGAACACACACACCACCCCACACAAGCTCTTCAGGAATTCCCTCAGAGCCCAACTGCCACCTCAGGCACTCCCTGCGAGCACCTCCCCCAATCTCTTCCCGCTCTTGAGGCTGATTGACTGGGTCGTGTGGGCGGAGCCAAAAGAGTCCCCCAATAGCAGCTCCATGTTCTCAAAGGGCGGGGAAACAGCCCAATGAGCATCACTGCAGAGGAGCCAATCAGCTGGTTGCTGGGGCCTCAGTGAGCCAATCAGCTGGAAGTTTGCTGGGGCCCCTTCGGTTGTGGCTCTCAACAAAATAATAACTCCCTCAAAGGATTATAGTTCTCTGCAGTCTGGGGAAGTTCAGGCATTCCAGATCTCATTTCCCAAAGCTTGCCTGTTCAGGTAAGCTTCCCTACAGTTTCTGGTTTGGGGTTCCTGCATGCTTCTTGGTGCATAGGCCTAATGTCTGTCCTTCATTATCCTTTCCCTCTACCTAACTAACCTACCTAACAATACGACAGGATGTCAAGGAGCCATTCCAAAGAGAGAGTTAGTCAGTGCGTCAAGAGGCCTGTGTTTCTTTCTGTGTCCATTTTTCTTTAGAAAGAGAAGGTTGGCACACTGAAGTGCAATGGAGAGGAATAAACTTTGGCTTTCTGAGACAGTCACTTCAATTTCCAGTTATATTGCACTATAGGGTCACCTGTCATCTGTTATGTTCTGCAGTTATTGGAACAGAGCCTCCTTGCATGCTGACTTCTCTGCAGAACCGTGTAAACACCAGATGTGGGGAACATGTAAAGTTTCTGGCACATGCCAAGGACTTCTTGGGTGGTACTCCTTGGATTTGGCAGATGGGCTCTCCTTTCTTGCTTTTATTTTATTTTATTTTTTTTTAAACTAACCTAAAGGGAAGAGAGGCCAGGTTGTAGTTTCATGGAATAACATCTTCCATGAAGTAAGAGTGACATCGTGAATAGAAACAACTGGATTTTTTTTTCTTTTTCAGTATTTAGACATACCTTAAATTTGAATATTAATAATTAATATCATTAATTATTAACAATTTTTATATCTGCTCCCCAGAAGATTCTCTCCCTGCTCCGGGGTCTGACTGAGTCAATAGGAAAGCAGTCTCTCTCTGAATTCTCTCCAGTTGCTACTTCTCTTTGCCTTCCTGAAGGTGAGGATCCCATGACATAAGTTCTTTTCATCAGTTCTTTGGCTGTAAATTCTCATTTCTTCTTGCCTCATCTACCTGCTAATGTAGAATTCTCAAAGCTCAATCATTTTTTTTTTCATTCATCAGGCAAATATCTTGACTTTACCAGAAGGCAACATATGTTTTCCAAGGAAGGAAGTGTTGTTCCCATTTCACAGATATGAAAACTAAATCAAGCAATGAGGAGGAAGTGACTTGTCCTGATCATGGCTCTAGAAACCAAGACTTGTGTTTTCTTCAAAAAAAACTTTTGTGGCAAAGAAAACAATTCGGATAAGGAGGTTAAAAGAACAACAAATCAACTGCAAAAATAAACATTAGCACCAACCCTAAAAGAAAAAAAAAATAAATTGGACTTGATTCCCATTTAAAATTTGTTCTGTCTAGAATATGTAAAGGGCATGCAAAACTTGACAGGAAAACAACCCAATAAGAAAAGGGCAAAATATTATAATGATTTATCAGTAGAGAGGACATACACATGGCAAATAGCCAAATGAAAAGAGGCCTAATTTCCTTCATCTATAACAATCAGGGTGGGGACAGTATTGCCATAGTTGTCTTAGTGTTCTCCCGAAGCTGTATTGCTGGTCAGAATGAAAATAGGTCTAGCCATTCAGGAAAGTGGTTTGGAAACTTCTTATGCACTCCAGGCATTCCACTCCTAGGCACAGACTCAAGAGAAAGGAACGCACAAGTACACACACACACACACACACACACACACACTTCATTTCATAATCCTCAGAACTGGAAGCAATTCAATGCCCAGTGACTGGTACATGGACAAGTGTTAAATCCATAAAATGGGAGAAAACTCAACAATCTAAAGGACCAAAGTACTAATAACAACGGCAGCATGGATTAATTTCACAAGCATTACGGTAAGTGAAAGAAGTCAAGTGCTAAGTGCTATCTATGTGTTTTACAATTCCACTTATATGACATGCTGGAAATGGCAAAATGAAGGTAACAGAGAAAATATCAGTGATTGCCAAGGTTGGGGGTGGATGGCCACAGAGGGCACAAGGGACCATTTAGGGGTGATGCAAACTGTTGATATATTGATGTGGTAATGAGGTAATAAGAGTATACATGTTAAAACTCATAGAACTCTACACCCCCCCAAAGAGCACATTTTGAATTATGCCCTAATAAATATTTAAATATGTAATGTAAGGAAGGAATTGGTGACAAACACTCTTTTACATTCATTTATCCTCCATTGGCCCCTTTGCAGGAAGGCCCTATATGTTAGATGCTGCCTGATAGCTCAAAAATCTAGAGAAAAATAATGTGGTCTTTATTCACAGTGTGGTGGAGTCATAAAAGAAAATAAGGCTGTTTTATAATAGTATTTTCTGGTCTATGGCAGGAAGAGCACAGAGAACAGTTACAGTCGTGGAGAAAGGAAGACAGGAAAGCTCCCTGCTAAGGACTGATAGGGGCTAAGGCCTGAAGAACAAGTCGCTGGTGAAGGGGGAGGTCTTGCCATGTAGGAAACAGCAGGAGCAAAAACACGAGGGCGGTGAGAGCTGAGGAGAGTGGACTCTGTCCCCACCTCAGCAGCTGCAGCCAGGGCTTTTGCAATCAGCACTAACCCCCTTAGAAGAAGAGAACTGAGGCAGGTCCCCTGACCCCATTCCCTCATAGCACAGACATTTAGCAAACACTCATAAAATTCATCCTTGCAGTCGAAATCCAACAATGAACATAGAAAATGTACAAGAAATGATGAACACTGAAAACCACCTTTAAGCAAACACTACAGTGACTGTCGTTGAAGCCAAGAATCTTTAATGGGCTCTAATGCTGATGGGTGAGAGTATGATGAGAAGCAGAGCCAGCTGCCTAGTCGCAAAGCATCTTATCTTCTGACAATATTTTATCAAAGGGGAAATAGGGACTTCAGTGAAGGAAACTCGTAGATACCACCCACCTCCATCAAGAGATCTAAGGGACCTTACCAAGACATAGAACAGAACATCGATTCTCTGGTGCCCCCCATTATGCACTCTTGTTGTCTCTCTGTCAGAAATGCTATCTTAGAATCAGGCTGCCATCATAAATCACCATTGACAAGTGGCACTTATTTCTCACAATTCTGAAGTCCAGGAAGTCGAGATTACGGTGCTGGTTATCTGGTGGCTGGTGAGGTCCTGCTTCCTGGTTTGCAGAAGTTCTTCTCCCTGTCATGTCCTCACATGGCCTAGAGCAGAGAGAGGAAGGAAGCAAGCTCTCATGCCTCTTCTTGTAGGAACACTAATTCCATCCATGAAGGCTCCCCCTAATAAAATCACATTGAGGCTGGGTTAGGATTTCAACATGGGAATTTGGCAGGGAACTCACGCACACTGAGTCCATAATAAATGCAAAGCCTCACTGTAATTCTGAGGGGAACATCGGATGAACTCAAACTGAAGAGTGTTCAACAAAATAATGGATCTATACACTTCAAATTTTCCAAAACTGAGCACAATGGCTCACACCTGTAATCCCCGTGGCTTGGGAGTCTGAGGCAGGAGTGTCACAAGTTCAAAGCCAGCCTCAGTAAAAGTGAGGCGCTAAGCAACTCAGTGAGACCCTGTCTCTAAATAAAATATAAAATAGGGCTGGGGATGTGGCTCAGAGGTCGAGTGCCCCTGAGTTCAGACCCAGTACCAAAAAAAAGAAAGAAAAAGAAAAGAAAAGAAAAAACCCAAACAAACAAACAAAAATTTTCCAGGCCATGAAGTAGAAAGAAAAACTCATAGATGGGAAGAGACAAAGAGGACAAAGCTAATTATAATCTGGGATCCTGAACACAAAGAAGGACATTAATAGCAAAATTTTAAAAATAAAATTTCAAATAAGGTCTGTTGATGAGTTCTTAGTATCATATCAGTTTGATTTTCTGTTGTTGACCATCATACCAGAATTGCTATACTCCTATAGTACAGCTTTATTTTTAAGAAGCTTAAAAAATAAATGTTTTCTGAAAAGAACTTTACAAGTATGTGCACAAGGACACTGTGTCTATTGCTGTTTTCTTTCTTTATACTTTCGGTGTGAACAAAGTACAGTTACGAGTCTCTATAACTAGGGGCACCAAAACCATCTTGTAGGACAGAAAAAGGCTCTTACCTTATCTTTTTGTCATCAAACATTATAGAATCAAATATTCAATGATCATCTCCTCCATTCTGAGTTCTCAAGTGTCTCAAACCTGAACTCCCTGATAGATGAGAACCTTTGTTCTTGTGTTACAATGTTGATGGTGTTATGAAATTCTCACAAGTCTAAGTTCAGATCCACATCCTACAGAATAGAAGATGCTTGTGGTTTGCTTGAAGGTCAAAGATAATCCTTCTCAGCAGAGGGCTTTTAGCAGCAAATCAGGCAACTGGCCCGTGGGGTCAAGATTCTGTGTGAGAGCCCAAAGGCTGGTGCTGGCTGTCAATGCTGACTACTGCACAGGGTCAGTCTTCCACAAAAATGATTGGCCAGGTTTCCTCATGTGTGTCTGAGCT
This sequence comes from Marmota marmota marmota, assembly GCF_001458135.2. Lineage (NCBI taxonomy): Eukaryota > Metazoa > Chordata > Mammalia > Rodentia > Sciuridae > Marmota > Marmota marmota. The sequence goes on along the minus strand of NW_026000026.1, from coordinate 41,423,051 downwards.
CTATTATTTCCCCCATTCACTGTGGTTTTGTTTTTTGGCTGAAGAACTCAAGAGAAAGCACAAAGAACACATGTTTTTCCTTGATTAATCTGCAAAACTAAAGTGGGTTTTAGATCTAATTGCATTTGAAGGGTGCAGAAGGAAACCTTTCTAACATCACCCATCAGCAGAAGAGACTGTCAGTATTTATGCAGACCAGGGTTTATTTGGCTTTCTGACTTCCCCAGTTTCCTGGGGGTAATTGACTCTCCTTCACTCTGTGTGGTCTTGGCGGTATGGCGACTCCAAGAGCTTGCACACATACAAGAGTTGGTAGTGACCTTGAAGCTCCTTCTGCTAGATTCTTCTTTTTGCTCTCCTGGTACATCCAGGTGCAAGGCTCTTGTCCTGGGCTGGCCAATTAGTTGCTTCATTCTTAGACTTTGAAACTTGAATAATACAAGAAGGAAGGAGACGGCTCCATTTCCATCCTTTCAGTCTTATTTCCCCTAAGAAGCTATGGGATAGTCCCACTAACAAGGTCATCTCATTCTCTGGGTCTCACCTCCTTCAAACCCAGTCTGTCACCCTACCCTATCCTGGAAGCTGGATCTTGTATTAGTATGGTCCAAAGGAGCTTATTGAAAATCCCTTTTTGGAAAAGTTAGCTAGAGCTGGTACCTCTTGTTTGCCACCAGAGGACTATAACTGATTCAATCTCTCAAAATCATGAGAAGACCTTTGACTGGCTCCCAATTGAAATAAAGGATCCTCAATATTGTGTAGTTCCTGAACCCATGATCTGGGCTTTTGGAAATAAAGGATGCAGGCTTCAAACTTTTAATCTCTTTAATCACTGAAGTTGCTCCTGAGAAGGATGGGAATCTTTGAAACAAAGAATCATTTAGTAAGTATCTGAAACTAGAAAGAACTGATTTCAGAGTGTCATTTAGAACTGGCTGTAATATATACTTCATAGCAGTCTCTATATGCATGCAACATGTTTAATAATATAAATTATCAAGTTTTGGGGTTTATGTATAATTTTCCATCTCAGCAGTTGAAAGATTAACCATTGATGAGATATAATCCTCATGAGAGGAGCATCTAAATGTGAAGTCATTACAAAAAAAATTAACATTTGTTCTGTTTCTTAAAATTTTAACAATTCATTAAAAGATATTTACTCAAGAAAAAGAAAAGAATATGTTCTTACAAAAGAATGCTTATAACAGCCTTATTTGTAATAGCATAAAACTGGAAACAACCCAAATGTCCATCAACAATTGACTTGACCAAAAAATTGTGTATCCCTACAGTGGAATGTTATTCAGTAATTAAAAAGAGGCATGCAGCAATGTAGGCATATTTCAAAATAATTAATCTTAATGAAAGAAGTCAAACAAAAGAAGAGTATGTATTATATGGTTCTTTTATACACAATTTTAGGAAATAGAAACTAATTTATTGTGTCAGTAAAAAGATTTGTGGTTGTCTAGGAACAGGGAAAGGAATTAGCAAGTGATATAAGAAAACTTTTGTTGGTGACAAATATGTTCAATATCTTGATTTCAGTGGTGGGGTCATAGATATATGTGCATGTCAAACCTATCAAATTGTTCACTTAATTATATTTAGCCTATTGTATGCCATTTATTTCCCTAAGAAACTGATATAAGGACAAAATCCAGTTACTTGTCTGCCAGATTTGGTGCTAGATATTCTAACAGAAAGACCGCAAAATACAATGTTAATGCTCAGAGAGATCTAAGAGGCCATACATTCAGAGGCTGATAAATTTCTATAAAGAACCAGAGAATAAATATTTCTTACTTTGTAGGCTATATGGTCTGTTACAATATCCAACTTTGCCAATGGAGTACAAAAACAGGCAGAGATGGTATGCAAATGAGTGAGAGTGGCTGTGTCCCACCCAATAAAACTTTATTTACAAGAATAGGAAGTGAACCTAATTTGACCCAGGGGCTATAGTTTGCTGAATTTAGTCTAGTTAAACACATTAGTTATAAAGAAACAAAGATATGAAAGCTACATGGGCAATTAATGGTAAATTGTAGAAATCAAAAATTATATACTTTAATATTTTTATGAAGCTTTAGTTTTAGAAATGTAAGTTAAAACTGTATTTGACATTAAACCAGCAGAGGTTCTCTTGGTCTTCTAGAGGCATATGTATTATCAACTTCCCATGGAAGGGGACACATGGCATGGACTTGAGGACAATCTATAGGAGCTGAGCATGACCTCCTGTCAATAGCCAGAAGGAAAATGAAGACCTCAGTACTATAATCAAAAGGAAATAAATTCTACCTTAAGTTGGTGAGCTTGGAAGAGGACCCTGAGAGGATCAGATGAGATCACAACCTTAGCTAACCCTTGTTGAGAGCCGGGAGCAGAGCACCCAACCAACCCATACCTGGACCCCTGACCCATAGAAAATGTAAGATAATAAATTTATGATAAATAATTTTTTAAAACCTGTATTTGAGCAAATGCCTAAATATCACTCCTTAGACTGCCAGTTACAGGAGAATATGTACTTCTATGATAGAGAAATCCACAAGTCATTACCTTAACTAATAACAATCATCACAAACAGTGGGGCCACCTGGATTTATGTGCCTCCTGGTGTAATGCAAAATGAGATGGGCAGCATCATCTGTGAAGGATTACTTCCAACAGTGTTCCAAAGGATTAATTAAATCCAGCCTTTGGATCTCATTCCCATCCCATACAAAATATAAAGGATAAAGGAGCAAATTAAACAATTTGAGGAAACAGAGAACTATAGAATGGGGTTCATATGACAAGAAAGTTGACCTGATCTCTTGAAGAAGCAAATGCTATTGGAAAGAAAACTGTGTGAGAAAACTGTTATAGATTATAACTGTGATGGTCTCTTTCAAGAGATTGCTGTGAAAGTATTTTGAATAACAATGGAGAAATTTCATTATCATCTAGTTATTAGGTAATATTGTAAAATGATTGTGATTTTAGGAGATACATGATAGATTTTTTAGAGATAAGCTTTTATGATGTCAGTGAATCAAAAAATATTGAACATAGGAAGAAAAATTTCAAAAGTAAAAACAATTGTTGAATTCAAGTGGTAAGTTTATATGTGCTCTGTTGTACCTCTTTTTCAAACTTCTGTATATTTGAACTTTTTCATGAGACAACATTAAGAAAATTATTGTATTTGATAATATCTTGAGAGGAAGATATTCTTATAAAAGCATGTGAATTATGTTAAATTACCCTGTATCTACACAAACTATCACAGGATAATAAGCCTTTAAACATTAAATTTTATATCATGTTTTGTAATAATTAATTAAAAGTAGAAAAGTAATTCCTTTAAAGGAAAATTAAATCCTGTCACCTAGCCCTGTAATTGAGGTGCAGATCTGAATGACAAGGTTGAACCCTAAATTTTGTTAGTAATGGAATTCATTCGACATGCAACAACAAAAAATAGACACAACAACAACAACAACAACAACAACAACAAAACAGCCATTTTTTTTTTCTGTACTTGTGACACTTTTAGAAAACAATTCAAAAAAATACTAGTCCCAGTCAAAGAATAAATCCCAACAATTTCAGATAAGAGTTGATACCATGTTTGAAGAAGAGAAACTAGAATTAGAGGAGTGGAAGGGTCCATGATTGGAACCAGTCACAGCCCATTACTCAGGTATCCTTGGCTACCTCTTACCATTTTCAGGCATTTGTGCCTGAACACCACAGTGTCTTAGGTTGCATGCCTTTTCCATATTTTTCCCAACATATCCATTAATCACTGAGTAAGTAGTAAGATAAATATCTGTAGACTGTGTTTGTTTGAGCGTAACTGGGATTAGGTATGTATCAACACACCTGGAGATAAAGAAAGTTAACAGGCATCATAACCCAGGGTAGCAAATGCTATTGGTGACCCATCCTTCACAATCATCATTCCCGGATAGAGTACCTGAGTCTGAGGGAGGGAGAAAGGGAATAGCATGGATGGTGAAAGGAGACCCTCATCATTATACAAAATACATGTATGAAGATGTGAATTTGGTGTCAACATACCTTATATGTCATCAGAGATATGATAAATTATTGTATAATGATGTATTAAGAATTGTAATGCAAAACTAAATAAATAAATAGATAAATAAGAAGTAAATGATCTATGTTATTTTTAATAATAACATGATATCATGGCTAACTTGAGCAAAGAAGTAAAGTTAATGAATTGTTAATCTTCGAATTAAAAGATGGAGCAATTATTGTGTTAAAAAAAAAAAAAAGAATGCCTAAGTCTGTCTGCATCAGGGCTTTCTGTAGCCTTAAGAGTTTATTTAGCCCTTGTAGAGGGTGAGCTAGGAATACCAGAGAGCTAAGGCCTAGCAGCAATTTTCAATAAATATCTGACAAGAGTCAGTAGATAAATACCCCAGATGCTTTGTCTCTTGGTTGGATATCTCTAAAACAGGTTCCACAGTCTCCCAGAGGAGTAGCAGCAGTAATAGTCTCAATTCACCCCCTTTATTAGCTTTGTTCTCTTCCCTGACTCACTTCCTTACTCTCTTACCAATACTTCTTGGGTTCACCTCTTATATAAACTACTTGGATTCACTCTCATGTGTGCAAGTATTCTTCCCAGAGCCACAGAAGGCTCCAAGTTCCAGGATCCCTGATGATATAACATCCACATGGGCAAAATAGAAAGTATTTTAAAATGATGCAGGTACTTTAAATGTTGAATTTGGTCTAAAGTGGTAATCCAGGTTTAGCCTCTATTAACAAGTTTAGCCTTCATTGCCAAATCAGCTCAACAAGAGAGGATTATGGTTGGTAGATACGCTTAATTAGGTAGGAATAAAACCAAATATATGTGCCCCCACACCTATACTGTGGTTCTGGGGATTGAATCCAGGCATACTTCACCACTGAGCTACATCTCCAGATCTTTTTAATTTTTATCTTGAAACAGGTTCTCCCTAGTTTTCCCAGACTTACCTCAAACTTGCAATCCTCCTGCTTCAACCTTCTGAGCCACTGGAATTATTGGCATGCTCTGTTGCACCCAACCCAAATCCCCCTTTTGTTCCTTGGGCTTGAAACAATTTTCCCCCAAGAAACTATACAAGGTTCTTGATTATCTCTACACAAGCAAACAAACATTCATGTCTGTATTCATAATTTATAGTATCTATCTGTCTGGGATTCTTTTCTATTATATCTCCTGATTGATGCCAGCTGCCTCACCTTGCCTGTATCCTGTCTGGCTATAACCAGCCTCTACAATTAGTTTTCTGCTCTCTGCTTAGCATGACCCAAATTCTGGACCTGTCTACCTCACACTGAAGCCCTGATGACAGGATTCTGTTGGATTTTGTACAAACACCTAAATCTTTAAAATTGATATGCCCTAAATAGAAAAAAAAAATCTTTCTAGAGGATTTCCTACCATGTCTTCGATGTTTATCTAAAATCACCAGCCATACTTAATCCTGAAAGCTGCAAGACACATACATAAATGTTTTATCTCAGAAGAAAATTGAAGTCTTCAGAATGATAAAAATATATCAGTGCATCTGAAGTTTTCTTTCTTGTAAAATGAAAAATCCAGTCCATATCAATAACCCCTTCATAGGGAGGTGGTTATTCAATGAAAGGACTTGACAAAATCGTGGGGCACTTAGTAGGTGGCCTTAAATGGTAGCTGTAAACTAGGTAATAAGCAAAGTACAGAACATCTGCTTTACTCCTCTTTGTGCAACCTCCGTTGTCTTAGTGTGACTTCTACAGACCACAGCTTATGTGCAACACGTTTTTAGAAAGTACAATTTCAGAGAAGCAGAAGTGATGGAAAAGGAGCAGAGCAGAGAAGACACAGAGCAAAAGAGAGATGATGCACTACAGAGACAGCCACCACTTCCTACTAAGACCAACCAGTTGTATCATCTTTTGAGACTATCTTCTGAGAGACCATAAGTATACTGCATCAACAGACAGTCTGCTAGCAGGGAAGGTGAAGGAAGAAGAAGGAGAATTTATATACTCTCTTTTGTTCACACTGATAGGAGATCTACTCTATCAGGCACTGATCCCCTGTACCATACTGGGAGCCCATGTGATACCAAACAGGTTCCAGTGTGCCTTAAGCCTCAGGGGCAATGGAGAAGTCACTCTGTATCAAAGGCAAGAAACTCATGGGCTTGAGATAAGGCACTGCCAGTTAATTCCTGCACCATGTACACTGTGGCCATGGCAGTGATGAGAACCTGCATCAAGTTAATCTCCAGAAAGTGAAAGACAGGGAGGAACAAGTAAGTACTCAAGAGTTGGAGACGAGTGAGCCTATTTAATCCAAAGTGAGACGGAAAACTCTTTGTTAAATACACTGAATTATGTTTTTTTCACTTCAGTATTTCAGGAGATGGAGATACAGCACCAACCTTCAGAAGTCCCTAATATTTAAGCTTCTTTTTTTTCCACTTGACAAGTGTCCTAGGTTACATCAAATAACTGTTGATACAAAAATCAGGATTTAAGTACCAGAAGGGATCTTAACAAATCAAACACTTTGTAAGAACAAAATCTTTATGCTATGAATAATTGCCCTTTAACCATTCTATTTCAATATGTTGGATTTTTCTTTTGAGAAAACACTCTTGTACAATGTCTTTCTTTTTTAGGCTATTTTGATTCCTTTTTCTATTAGATTCTATGGCATTGGGAATTCACAGTATTTTCTGTTGCAATGTGAAGGTTATTTGTTACACAATGTATCTGACTCACATCTTCAGCCTCAAACTATTTGAGAGAACAGACTGCTCCTTAAATAGCTTATATTCCTCCTCAGAATCCCTAGAGGATAACAAACTCTCAATTAGTTAATAATTGTTGGGTGGGACACAACCTGAAAAACCAGGCATTAGATGAATATTAAATAAATGATGGGGTAGTCATACAAGGAAAACAGTGCAGTTCCAAAAAGTAAATTAAAAAAATAAAATAATGGAAGTTTATACTAATGTATACATGAAGAAATGGAAAACAATTATTTAAAGTGAAATAAGAAAATTAAAGAACAATATGTTTATAATGAACCTATTTTAATTACATATATACACACAATTATGTAGATCTGCATATTTAAAAATCTAAAAGGTGAAGTTAAAGACTAAACTGTTAAAGGCTATTACCATCAGGGATCATGCTGATAGAAAGGGAAAGAATTTTTCCTTTTTACTTATATTCTTTGTGTTTTTAACAACAAACATTTTTTGCTTATGTAATCTAAAAATGAACAAGGAAAATAAATAATATTTTGAATCATGGGTACTTGATGATACAGTAGGAAAATATAGTCAACTGGGTACAAATAAATACTTAATTTTGACATTAACTTAGTACCATCTCTCATTTACTTGTTCTTGGAGACAAATGCTAGTTCCATTTTTTTTTTTTTTAATCCCCGAGAGCCATTGGAACCTCTGCATTCTCAACTTTTCCTCAAATCACAGTGTTCTTGGCTGATTTGCTTGGCTATATGTCATCACAATTGCAACATCATTCTTTCTTCTGCAGATAGTTCTGTTTACAGATCTAATAAATAGATTTTTAAAAATTGCAGTCAGCTATGCATAACCGAAATGGCTGCTTTTGCTTTTCTTTCTTTTTTTGGTACTAGAGATTGAATCCAGGGTCGCTTAACCACTAAGCCACATCTCCAGCTCTTTTCATATTTTACTTAGAGACAGGGTCTCGCTGAGTTACTTAGGGCCTCACTAAGTTGCTAAAGCTGGGTTTGAACTCACGATCCTCCTGCCTCAGCCTCCCCAACCACTGGGATTATAAACTTGCTCCACTGTACCTCGCATTTTTGCTTTTCTTAATCTCAGATTTTCACTACCAAACTCTGCTTCATGGAAATAATTTGTGTAATATAAACACTTATAATATTGTACTACAATATTGTACTATAAGGACTTACACTATTGTAGTCAGATGTTCTGGCACAAATTATCTCTAAACTTAATCAATCCTATATAGCAAAGTATGATAAATCCTTACTTGAAGTCCTCGAAAATAAGGGATCAGCTGTTATGGGCCAGGCTATATGGGCAACGAACAAACAGACTCCATTTTTACCCTGAGACTCCATGTCATATGAGAAATGCTTCTCCCCTGGGAACAATCTGCTTCTGTACCTATCAATACTTGCTTAATATAGCATGTTTGGCAGTACAAAATGGCAATTCTTATACAATGTAAAATTGTTCTGTCTTTGATTTCCATTTTTCTTGGGCAATGTACCCTCTCAGAGATTGTCTAGATGTTAGTAACCATTCTTTAACTTGTACTCAACTAGGGTTATTTGGACTCTCTTTCTTTCTGCTTATGATTATGGAAAGTCCTGTGAGAAATACCAATGTACCCATTGCATTGTTTGGCTAATGGCTCAATTCAGCTTCTGTACTCCTGCCCCTCCTTGCTTGCTTGCAGCTATGGCAACCTGGATACAGTTTTTGAGTTTTGCAGGGGTTTGCCTTAAATACCTTGAAATTCCCAGGCTCGAGGCTGTTCCTTGCAGAAACAGTTATGGGTCCTGTAGGGAGCAGTCACTGGCTGGCTAGATAAAGACTCTCTAATTCAGACAAAATGGACAGCTATTTCAGTTTGTGTTCACTTTCTGAATCTTTGTGTGACTTCCTTCATGATGCTTAGAAATCAGATCAAAAAGGAAAGAGGCAATGCTTTCCCCAGGAAGGCAGTGGAATAGGAGGAAACAGCTGTTTTCTCAGGTTTGCATCAGCTATCCCGTTCCTCAGTCCCGCCCACGTTTCCAAAGCACCTATAGAAACCATTTTCATCATTCCAGAAGAACTGAGATCTCCCTGAGACTCCATGTCATATGAGAAATGCTTCTGCCCTGGGAACAACCTGCTTCTATACCTATCAATACTTGCTTAACATAACATGTACTCTGCACTCTTCATTCCTTCCACCAAACAACACTCATCCTCAGACCACTGATTACAGAGAATAAGCAAATATGTCAAAATGGCATAACAGTATTTTAAGTATCAGAGAATCCTTTGGATATCTAGGAAATAGGGAACATCAAAGAAGGTCCTCATGGGTGCTGAGGAAAAAGGAGAAGAATCAAAGACAGCCTTCTGATTGCAAGATGCCAAAGTAAGTAAGACCTGAGTGGAAGGAACAATTTGTAACACTGAACACTATTGAAAAATCACATACTCCATGAAAAAAAAAAAAACCAAGTAATAAGAGCCAACAAGAACTTGAAAGAACAAAGATTCAGCAAGATGGATCACTATGTCCCCCAGAATCTTTACATTCAATTTTGACTTTTCTCAAAGAAAAGAGAATTCAAGGAATGTGATCTTAACCTAGATTTTTTCATTATGTAGAGACATACAAACTTAAATTAAAAAAATTTCTCTATCTTCTGAATGCAATTTAACCTTTATTTCTATTATGAATTTAGGCAAAAAAATGAGTTATCTTATTAGAATCTATAATTTTGGCACTAATGATAATAGATGTTTTTGGATTCTGTAACAGTTATCCCGGAGATCTTGAAACACTGTTTACATTCACCACTATTCAGGATTACAGTAGTTAATTGATCTGTTATTAGATTTCATTACTTAGTGTGTTAATGAAGGAATCAGTGTATTGCAATACTATAAACTTTTATGATTTGATACTTGGGTTTCAAAACAATCGGTTTCCTTTGAAATTCAGTTTCATTTTGTGACTCTAAAAGCACTCTTCTAAGAAGGAATCCACAGACTTGAACTATCAATATGTAACAGAAACAGCTAAGACCATAAAAAAAACACCCAAATAAGACCAGTCAAAACTGTCCACCCATGGAAGAGTAATCTAAACACAGAGGGCAGATTTGAGCCATTCCTTTGGAGTAGTTTGTTCCACAACAATAAATAATAATGCATACATAATAAATATATCTCTACTAATATTTATTCATCATTTTTCTGTATATCAACCTTTGCATTCAAATTAGTTAACGTTAAAATGATCCTTATAGCATTCCCGAATAGAAAGACATCATATTCAGTTGACACAAATGGAAGCAAACGAAAAACAAAGAAAAGGAAAACACCAAATGATGTTATTCAACTTTGGCCAGATAGGTTGTGTAGAAAGGCTTGTTATTAAATGAAAAAGAGAGGCTCAGAGGTGATAGAGTAATGATGAGACATCACCTACAAAGTGAGACCTTCACCTGGAAGAAGGCAGAAGAACTAAAGAAGTGCTTGATCTAATGAGATTTAATTTCCTGCTCTTTTCTCTTTATAAGCAGGATTCCCAGTATTTTCCACATTTTGAGACACACTGATTAGGACATACAAACTTACTGGACTCACAGAAAAATTGAATCTTTGTGCAAATAAATGCTTTATCTCCTCATGTTGGGATGAAATAACATAAACCTATGGGTGCTTGGTCCACACTGCATATATCCCACCCAGAATATGCCTGCAAGGGGTCTGGGAGATCACAGACCAACCAGCTCATCAGATGGATAAGAAAACTAGACCCACTGAGATTAGATACTGTGGCCAGGATCATACAATGAGTCAGAAGCAAAGCTGCTAGTATATAAAAATTATTTTGAATAATCACATTCCTGAGAGCAGAGGACAGAGAACACAGGTTTTATGATTCTATAGACATCTAGATTTCATCTGTTAAATCAGGGGGATGGAAGAAAAGTCTCAGAATCCTTCCTACTTCTATCTTTCTAGGAACCATTAGTTTCAATGTTGTAGCATGTGGAACCCAAAGAATTCACTAAGGAATAATGAAGGAAAGGGGTGGGAACTAAATAACATTGGTTCACATGTTGAGAAAATCATTCCCTTTTCACTGTCTTCTGTCCTTCTGCCTTGGTCAAGATGAAGTGCTTCACTCAAGCCTAGCACACATATCAACAAATATTATCTGCAACTAATATTGATAAAAACCAATAAGAATAAATTTCAAAGCAATTAAGAACCTTGGCTTTGTCTCCCTGTACATCCTGAATTTCCTAACCTAGCAACTATATTTACTTCTATGCTTTAATTTCTTCCACTGTATAATGTGTATTTTAAAAGTATTTGCATGAACTGGGCATCATGATGCATGACTGTAATTGCAGTAGCTGGAGAGGCTGAGGCAGGAGGATCACAAGTTTGAGGCCAGCCTGGGCAAATTAGTAAGACCCTGTCTCAAAATAAAAAGGATCAGAGATATAGTTCAGTGGTAAAGAGACTTAGGTTTGATCCTCAGTACCACACGCACACACAAAAAGTTATTTTTCTGAGGATTAAAGGACGTAATACATGAAAAGTATTTAGAACATTGTCTAGTAGATAGTAAATATATTATTAGTAAGTGCACTAAGTACTCAACAAATATTAACTCATGATATATAGTTATAATGATAATGATGATTAGGAAAATCAATGTATCAGCAGCAAACCATTGTTAAAGGATAGACTTTGAAGTAAACTTCCCTTTCTCAATATTACCTTATGTGTCAAAAGTAGAACCATGGCACTACCTTTTGGATTTGTAATATGATTGCCTGTAGGGACATGTCCAATATGTTTTGCTATTGTTATTGATCAATTTTGCTGTGTGAAATCATTTCAACCCATCGTGAAGTATATGATCCATCAGTGCAAAGAAAATTTACATGGGAACTTTGATAATATGAAAATACGTTCGCCTTAGGACTCTACTCACCCTCCTCACACTCCCTTCTCTGTTACTCAGCTCCTTTCTCCTTGGTATCTCTATGAAAATATGCAATATAACTGTATTTTTGTTCCAAGAGCAACTCTGGCATTTGAACAAGCTTCATACATGGCCTGCTATTTTAGTAAAAATCATTTTCCAAAAACAGCATTATGAGAAAGTGAGGCCAACAAGAACTAGCTGTTCTCTCTCACACAGTCACAGTGAGGCGTCTGCTTAACCTGCTGTGGGCTCAGGTATTCAAAACCAGTGGTACATTTTTTCCCCTCTTTTGCTTTAAATGGCATCATAACTTTAGCTTGTTGCCAAGTCTGACTTAAATTAAACAAGACCTGAAAAAGGGTGGTACTGATTCTCTAGGTCCTTGTATGAGATTAGATAGGTTAATGGGTTGCTATGGTGATTGTTTTTAGCATTAAAATTGAATAATGGTAAAGAGAACAGGAGTTAGAATCAAATTTGAGTTCAAACTCACATTATGCTTCTTGTTATATTTTAGACTGACTTTGAACGATTTACTTGATCTTTCCTGGTACATATTCTCAGATAAACTGAAATGAATAGTATTTACATTCAAGAGTTGTTTTCTTAATTTTCAAAACAACCCTCTAGTGTAGGCATTATTAGCACCATTTTACAGATAAGTCATATAATTTACCCAAAGTCATACAGCTAGTTAATGGCAGAGCCCAATGATCCAACCCATGATTTCTGGGGTAACTAGGTGGTTTTCATGTAGGTTCCCTCATGTTTTTGCCAGATGGTGGTTGGACTAATACCGTCTCAAAGGCTTCCTAACATTTTTGGTTCTTGGTGCTGGCTGTTGGCTGGGACCTCAGTTTGGCGCTATCAACCAGAGTAACCAGATGTGATCTGTCTATGCCCTGAGCTTCCTCATAACATGGCAGACATGTTCCAAGAGCAAGCCATCCCAAGAGATAATGGATGTAGGCTTAGGCTGCATTGTTTTTTGTGACCTAGCCTCAAAAATTAAGCAGTATCACTTTCTACTGATTATAATCAAGACATTAAAGCTGGTCCACGTTCAGACAGACATCCTGAATATAAAGCAATGACAGATTCATCTCTTTAAAATATTAATGGAAAATAATTAAGTCTTAGAATTGTGCTCATAGCTAAACTAACATCAGATCATACTTTTCTTTCATAAACAGATACAATCTAAGATATTTAAAATTGGTCATGTAATTTATTCAGCAGAACACTAAGATATCTTAGTTTATTGATTTTTGTTATAGAATATGATTTCATCATCTACACTAGAAAGTAGAAAAAGAAGAAGATAGGATAGAGGTAGAAAATAGCAAAGATAAAAGCAGAAAATTATGATACAAAACCAAACCAATGCAATATAGTAAACATAGCTAAAAAATATGTGTTTTGTGGGTGAATAAAATAGTACAAATCTTTGGCAAGTATGAGAGTGGGGTGAGAGAGGACATTCAGTTCCCTGATTTTTTAATTTGACAAGCATTCTTCAAAATTTAGTGTATTAGAGTATAGAAAAAATAGACAAATTTAAAAAATATTTTGGAAAGATGAAGATTTTCCTTCACCAAATAATAGAAAAAAATACACTAAAGCCACACTCTGTAAAAGACTATGGTATTTAGAGATAAACAGTGACTCAAGAATAGATTCATGAGTAGCTTATACTTTAGCATATAAATAACAGTGGTATTAGGGATTTCTGAAACATTTTGATGATGGAATATCTTCTTGAAAAAATAAAATTTGATTCTTTACATCATTCACCATAATAAATCCCAAGTAGATAAAAGATGTAAGCTGAAAAAAGATGATACACTTAGTAGTATAAAGTTAAAGTTAGTGGAATAACATAGAGGCGATGTCTATAATCCTAAGGATTAATATGTCTTCTTATATAGGAAAAAATATGCAAGAATATTAACACCTGTGACTACATCAAAATTTTTTGTGACAAAAGACATGACTAGTAAATAATTTGAAAACTCAATATTTATGGTTTTTCTGGATATAACCTCATATAAAATAAAATCAAGTTGTAGAATAATACATATGATAACAAGTATCTAAAGTAACGCTCAAATTCTGCATATACATTTTATATATTTGGGTCAATAGAAGATTTAACAGGAGTTAATGCTTTGGGAAAATTGGTTTCTCTGGGGAAGGTTAAAATGGTTTGAGATTGGAGGAGGGTTGTTATTGTCAAGAAATTAGACTTTACCTAGCATTGTTTTAACTTAGCACAGTAGAATGTATTCACCTATTTCTCAGGTGATTTCATTGTTGATACAATTAACCCATCTTGGTAGATTGGACTAGTCTTCATACCTTCTCTCTCTGAAGCCTCCACTCTCATCACTGTTAAACTCAAGCCAGCAAGTGCCCAGACCTGTGTGAACACATTAGATGCTCAAGAGCTTAGTGAATGAACGATGAGATTTATTGAGTGACATCTAAGGAAATGACAAAGTTTCTAATTGACCTTAGGGAACAACTTCAGCAATGAGAACTACTATCCACTCACTGAACAGATACTGATCAGGCACCCAGATGTATTCTGGGAGTTTGAGTATCAATAGTAAACAAAACCCAGGTCCTATCCTATGGAGGGAATTTTTCAATGGAAGGAAATAACAAACAGCTAAGTTATAAAATAACATTTCATGCAGTAATTTGTACCCTGAGGAAAACTAAGGCAGAGTGGGAAGAGAAGAGGTGGCATTTTATAGGGAGTTTAGAAAAGACCTACCTGGGTAGTAATATTCAGTCCATGATTGATCAATGGGAGGGAGCCATGCTTATAATGGGGAAGGGTCTTCATAGGCAGAAAAAAAAAAACAGCAAGTGCAAAAGTCCTGAGATGCAATAGTCCTTGATGTGTTTGAGAAACATTAAGGAGAACAATGGTTGAAGAAGCTGGGGAGGGGTGCCATGGAGGGAAATGGGATTGGAGAGGTAAAGGAGTCTACATCACATAGGGATCTGAGAACCATGATAGGACATCAGGGTTTATTTTGAGATGAGAATCCACTGGAGGATTTAAGGCAGAGGAGTCACATCATTTGACTCACATCAATCTACAATGGTCGATAGGGTTTCTTGTTAAAATAATTTGAGGGTGGTACAAACTGGATTCATCCATGTATTCTAGGTCTCAGCAGCCTTTCTTAGCCCCTGATATTAACTTATACAGTCACCCCACAATTAAACACTCAATAGTGCTTGTCATGAGGAAACTTTTTCATGTTAGAATCCTAGAGTGGCTTTTTCAATTCTCCCCAAATAAAATTTCCTAACTTCTCAGCCATGAGCAAATTCCCAAATATGAATCTAACCCTGTTAGGAAACTTGATGGAATGATTTAACTAAATATTAGTGTTAATAATAAAACTTTCATTCTTGAACACCTACTGATGTCCCCTATTTTACTAAGTCCTTTACATTTTAGTTAACATTTCTAATCCTAACAATAGAGTGGGTATTAACATCATCATTTTAAGATTACTTAATAGAATCTTAAGCAAGTAAAGAAACTTGGTAAAGGTCATGCAGCTAATAAAAGTAATATTTAAAATCATCTCTGTGACAATATCTCATGTCACTGATACTCATAAATCCCCTGTCCCCTCATCCTGCACTTTCTGTACTGGTCACACCCTGCCCTCTAGCAGAGGCCTTGGCTCTTGCCATCCTGTCTACATGAGGTACTCATCCCCTCAGTGGGCTATTTTACACTCAGGTGACCGCCCACTTTGAAAGTCCACACTATTTCCAGTCACTATGAATCCTATCACCTCTTTTTAATTCCTTCACAACACTTGCCACACCCTTAGATCTTGTCATTCATTTCCTAATTTTTTATCTTCCTCCAATAGAAGTAAATGCTGGGTCCATATAAAATTGCTGAATGAATGAACTAATGTGCCTCAGTATGTCTGACGTGTAAGCCATGCTTTTGACATGATATTAAATTGCCTCCTGATTGACATTCTACAAATGTTCCCTTTGTCATCCACTATGACTAAAGGCATCAGTAACCAAAATGCCTCTTGAAATGGTACAGGATGAGCCAGAATGGCACCATATATCCTTACAATTCTTTATTATTATTATTTTTAACATTTATAGCCATAGAGGACAAGAGTCAGAGAATGCAGAACTGATTGTTGACAGGATTGGCAATATCGATGAGCTTTGACTTTTCTAATTGCAGGGTGCACACTATCCCTTAACTGAGTATTAGGTCTCCAGCTGCATTAGTTCCCTGATGGATAGACTGATTACATTTTTCTACACAAAGAACACTCTGTGCAGTCCACCTTGAAGTCACCAACTTGATTAGGAGACTTCATGTTCTCTCTAGGATCAGGCTACCACACAGGTCCTATTTATCTTTACCATACTTCATTACCAAGCTACATCATCCTGGACATCAGATGGCCTCAATTCAGCCTTGCTTCTGTCTTTGCCCCTTTGGGAGTGGCTCACAAACTGTCCTTCTGCAGTTCCTTCCTCCTTCGTTGGCAACCCTGCCTGCCATGAACCTCTCCTTCCCTTTGCTTTGCTGAGCTACTCATCCCTTCCCCAAGTCTGACCTAGTCACTCACTTGCCTTTACTTTCCCTTCCCCTGGGAGGGATGAGCTCACAGTTCCTCTTCCCTGTCCATATGCACCAAGCTGTAACAAATTGCAGGGTGGGGAAAGAGTTACTCGGTTTCAGAATCACACCAGGATTTGTTTGATGTTTTGAATGCACCTATTGATTTGGAGGAGCGAGATTTCATTGGCTGCTGCTCTGATGCCTGCAGACATCATCTTTCAGTTTGGCAAGTGATTGATATTTCTTTCTTCTCCGATGTCTGTCTCATAGATGCTTTAAATATAAATTGGGTGTCATAATGCTGGGTATTTCATACGCTCACCAAGTGCCATGTTTTTATTTACAGCAACCCAGTAAAATACGATTTATTATTCCTATTTCACAACTACGGAAATGGACTGAAAAAGATTAAGCAACCTGTCTGTGATGTCTTGCTCTAAGTCTCTCTCTTTCTCCAGATCATGTACAAATGTACAACATAAATCCATAAAACCAGTCTCCAGTCTCATGACCCTTCTCCCACCCTGCTGCCAACTCTCCAACCACACAACCCGTTTGGAAATATTCTGGGCCAAGAATCCTCATTAAAAAATTCATAGTTAGATGGTTATCACAACATAACTTCTTTTGCATATTAAAATAGAAATAGCCAAGTGGAATACAAATGAAGAAGGCAGAATTCTAGTGATCAGATGGAAGTTATTAGAATGCATTTTCCAACATACTAAATTATGAAACATTTTGAGCATGCAGACCAACCCTGCTCTGTGAACACACGTCTCTCACACACAAGAACACACACAGGCACCATTCTCACCATCACTATCAAAAGTAAATATTATCTGGAAAATAGTATGTATATTTTCTGTACATGTTTTCATGCTTTTTGACATCTACATACTGCATACACGTATAAAAGTACAAGTGTATATACTTATGTGTATATGCACAAGCAACTTATATTTCCTTCTATATTATGTGTATGTTATATATTTATATGTGTATAATCAATATATCATATAATTTTGTTATGTGTTTATATAACATAGGGGTTTTTTTTCAGTATCAGGGATGAAACCCAGGGACACTTAGCCACTGAGTCACATTCCCAGCCCTTTTTTTCTTTTTAATTAATTAATTGATTTTAATTAGTTATACATGATAGCAGACTGCATTTTGATTCATTGTACACAATTGCAGCACAACCTTTCATGTCTCTGTTTGTACACAATGTAGTGTCACACCATATGTGCAATCATACATGTACCTAGGGTAATGATGTCCATCTCATTCTACCATCTTTCCTGCCCCTGTACCCTCCTCTCTCTCTCTCCCTCTACTTTGCCCAAAGTTCCTCCATTTTCCCCATCCCCCCCCCCATTATGGATCAGCATCCACTTATTGAAAAGAACATTTGGCCTTTGGTTTTTTGGGATTGGCTTACTTTACTTAGCATGGTATTCTCCAACTCCATCCATTTACCTGCAAATGCCATAATTTTATTCTCTTTTAATGCTGAGTAATATTCCATTGTGTATATATACCACAGTTTCTTTATCCATTCATCTGTTGAAGGGCATCTAGGTTGGTTCCACATTTAGCTAAAGTCTTTTGGGTATAAACCAAGGAGTGGGATAGCTAGGTCAAATGATGTTGCCATTCCAAGTTTCTAAGGAATCTCCATACTGCTTTCCAAAGTGTTTGCACCAATTTTCAGTCCCACCAACAATGACTGAGTGTGCCTTTTCCACCACATCTTCACCAATATTTACTGCTGTTTGTATTCTTGATAACTGCCGTTCTGACTGGCATGAGATAAAATCTTAGAGTAATTTTATTTGCATTTCTCTAATTACTAGAGATTTTGAACATTTTTTTCATATATTTGTTGACCAATTGTATATCTTCTTCTGAGAAGTATCTGTTTAGCAATTTGGCCCATTTGTTGATTGGGTTGTTTGTTTTTTGAGTTATTTATATATCCTGGAGATTATTGCTCTGATGAGCATGTGGCAAAAAATTTGTTCTCTTCACCTCATTGTTTTGTTTTCTGAGAAGAAGCTTTTGAGTTTAAATGGATCCCATTTATTAATTCTTGATTTTATTTCTTGTGCTTTAGGAGTCTTGTTAAGGAAGTCAGGGCCTAATCTGACATGATGAAGATTTGGGTCTACTTTTTCCTCTATTAGGTGCAGGGTCTCTGTTCTAATTCCTAGGTCCTTGATCCATTTTGAGTTGAGTTTTGTGCATGGTGAGAGATAAGGGTTTAGTGTCATTGTGCTGCATATGGATTTTTTTAATGGTATCAAGGATGAAACCCAGGAGCACTTAGCTACTGAGCCATATTCCCAGCCCTTTTTTGTAAAAAAAAAAAAAATTATTTAGTGAAGGGTCTCACTGCTTAGGGCCTTGCAAACTTACTGAGACTGGCTTTGAACGTGAATAAGCAGCATATCATATCTGCATTTTAAATTTTACATACATTAGATCATACTGTTTATGTATGTGTTGCAACTTGTTTTTGATTTTTTTCATACCTGCTTTTTAAGTCTTTTTTATTGGTGCATTAAAATTATATATAATAGTGGGATTCATTATGCATATTGTATAATGCACACAACATAGTTTGATCCATCTCATTCCCCAGTAACTTCCTTTTCCCTCTTCTCCTCCCTTTCCTGCTCTGCTTGTTCTACTCTCATACATTATTTTTGATATTTAATTTTATTGTAAATAAGAACCTACATATTTATGTATTTCACTTTTGCACTGTGATGGTGATGACGATCATATATTAAGTGCGTTGGTGTATCACGTACCATTTAAGCATTTTTTGTGTACTTCTTCATTTAATTCTTGAAACAGTGCTATGTGAGAAGCATCCATATTACATTTCTAGGTGAAAAACCATAATGCTTGAGATAGTTGAGTGACTCCTCCAAGTTCATAGAGCCAGTAATTGACTCATCAGGGGTCTGACCACAAGGTCCAAATCCCACCATAGGCCACATTGTTCCACTCCACAGACCATTTGTACTTCCATTCCCCTACGAAGACCCACTGGGCTGTTTTAGGTAGACTTTCAGAGAAAGGGGAAAGCAGTGATTAGTAACCAGAGTTATCCATTATCACCTTCTTCACTCCACACCTATCTAGCAGACAGTGGTTTCTCTTAAATGAAAAGATAAGAGATCAATTTAAGCTCTTAAAACAAAGTTGAAAGATAACAGTCACAATCAGCCCTCAGATATATTCTACAGGAATTTTGTTTGTTTGTTTTTCAATTTGGAATCATGTTCAAGGTGAATGCCAGGAGCAAGAGATGTACAGTACATCAGGACAGATGGGACTCTGCTCTCCAGGACTATGCGTAGTCATAGAGCTTATGGGGCGATCAAGGGTGCACAAAAAGGGGGTGTGCTGGGCTTGAGGTGCCTGTCTCAAGGAAAGGCATAATGAAGAGAGTAAAGTTACATGGCTGGGCTTCCACTTCTGGCCTCTACCTCTCTTTTCTCAGAGTTTTTACTGAACTGTGAGCTGCCCCTTGAGAGCTGGAGCTTTGTCAGTATCAGTTCAATCTTTGTCATTTCACCCATGCTTGCCAGTCACACACAGGCCACTTGATAAATCTTGATAAGTTTCCAAACTGTCTTGGCAATTTTGAGTTGCAAGTAACAGAAAGTTAAAATGTGAGGATAGAGGAAAATTTCCTAACTCAGAAAATGAAGAAAAAGCTGAACAACATTCCTACCTGACTGTAAGAGCCCCCATACAGCTGGGCTTTAGGAAAATCTGGAACCAACAACTCCAAGTCTCATCTCTGCATTTCTTTACAGTTCTCACCATTGCTTCTCACTGCAAAGGAGAGCTTTCTCCAAAATGAGATTAATCATAGGTCTCACTTCCTTGAGCAGTCATATTAAACGAGTTAATACAGGTGAGGCCATCAGCATGTCACTTTATACACAAGTGTCCAACAGATGTTCACTATTATGTTTCCTATGATTGTTGCTATAATAATTTTATTCTTACCATGATTGTTGACCCATTCTGGGGTTGTGTGTTTTATATTTATAGAGTTATTGGTTTACATGTTTATCAGTTGTCTCCCCACTCCCACCAGATAGTAACTGCTCACTGTGAGGGAAGACATAATATCGCTCTATTCCATGCCTCCGAGCCAAAGATAATACCTGACCTAGCATAGTACCTGTCTTCAGAAAGTAGATCAATACTCTTAACTATCTTGGTATCAAATTTTAAAATTCTCAGAGAAGGATTCTAACTGGCTCTGCCTGGGTCAGATGGCCATCCTGAGACCATTCAACAGAAACCAGAAGGACAGGGGTACGTTATACAAATTGCCTGCCTCTCATTAGCTGTGACAAGAGAAGGAAGAGCAACTCCACCAGACAATCTGATAGACATCCACCACGATTCATGAAAACCCCTTTCCACTTCAAATCAAAAGCTGATAACTTCTCCACAGTGGAAATTTCAGAGTCACCATCAATGTCAAAATACCCATAATAATCTCATAATCTTCCACTGGAACCATTCCATATGTCACTTACAAAACTGTTATATGGGCTTAGCAGACAAAGTACTGAGCAAAAATGTGAAAATTTAGATTGCATAAAAATGCCACCTGAGAGTGTCTTGAGGGTATTTTGTCAACCCCGAGTAAAGTGTGTCTATCCCCTACATCCTCCAGTTCTCCGTCCTTGTTGTAGCATATCAACCAATACCCACACAGCCCTGGGATGGCTTGGAGGGACAGTTTCATAACTCATTTTCTATAAATCTGTCTTGGTACATAGTGCAGTATCCTTCCCATGATTGCCCCATAAGAAACTAGCTAATGAGTAAATAAAGGAAGAAGTAGACATGATTGGTCAGTACTGAGTAACTTGTCCCACTGCAGAATCAAAGAGGAAGAAGAGCAGGATGTCCTGGCAGTTGGATTGCACTGTCCTTGAGATAAAAGGACCCTCCCCTGCTCCCAATAATCTCTACCGTTTTGGTAAAATTTTCTCCCAAGAAAACTTGCTTCTTGATAGAAAAATATTCTCAGCAGACTGGCTTAAATGTTGTACTCTTTCCCTTTATGGACACTTTACAGATAGATTTGAACACAGGAGAGGATGGTTTACAAGCCCAACTTATTTCAGTCTTATCAGGAACCTTTGGAAAATACAAGTTCCTAAGCCTTCCCCTAGATTTACTCAACCCAAATGTCTTGTACAGAGGGGTCCTGGGATCTGTGTTTCTCAATAGTTCCCAGATGACTCCATTATGCAATGGGATTCAGAAATAATCCTACACTCGGAATCATGGTGCCATGTTCCACATGAGGTCAATCCATTACCTTATTCTCTTCTTGTTTTCTCAATTATTATAAAGTGAATGATGAATGAGCTATATTTGTATCTTGTCCTCCCTTCCCTTTATTTTTCTTACCTCAGGTGAGAGGACTTTGTTAATATGACTCCATTCAGGACATACCCTCTTTACTGATGGTGCAAAGCTCTTTTCCTGTTTTATTAAATCCCTTTTTGTCCCACTTCTCCAATCTCATTTCCCTCCCCTACCTCATAGGCCCATATCCTACTAGTTTGGTGTCCATCCATTTGTTTGCATTTGCTTTTATAAAACAAGTTTATCCACGGTGGCAATTTTAGGACTACAAATTACAAACGTAATTTGTTTTTGTTTTGGAAAACAAATGTTTTGGTGTTTGTCATATTGTTATCCATTCCCCAGTAGGGGGGCAACCAGAACATCTCTAACCCCTCCCTGACCACACCACAGACAAGGCTACAGGATCATTATTTCTTCCTAAGGATTGGGAGAAAATTTCTCTGAAAACGTAACCCAAAGTAGATATGCTGAGTTATATGATAGGAAGGTATTTCAACTGCCCTTCAGAGGTTCTGGTCTTTACCAGAACAACACTCATCATCAATAAAAATCTCTCTCCTACCCCCATAAAGGGCACGAAATTCCCTCATTAGAAATACTTTTAGTCTTAATGTCTTTCAGGTTTTCAACAAAATTTTTAGGTTCCCAAACAAAATTCAAACATCCCTCTATATGAAACACAGGATAAGTTTTTCATCTTTCTGGTTTTTATGAAAATCACATAAATAACTCATCAGAAATGCCAAGCCCAAGTGTCTGGCACATTCATGGGCGCTCAATACATTTTGATTTCTTTCTTTGAATACAGGAACTGCCAAGAAAACACTTATTAACAACACCTGGAAAGGCAGAGCAGTCGAGGGGGTGGGGATTAGTTGCCTTCCCAGCACAGCCACCAGAGGAGGAAGGATCCTGGAAGGCAGAGTCCTCTTCATCCCTCAGGGCTGTTCTGGATTGTTCATTTTCAGGCCTCACCTGAAAGCTCATCCTGTACCTGGTTGAGTGACTCAGGCTGAGAATCCCTTAGAGGGTTTGCTAAACCTCAGAAATCTGACCCCATCCCTGAGAGTTTCTGATTCAGGAGGACCAAGAGCGACCTGAGGATCTGCATTTCTAACAAGTTCTCAGGTGATGCTGCTGGTGATAATTAGAGACCATACCCCATATATTTGTAAAATTATTATGTGTCAATTAAAAAAATTAAACAAAGATACCTGCTGTCAAATAAAGGACAAAAACAGACTTAGAAAGGAGAGATTTCACTTACAGGGTTATTGCAGGGGATTGCAACAGAGAAAACACTGTGACCAAGAGGTCTGCAAACAGTTAAAGATTAGGAAAGAAGTATTTTCTTTCTTTTTTTTTAAATTTTTGATTCACATGTATTATTGTACATATTAATGGGGTTCAATGTGATATTTCCATACAGTCACATAACATGCACTGATAAAATCCAGTCTCTCTTTATCTACTCTCCCAACCATACTCATCCAACTTATTAACCTTCATTCTACATTCAGACCAGTTTTTGTTAAGCTTACACACATGAGGATAGAACACGAGGTGCTCATCTTCCTGGGTATGGCTTATTTGATGAAAGGTAATATCCTCCAATTCCATCCATTTCACTGCAGATAACAGGATTACATTCCTCTTTATGGATGAAAAATATTCATACATATGTGTACACACACACATATACACACACATACACTTTGGGGATATATATAAAACAAATGCTGGTGAAGATGTGAAAAAAAAAAAAGAACTTTCTATACTGTTGTTGGGAATATGAACTCAGAACAACATGGAGGTTCTCCAGAAAACTAAAGAGATCCACCATATGATCCAGCTATCCCATTTCTGGGTACATATACAAAGGAAATGCAATCAATATAAACAAGATCCATTTTGATTGAGGGCTTTCTTTATAGTGAAATAAATAAGGCTAGAAAAGACTCTGTGTGGTACAATGGGATGAAAGGGAGATGAGATGAAGAGCCAGAGAGTGTTTTGCTCTCAGACCAGACTATTTTCCAGCAGGGGCCTTCAGAAGAGGCTGTGTCTGCTGGGTCAGGCAGAGGGTGGGCCAAAGTCCAGGTGCCTGGAGGAAGGAGAAAGGCTTAATTAAAATTTGATTAACAAGCTGATCAGTGGAGAAAAGCAGTTCAGCAGTTCAATCATTTATGAGGCAAAAGAAAGGGGAGTTTGGAGGCTGCATCTGGGTTAGTATTATCTAAGTTTTATGGAAAAGGTTTTTTTGCAGAAAAGCTTGTTTTGCTTTAGAATATAGAAGGTGATTTCTTCTTCCTTTTCTTTTTCTTTTTTTGGGATGGGGGTGAGAGTGTTGATTTTGGTGATTGAACCCAGGGATGCACTGAGCGACCACTACAGCCATTTCTATTTTATAGTTTGAGACAGGGTCTCACTACGTTGCCCAGGATGGCCTCCAACTTTCAATTCTCCTATCTCTGCCTCTCAGATAGCTGGGATTACAGGTGTGCACCACCATGCCCAGCTCAAAAGGTGATATTAACCTTCAGATAAAATTTAGCATTGCCATTGTGTATCTCTTTCAGGACTGACAGGAAAATAAAGTCAAGAGACTAAGTGTGGAAGCACTTTATAAAGTGCCCACCACTGGGAGGTGTGGTAGGGGCTGCGCCAAACAGAAATGGGGGTCTCCTGATTTATGGTTAATCTGTATTTCCTGGACACCACAATGCTATCCTCCCTTCACAGAAAGAAGCTTAACCTCTTTAACAGATTGGAGTTCTGGGTAGGATTTTTGGTGGATAAAGATCTCAACAACAAAATTAAGAAAAAGATAAAGAGAGAGGAGAAATTAAAAATCACAAAACAGCTAGTGCCTCTTTCTAATTTTTTACATTCAATGATTCTTTAAAAGGAATTAGAGAGAGAACTCTAAGCCACACCAGGCTGGTGATGCAATCAGGGTGTGGTCAAATGATAAATTCATGACATCAAGTTTCATATCTGTGAAGCAAATTCCATAAAACTCAAGTTCCAGCCATGATAATATGAGGGTCAAGGTAAAGAAAGGTGACTTGTGGTACTGACTCACACATAGATTCAGACCTGGGAGTCAGGACTGGTGCTGTTTCCACTGTCCAGGGATGGGATGGTTAGCAGATCCTCACCTGAGCAGCCTCTCTGCCCTGAGGTGGTCTTTCAGGCATCCACTTAATCCATTCTTCTGTCAATTTTGCCTAGGATAACGTTTCTGGACCTTCTAGACCATCCTCATAACCTTCATCATCTTTCTCATTTCTTTCTTTCTCTCTTACCTCTTGGTGGAAATTACTCCTGGAAACTAAATGCTATATCCCCATTTCTTGTTACCCTGGCAGAAAGAGGACTGAAAAACTTAATGTGAGTCATGATAAAATAACTTCAGTATACTTATTACCCACCTATGTTTGGAGATGGAGATACATACCTCTAATTTTATTTTCTTAACTCTGCATCTATCACTTCTTTTGGGTTTATGATATAACTAGAATCTTGAGAATATCCTTAAATTGTGTAGTTCCTTCCTGTAGTTGCTCTGCATGAACACCAAACTGTATTCACTGTGTATCTTACCACCAATTGAGGCTAATAAATAAAATTTGTCATTTTCACTTTATAACCCAGAGTTAATCAAATATGTCCTTGTCAAAATTACCTATGTTGAATAAGCACTGGTAAAAACAATGCTATTTTTTTCCCCTTTTAATCAAGAGGAATTTCACTTCCTGGAGCATCGAATAGCAGCAACACAATCAGCACCAACTCAGAGAAGCACTTAGTTCCATTTCATGCAGCTTCTTACGCTGCTCTCAAATTCCCACTCCTGGAGCGTGATCATCTCTCTGTGGTCAGGTCAGAATTTTGATGAGTTTGACTAAAGTCTCATGAGATCCAGAGCTTAAGGAGGGAAGAAAAAATGACCTGCTTTAAAAGTAGCAGATCAAAACAGAGGTTAGATTGAGTTTCTAGTGATTCAACCTGATGGCTTTTGAGAGGAAGCATCATTAAAGTTGTGTTGCCAATGCATCATGTTTATTTTAATAGAGAATAAGAAATGCATGTAATTCTGTTTTGCTGGATGTTGAAAACAGAACCCCTCTCAAAGTTAAGTAGTTTGTTATAGATAACGTGACTTGAATGAAAAGTGAGCAAGGTATTATAAGTTAGAAATGTATGTGTAGGGGAATATACTATATAGATCAATATCTATCTAAATATTATGTTTCCTGTCCTGGTTGCATATATTTAAAGTGTGTATCTTAAAAAGAAGACAGGGAGGGTTGTCATCATTTGCCTTCATCTGTTTTACTTCCTACCTATCCCACCAAGAAGAAGAAGGAAGAGAAGGGGCAGGGGAGGAAAATGATCCAAGACATGGATTTTGTGTCATAGTGTTTGAGAGGTGATCACTGGAAGCATGTCAAGGAGCTGGGAAAGTGAGACAAAGAAGGAAAAATAATAAGACAATAGTAATCATCAGGTTACTACTAGAGGCGAGTGGGGATATTCGAGAGCCTATGTGGAACCCAGCTGAGGGAAAAAGACGGATTCATGCAGTAACTCCTGTCCTCATTAGCCGAGGTTTACTCTTGGTAAATCTTCCTGGAGTACACTAGTGCATTTTTTAAAAAGCAGTCACTGTATGCCAATACTAACTTGATAGGCATGTTAAAATTATTTGACAAAGATTTTAAAGAAGTCATCCTAAAATTTTGGAAATTTTAAAACTAAAATCCTTAATTTTGGAAATTTTAAAACTAAAAATTATAACAACAGAAATTAAACCAAAACAAACAAATAACAAAAGAAACAAAAAATAATGGACAGGGTTGGTGTCAAACTGGAGGAAATAAGAGGAAAGAACAAACGAACAGAATGACAGTTTGATAGAAATTAATCAGGATAAGAAACAGAACATAGACTAAAAATTTCACATATTCTCAGTGATCTGTGGAACTTTTTTTTTTTAAGACCCAACATTTATGTCATCAGAAAGATAAAATGTAGAGGACAGGGCTCTAAAGAATTAATGGTTGAAAACTTCCCATAATTGGCTAAATACTTGAGCCTACAGATACGAGAAGCAAAAGTAGTAAAACCCATAGAGGATAAAGTCAAAAAAATTCACACTAATAAACGTTATAGTCAGACTTCAAAAGGCCGTGGGATGGCAGGGTATGTAGCTTCCAGAGAGCACTTGCCTAGCATGTAGCCCTGGGTTGTTCCATCTCCTGCAGAGGAGGAAAAAAAAGAAAGAAAGAAAAGCAATGGGAAAGAAAAGGCTACTTACCTATAAGGGGTAACAATTCGAATAATAGATTTCTCATCTGAAATCACAGAGGAAAGAAAAAAAATAGACACAACACTTTTCATAGGTCTAATGAAAAGAACTGTAAACCCAGAATCCTGTATCATTTGGAAATGAAGGAGAAATCAACATATGCTCATAAAAAAAAAGAACTCTAATAGAATTTTTCATAACATATCTATCTGGAAAGAATGGCTGAAAAACAGTACCTAAGTGGAAAGGAAATGATAATGAATGAAATCTGGTAACATGGGAAGGAAGAATAACAATAACAAGCACTTTGGAGTGAGGACTAATCCATAAGTATGCTATAATATATTCAATCTACTATCTAAAATGTCTGGTCTCCAACAAAAAAAAATTATAAAACATCTAAAAAAATTGAATCATGTGACTCAAATATTGGAAGGACAAAAGCAGGCCCAGAAATTGCCTGTGAGAGTGACCAGATGTCAGATTTAAAAGACAAGACTTTAAAGTAGTCGTTATAAATAGATTCAAAGAACTGAGAGAAACCATGATTAAAGAAGTTAAAAAAAAAAGTGTGATGATGATGTTGACACAAATTAAGAATGTCAATAAAGTCCTAGGAATTATAGTAAAGAGTCCACTTGATCCTGCAAACGCAAAGTATAATCACTGAAATGAAATATTCACTAGATAAACAGTAGATTTGAACTGGCAGAAGTAACAAGTTAATAATCTGCAGATTAATTGAGTTTATGCAAGAGAGAGAGAGAATATGAGAGAGAGAGAGAGAAAAAATAAAGTGCCTCAGTGAAATGTGGGATACTAAAACACACATACATGAGAGTACCAGAAAGAAAAGAATACTTAAAAACATTGATCTATGCCTCCGGTAAGGTCAACAAACAAACTTCAAGTAGAGTAAATTTAAAGAGTTCCACACCTAATCACATCATAGTTAAATTATCAAAAGCTAAGACAAGAAGAAATTCTTGAAAGCAACAAGAGAAAATGAGTCATCATATACAAGTGATCCTCCACAAGAACTAACTTTTCTTCAGCAATGATGAAAGTCCAAAGGCCATGAAAGACTTATTCAGAGTGCTTAAAGAAACAGACTGTCAAACATGAGTTTTATAACCAGCAAGGCCATATCTCTCAGAATGACGAATAAATTAAAATATGACAATATAAACAAAAAATGAGAGAATTCATTGCTGACAAAAATGCTCTATAAGTAATACCAAAGAAAATCCCACATGATGAAATGAAAATACATTAGACATAACTCAAATCCACATAAAAAAAATAAAGAGCACTGGTATTGGTAATTCATAAGTAAATATCAAAGATGGTATACATGTGCTTTGTTTTTGTTTTTGTTTTGTTTTCTTATCTAATTTAAAAGACAACTGCACAAAATAATAATTATATAACTGTTTCTAAGCTCATAATATATGAAGATATAATTGATGAGAATAATACAAATGGGGAGAAGAAATGAAGCTAGTTAGGGTAAATAAAGCTTTTATATAAATTGAAATTAAATTAGTATTAATTTCAATTAGATTGTTTTAAACTAAGATATTAATCTTAATCCTGGCACAACAACTAAGAACATATTTTTAAAAACTTTTTAAAATATAGAACTATGTTTATGTTTTTAAAAGTTATTTTAAAACAAGAGAATTAAAATGATATGCTAGAAAACATATATTGAACATAAAGGAAGGAAATAATTAAGAAACAGAGAAGCATAAATCATGACCTATAGACAGCAAATAGGAAATTGGCAGACATAAATCCTACCTTATCATTAGTTGCATTAAATGTAAATGAGATAAACAATATTATCAAAAGGCAGAGATTGACATATATAAGAAATAAAATTGACCCAGCTATATACCAAGGCATATGTATTTAATTTAAAGACACAAATTGGATAGGAGAAAAGGAATAGAATAAGTTTCAGCATACAGATAGTAACCAAGAAACCTGGAGTAGCTATACCAATATCCAACAAAATTGATTTCAGGATAAAAATTATTACTAGAAATAAAGAAGGACATTTTATGATTAAAAAAATGATCAATCCATCAGGAAGATATAAGAATTACAAACAACATGCACTTCACAGTAGATCCCCAGAATGTATTAATACAACAGAATTAAAGGTAGAAATAGACAATTCAACAATAATAATTGGAGACTTTAATACCCAACTTTCAATAATGAATAGAACAACTGAACAGAAGGTCAATAACAAAACAGAAGACTTGAACAATATCATGAATAACTTAGATCATTATTGATTCCTTTGAAATAGAATAACATGGAAAGTGGAGGTAAAAAAGTAGCATCACATTGCAGAAACCTGACACAATCCTGGGAAGGTGATTAAACTCTGCACCAAGAGTGCTAAATTGATATTATGTACCATTAGTACAATGTGATGAAAACAGTATTTCGCCTTTGTAGTCATCCTCCCAAAAACTCATCACCACAATATAACCAGGAGATAAACACCAGAAACATTCCAATAGAGGGACATTGTATAAAATACTTTTCAGTAATCTTCAAACCCATCAAGGTTATCAAAAACAAAATAAGTATAAGAAATTGTCAAAATAGAGGAGCCTAAGGAGATAAATGAGTTATGTAGCATCCTATATGGTATAAGGCAACACAAAAAGGACATAAGGTAAAAACTCTGGAAATCTGAATAAAGTACAAATTTTAGTTAATTATAACCTGCTAATATTTGTCCATTAGTTGTAATAAATATACTATACTAATGTGTTATTAATAATAGGGGAAGATGAGTATATGGCATATGGGAGCTATTTTTTACTATCTTCTCATTTTTTTTATCAAAAAACTCTTCTTTAAAAAAGTCTATTAAGGGCTGTGGATATGGCTTAAGTGGTAGCACGCTCGCCTGGCATGCACGCGGGGCTGGGTTCCATCCTCAGCACCACATACAAATAAAGATGTTATGTCCACTGAAAACTAAAATATATATATATATATTTATTTATTTATTTAAAAAATTCTCTCTCTCTCTCTCTCTTAAAAAAAAAAGTCTGTTAAAAAGATATGATCCCCAAATTGGAAATTCAGGGAACCAATAATATCCAAAACACCCTTGAAAAAGAAAAACAAATTTGGAGGACTTAAACTTCTCCATTTCAAAACTTACTACAAAGCTACAAAGATCAAGAGCATGTGGCACTGGCACAAGAACAGACAGATAAATCAAAGGGATAGAATCAAGAGTCTAGAAATAAGCCCTAATGTTTATGGTCATTTCTTTTAAGCAAGACTGTCAAGATCATTCAATGGGAAAAGAATAATCTTTTCAACAAATGATGTTTGGGCAACTAGACAGCCACATGCAAGAGATTGTAATTGAACTCTGACCTTTCATCTTATACCACAATTAAATTAAAATGACCCATAGTACTGAGTGTAAAAATTAAATTTATAAAAATTTTTGAAGAATGCATAGGAGTAAATCTTTGTGACATTGGATTACATAACAGTCAGTTTCTTAAATAGGACATCATAAGCACAAGTGAAAGCATAGATAAATTAGACTTCATCAAAATTTAAGCCTTCTAGTTGGGCACAATGGTGCACACCGGTAATCCCAGCTACTGAGAAGGCTGAGTCCAGAGGATTGCAAGTTCTAGGCCAGCCTCAGCAACTTCTTGAGACCCTGCCTCAAAATAAAAAAAATAAGGGCTGGGGATGTAGCTCAGTGGTAAAGTTCCCCTGGGCTCAGTCACTACTACAACTACTGATATTAATAATAGTAGTAGTAATAAATTAAATCTCTATGTTTTAAAAGACACCATAAAGAAAGTGAAATTTCAAATCACAGAAATGCAGAGTGCATTTACAAAATTTATGTCTGATAACAAATTTGCATCTAGAAGAAAATGTTCAACATCACTAGTCAATAGAGAAATGAAAACCAAAACCAAAATGAGTTACCAATTCACCTTCACTAAAATGACTAAAATGAAAAACACTGACAATAATAATATAGAAAATGCAGATAAACTGGAATCTTCATTCATTGCTAGTGAGAAGGTGAAATAGACCAGCCACTTTGGGAAACCGTTCAGCAGAATTTGACAAAATTATGTTCTGTGCATGTATTTAAAAAAAACCTTAACAAATTCCACCTTTATGTATATCCATAAAGCACCGATCAAAAATAAATAAATAGAATATCAATAGAGTAGAGAAAGGGGAAGAAAGGAAGGAAGGAGAGGAAGGAAAGAAGAGGCATCCGGGACTGAAATGGAGCTAATTAAATTCCATTCATGTATGATTATGTGAAAATGAACCCAACTGTTATGTGTAACTACAATACAGTAATAAAAACATTTTTAAAAACCCAAAAAGCTAAATAATATTTCCACTCCTAGGTATTTACACAAAAGAATTGAAAATGTGCATCCATACAAAAGCTTAAAAATGAATGTTTATAGCAGCACTGTTCATAACAGCCCCAAAGTGAAAACGCCCAAATGCCCATCATCTAGTAGAGGATAAACAAAATTTGGTATGTCCATACAATTAAGCATTATTTGACCACAAAAAATAAAGTAATACTTCTATTATGTGGGTAAACTTTGAAGACCTTATGCTAAGTAAAAAAAGGCCAGTCACAAAGGAACATATGCTACATAATTCTAGGTGTATGAAATGTCCACAATATGTAAAACCTAAAGAACTAGCAAGCAGACAAATGGCTATCTAGGGCTGGAACTATAAAGGGAAATAATACGACTCTGTATGGGTATGGGGTGACTTTCTGGAGTGATGAAAATTTTCTAAAACTAGGTGGGGAAGAAGGTTGCACATGTCTGAACATGTGACTTATTGACTTATATAGTTACAGGTTGAATTATATCTTAGTAAAACTGTTAATACAAAAATTTTATTAATTTAAAGAAAATGAGTATGATAGAGTATTAGCCAATACTATCACATTTGTCTGAAAGAAGAGAATAATAAAATTAAGTGTTTGCTTGCATTACATATAGAATATCTCTGGAAAACTACAATAAACACTAGAAACTCAGGTTGACCTCAGAGAGGAGAAGTGGGTAAGACAGAAACACAAGTAAGTGGGAGACTTTTGAACTATGTCTTTTTGTTATTTCTGAATATGTTTTGTTCTTTCTGAATATATAAAAATATATAAAAAATCCAGAAATTAAATTTAAGAAAATAAACAAAACCACAAATACTCACCGGAGGTACTGAATGGGTATTCATACCGTTGCATCTGTCTATCACTGATTAAGAGGAGACCTGCAGCTGGGTGTAGGGATGTTACATCCCAGACCCATCCAGCTATCTGCCAATGGCTCCCAGTGACCTTCAGGAATTTCTCTGAAGAAGAATCACAGGTGCCATAAAATCAAAAGCATCCAGGAATGTGAGAAGAGGGGAATGGTCATGAATGGTGCACCAGAATTTGGCAACACATGACCAACAAGATTAAGTCCAATGTCATAGGAAGAAATCTGCTGCCTGTCAGCTGCTAACTCCAACCTCCTATTCATCCTGTCTCCAGCTTCAACATCTCACTGCACAGCCTGTCTGAACTTCTTAATATTCTCTCAACTTGCCATACCCTCTTGAGGAACTGTCTTTGATGATTTCTGCTTTGTTATTAATATTAACTTCATCACCCAGCTGTAACATCACCTCCTTCAGAATCCTTTTCTACTTCTTTCCCCAATATTGCAATGACTCATTCCGTTCTTCCTACTCTCCTAGAATTACATTTATTTTTCTATTATAGCTTCTAAATACTGTATTATTGAAAGTCTTCATATGGCTGCCTCTCTCTTCCCCTAAGTTTTTTGAAAGCAGAACTTGAGTATTCAGTGTTACATTTAAGTGGGACTTAAGTCACTTCAATTGATGTGGAATAGGAAGGGTAGAATATTCAGGTGTATGGAATGTCTAGAGGACAGATTCTCAGGAATCCAAGGTTCTGAATTCCAATCCCTCTCTCTCTCTCTGCAAACACACACACACACACACACACACACACCATACACACACACAGAGTCTCACATTGCATAACTAAGAATCTCTCAATGAAAGATCACATATATGGCGCTGGTCCCATAAGATGAATAATGAAGCTGACAATTTCCTAATTCCTAATGATGTGGCCACTGTAGTGCAACATGTTCCCCATGGGTTTGTGGTGATATGGGTATAAACAAACTTACTTTGCTGTCAGTCATATAAAAACATGGCAATACCATTATGTACAGTACCTAAAACTTGTAATGATAATAAAACACTGTGACTGGCTCATGTATTTAGCATACTATATGTTTATAATTGTTTTAGAATATATTCACCCTACTTATACAAATATTTACTATAAAACAATATTCGATTACACTAGAAGCAGCCTCATACACCTTGTGTTTACCTTGTCTCTTGATTGCATCCATAAACCACATTGAGTGATTGACATCTAGGCAGTGTAAGTACATTGTGATGTTTGCACAAAAACAGAATCAGCTAACAACATGTTTCTCAGATTTTACCCCCAGATGCCATCATTATGCAATGCATGACTGTAGGTTCTGTTTCCCTAGAGAACATTGATTAATATAATGTCAACCCCAAAATTATATAGATTAGGAAAATAAGAATTAGAACAATACTGTTAACAGTTAACTGTTAATAGTTACCAAAAAATACTTGAAGCTGAGAATGTCCTGTACTGAATTCTTTAACATGATCTAAATTAAGTGCAGCAACCAGAAGGTCAATATGATTATGTTCATATAGCAAATAAGAAAACTGTGTTCACAGAGGTTGAGAAGCTTCTCAGGGGTCAATTCTTGGCACTAGACTTGGAGACTAGTTCTCTGAGTTATCTTTTCACTTTTCACTGTGAGACTATGCATGCCTCACCCTGGGATGAAATAGCTGTGTGTTCTCAGCAAATGTACAGTGAAAATTTTCTACTTATAAATATTTAACATTTAAGAATATGTGACACCAACACGAGACCATAGGAGCATAGTTGAAAGCCTGAAACAAGTCCTGGAATTTGTAAGAATGTGACACACAATAAGCAAACATCATCAAAACAACAGGAAAAAAATAGATAATTAAAACTGACATTTCAATTTTGGTGCTTGGAAAAGAAAACTTAGTTACTTATGTCATACCCTATGCAAATTAGATACTAGGTAAATAAAAGAGTCAATATATGAAATAAGCAAGTTGTTCCAGATGAAGATATTTCATTAATCTTGAAAGTATTTCATTTTCAGTCCAAAAGAAAAGCAAATTTTTCTAGATCTGATGAAATTTTTTTTAAAATGTCTATTTACTTCAAAACAAAAATTAAATAAAATTAAAGTCAAATTACAACCTGTAAAAATATTACAATAATACTGATCAAGAATTACATAAGTGACATATATGTATATCCATATATACACATATACATATGTGTAAACACATACATATGTGTGTGTATGTATGTACATACATTTTATATTTAAAAAATCTAACAGGTCCCCCCAAAATAAGAAAAATTAGGAATGGATAACTTACAGAAGAAATATATAGCCAAAAGCACATAGAAAAATAAATGATTCAGAAAAGTAAAAATTAAACAAAGCCTATTACTTCCTACCTATGAATAATCAAAGATAAAAAGTAAATCATGGTACAGAATGCTGCTGAATGTGGCATGAAACTCATTTTTATATGGGTGGGAGTGGAATAACTTATCTGGAAAGCAATTTGGCACTGTGAATTTAAAATATGCATCCCCATTTAACAAATATTTACTGATCACCTGCTACTTGCCAATTTTCAAGGACTCACACACAAAAAAACATGTTTTTCTTGAATAGAAAAACATGACATTTCTCTGACCCAATAATCCTTTTTCTAAGGATCTAATCTAATAAAATAATCAGAGGTACAAAAAGACTGGCAGAAATATGCTAATCATACTGTTATATAAAAAATCTAAAGATCAGCAACAACCAAATATCTAATAAGAAAATGATTAGCTCAATACAACTCTTAACACCACCATGAATCACATTTCATCCTTTAATTGATGTGTTGGTTTTTTAAATGTTTAAATGGCATGGAGAAATGCTGATGCTATAATTACGAAGTTAAGAAAAGCAGGATGCAAACTGCTTGAGATCATAATTTATAGGTAGTTTTATATGCTTCTTTTGATTTCTGCATTAATGATGCTAAGCTTATCTCTGGGTGGTGAGATAAGTAATGATTTTGAATTTCCTCTTTTTCATTTTTAGTTTTGGTTTTTCTAAATTTACTTTACTGAACATGTGTCATTTTTTTTCATGTGTCACTTTTATAATAGAAAAATGCTACACATAGGTAGTGACTTTCTGCTGGGTATACATAAATGTGTGGTGTGAGCATGCATGTGCCTGTGTGTGTGCACTTGCACATTCGTGGACTGTAGACTATTGTCAACCCTGGGGGACATGGGTATTTTAATATAGATGCTACAACTGGAGTTCATTTAGTGTTTCTATTTGTCAATTGAGTTCTACTACAAACCTGGGTGGGAAATCTGAGACAAACTGCCCAGAAATATAAACCAAACTAATTTTTATTAGGCCATTTCACCTTCATCTTAGTAACATGAAATAATACTATACCCTATGTACAAGTATTTCTTCAAACATCACCCAAAGATATTGACAATGTCCATAGGCCCTTTAGCAATGTTCAAAGCATTCCCTGGACTCAGGAATGAGAAAGTATCTCAGAACCAACCAATTCAAACGCAATTCTAGTTGTTCATGAAATTTTGTTCTACAGGAAATGAGGCTTAATCTTCAAGGCAAATTTAGTAGGAAAGAAAGGATCTTCTTGAATCAAACATTTCTGTGTTTGGATACCACTATCAAGATCTATTTTCAGGGCTGAGGATGTGGCTCAAGCGGTAGCGCTCTGGCCTGGCATGCGTGCGGCCCGAGTTCTATCCTCAGCACCACATACAAAGAAAGATGTTGTGTCCGCCGAAAACTGAAAAATAAATATTAAAAATTCTCTCTCTCTCTCTCTCTCTCTCTCTCTCTCTCTCTCTCTTTAAAAAAAAAAAAAGATCTATTTGCAGTGCTAACCTGGAATATTCAAAGCTAAATATGAACTTGGCTTGCCAGGTAACTTAATAAGTTAGTAGTTTAGAGAATGTGACTTTAGAAAATGGCCTTTTCTTAGGGAGAAGAATTTCACAATGAATTTGACAAAATTATGCTATGTGCAAGTATAAATGTACCACTGTGAATTTCACCTTTAGGTATATATATAAAGCACCAATTAAAAATTAATAGACAAATAAATACAGTGTTTTAATCAGCTTTTTTCAGTGCTGTGACCAAAGAACCTGACATAAACAATTAGAGAAGGAAAAATTTATTTAGGGGCTCATGGTCTCAGAGGTCTCAGTCCATAGATAGCTGACTCCATTCATTGGGGCTTGAGATGATGAAGGATGTCATGGGGAAGAGTGTGGTGGAGGAAATCAACTGGGAGCAAGGCACCAGGAAGGAGAGACAGACTAAGGTCAGCTCACAAATTATATACCCTTAAGGCTCCTATGACCTACCTCCTCCAGCCACCCCCTGTAGTCACTGCCACTGCCACTCAGTTAATCTCTATGAGGGGATTAACACACTGGTTAGGTTATAGATCTCCTAACTCCATCATTTTACCTCTAAGCTTTCTTGCATTATCTCACTCAGGAGCTTTAGGGGGACGCCTAATATTCAAGCCATAACAAAAAGGAAGACCAGTAGAGTAGAGGAAAGGGAATAGGGAAAGGGAGGAGGAGAAGGAAAGGAGGCACTGGGGGCTGAAATGCAGCAAATTAAATTTCATACATGTATGATTATGTCAAATGAAACAAACTATTATGTGTAACTATAATGCACTTTAAAAAGCATAAAAAAGAAATACTACTCAAAATAAAAAGAATTATTATTCATGCAACATAAATTGTCTTTCCTTGAGTTGTGTGAAGTTACAAAGACAGAGCAAATAAAAGTTCCCTTTGAGATGAAATCTTAGAGTAGTTTTGATTTGCATTTCTCTAATTACTACAGATGTTGAATATTTTTGAATATATTTTTGATCAACTGTATAACATCTTCTGAGAAGTGTCTGTTCAGCTCCTTAGCCAATTTATTGATTGGGTTATCTGTTTTATTAGTGTTAATTTTTTTAGTTCTTTATATATTCTGGAGATTAGTGCTCTATCTGATGTGTGTGTGGTAAAAATTTGATCCCATTCTGTAGGCTCTCTATTCACCTCATTGTTTATTTTGCTGAGAAGCAGCTTTTAAGCTTGAAACCATTCCAATTTATTGATTTTTATTATGTATTTTCTAGTTATTGATAGACCTTTATGTTATTCATTTATTTATATGTGGTGCTGATAATTGAACCCAATGCCTCACACATGCCAGGCAAGTGCACTACCACTGAGCCACAACCCCAGCCCCCAATTTATTGATTCTTCATTTTACTTCTTGTACTTTAGGAGTCTTATTAAGGAAGAAGGGGCCAAATCCAACATGATGAAGACTTGGGCCTACTTTTTCCTCTATTAGGTGCAGGGTCTTTGGTCTAATTCCTAGGTCCTTGATCCACTTTGAGTTTTGTGCATGGTGAGAGATAGGCATTTCATTTCACTCCAGTCAGAATGGCATTCATAAAAAAAATACAAGCAACAATAAGTGTTAACAAGGATGCGGGGAAAAGGCATACTCTTACATTACTGGTGGGACTGCAGATTGGTGCAACCAATCTGGAAAGCAGTACAGAGATTCCTTAGAAAACTTGGAATAGAACCACCATTTGACCCAGCTATCCCACTCCTTGGTTTATACCCAAAGGACTTAAAAACAGCATGCTATAGTAATACAACCACATCAATGTTTATAGCAGCACAATTCACGATAGCTAAGTTGTGAAACCAACCTAGATGTCCTTCAATAGATTAATGGATAAAGAAACTGTGGTATATATACACAATGGAATATTACTCAGCATTAAAAGAGAATAAAATTGGGCTGGGGCTGTAGCTCAGTGTCAGAGTTCTTGCCTAGCATGTGTGAGGCACTGAGGTTGATCCTTAGCTCCACATAAAAATAAATAAAACAAAGGCATTCTGTCCATCTATAAATACAAAATTTTTTTTTTCTTAAAGAGAATAAAATCATGGCATTTTCAGGTAAATGGATGGAGTTGGAGACTATCATGCTAAGTGAAGTAAGCCAATCCCAAAAAACCAAAGGCTGAATGTTGTCTCTGATAAGATGATGCTGATCCATAATGGGGGTGGTAGTGGGGAGCCTGGGAGAAATGGAGGAACTTTGGATGGGGCAAAGGGGAAGGAGGGGAAGGGAGGGGATATGGAGGTAGGAAAGATGGTGGAATGACATGGACATCATTACCCTAAGTACATGTATGAAAACACGAATGGTGTGACTCTACTTTGTGTACAACCAGAGAAATGAAAAATTGTGCTCCATGTGTACTATGAACTGAAATGCATTCTGCTATCATGTCTAACAAATTACAACAAATTAATTAATTAATTAGTAGTTAATTAATTAATTTAAAAAGAGTTCCCTTTGATAAAATGGTTGGGATTTGGGGTTTGGGAGGTTTCTTTCTTTCTTTTTCTTTTTGGGGCGATACTGGGGATTGAACCCTATGACATGCCACACTTAGACCCTTTTATTTTGTTTGAAGACCAGATCTCACTAAGATTCCGGAGGCTGGCCTTGAAATTGATATGCTATGTCAGCCTCCCAAGTACCTGGCACCACCATGCTTAGCACTCTCTGGATCTTTTAAGGTTTGAGAATAAAATGAGATAAGATGTTCCCTTTGTGCCATCATTCCCTCGTCCCCACAATTTGGCAATACAAGAATGGTGTGTCCCCAACTCCAGGAAATAGAACAGGACTCCTGTTTCCCACAGGAGGAACCACATGATGGTTTTTCCTGAGAAAGCTGACCAACGGTTGGCTTTCTTTAAGACATAGAACAAATATTTTGGGTCAATACAGTGTGCACAAGCAACCCTTGTTTTTAGCTCATTTGAAATTATGACTAAGAGAGAAAGGTGGAAAGCTTTTTGGTTTATGACAAGAAGAGTTCAGAATTCTGTTGACTCAGTCAAACAAGAGAAAGTTTAAATGGAAGTAACAGCTAAACAGAACCACTGAGTGTGTCAACCATAAGAATGACAAATGTAAATGTGTGTCCTGACAGATTTACAATCCTAATTCTCAGCAACCTTCCTTCCCAGGCCCTTCCCCAAAGGTAAACATTGCCAATTTATTGGTATGTAGTTAGTCCACCTTCAAAACATTCAAATGTACCTGTAATTATAGAGAGATCCACCTTATTCTCTTTTTTAATAGTGGCATGTGATTAAATACCATGACTGTAACACAATCTATTTAACCACTCTTCCACTGATGACAGTTTAGGTTGTTTCTGATACTTACGTCATCATGAACAACAAAGCAATGAATATTTAGGCATAAATGCAAATATTCTGTTAAATTATGTTTATATTAATAAACAAATAAAATGTGACTACGTATTCTCAGAATTCAGAAGCAAAGCTCATCTTAATCCTGATATCGTTAGTAAAGGTTATTATTATTATCATTTTGATGTGAAACTTTCTAGAACATCTGAAACCATTTACACATGGATGACTACCGCAGTCCGGCTGCAGCAAAATAACTGGGGGGTGACGAGCAACTTGTGTACACTGATACAGCAGGAGTAGGAGCCGTTTATTGTAGGACAGGAGGGGTATATATATCTTACACACAGCTTATCTTAATTAACATAAACTAGATACAGCAGTCAACCAATAAGGAATCTCCACACTTAATGGCTCGCTGGTGTTACTTCACAAACCACTCCCTCTGGCAAAATGCCAGGGGCCATCCTGATTTGTTTACAGACCCTAACAGATGACCATCATCGCTTTATTTTATATGAAGAATGTCTGACATGCATGATAGATAGTATATTGCTACACAATTGCCCATTTGACTTGGTTGCTACAGTGATTTTTCCTATGTACATGTGAATCTACCCTGTTCACTGTCACCACCACATAGTATTCCATTGAGTCTCAATACCAATACTTATTTAACCATTTGCCTATAAATGAACTTTTTAATTGCTTAGCCTTTTTTTGTATATATTATATATTTTTCAACACATATAGTCAATATAACATATGTAATACACATATAGATTGTAGTTTCATTTTTAAAAATTTTTTAAATTTTTTATTTGTTTTAATTAGTTATCCATGACAGTAGAATGTATTTATGCACTTTAATATATCATACATAGATGGAATATAATTTATCATTTTTCTGAGTGTACATGTTACAGAATCATACTGATCATGCCGTCACATATATACATACAGTAATAATGTTTGTTTCATTCTACTATCTTTCCTATCCCTACATCCCCTCCCTCCCCTCCCATCACTACCCTCTACCTAATCTAAGGTAATGCTATTCTTCCCTATGCCCCCCTCCCACCTTATGTGAATTAGCATCCGCATATTAGAGAAAACATTTGGCCTTTGGGTTTGTGGGATTGGCTTATTTCGCTAAGCATGATATTCTCCAACTCCAACCATTTACTGGCAAATGCCATAACTTTACTCTTCTTTAAAGCTCAGTAATATTCCATTGAGTATATATACCACATTTTCTTTATCTATTCACCTATTGAGGGACACCTAGGTTGGTTCCATAGTCTAGCTATTGTGAATTGAGCTGCTATAAACATGGCTGTGGCTGCATCACTATAGTATGCTGATTTCAAGTCCTTTGGGTGTAAACCAAGGAGTGGGATAGCTGGGACTAATGGTGGTTCCATTTCCCAGTTTTCTGAGGAATCTCCATACTGCTTTCCAAAGCAGTTGCACCAATTTGCAGTCCCACCAGCAATGTATGAGTGATTGATGAGTCTAGGCCATTAACATTCAAGATTATTATTGAGATATGATTTGAATTCCCTGTCATTTCGATTTATTTCTGGTTTTTGATTTGTCTTATTTTTCTCATTTGGTTGAATGTCCCTTTAGTGTAGATCCTCCCTTTGCTGGTTTTCACTTCTTTTTTTTTTTTTCACTTCATCCTCATGAAATATTGAGAATGCTCAGTAGTTGCTTTCTAGTTGTGAATTCTTTTAATTTTTGTTTATCATGGAATGTTTTAATTTCATCTTCAAATCTGAAACTTAATTTTGCTGGATATAAAATTCTTTGTTGGCATCCATTTTCTTTCAGAGCTTGAAATATATTATTCCAGAACCTCCTAGCTTTGAGGGTCTGGGTTGAGAAATCAGTTGAGATCCAAATTTGTTTCCCCCTATATGTAATTTAAATTTTTTTCTCTCACATCCTTTAAGATCTTATCTTTGTTCTCTGTGTTAGTCATTCTCATTATAATGTATCTTGGTGCGGGTCTGCTCTAATTTTGTATATTTGGGGTCCTATAAGCCTCTTGTATTTGATTTTCCATTCCATTCTTTAGGTTTGAGAAATTTTCTGCTATTATGTCTTAGCAAAAAAGATTGTGCATTTCTTTGGTTTGTATCTCTGCTTCTTCATCTATTCTGATAACTCTTAAATTTGGTCTTCTCATGATATCCCATAATTCTTGCATGTTCTGTTCAAGGTTTCTTACCATCTTCTCCACATGTTCAACTCTACTTTCAAGATCATATATTTTGTCTTCATTGTCTGAGGTTCTGTTTTCCAAGTGGTCTAGTCTGTTGGTGATGCATTCCATTAAATTTATAATTTGGTTTACTGATTCCTTCATTTTGGGATTTCTGCTCGTTTTTTTTTTTTTTTTTCATGACCCCTAACTCTTGTCTTTCACTTCCTCTATTTTTTCTTTGATTCCACTCCTTATACTATCTTTTACTTCACATATCAACTTAACTATATACAATCTGAACTCCTTCTTGGACATTTCTTCTACTGTGTTATCAGTGGCTTCTGTTGTTGAAGCATCTTGGTTTGTTTGGGGTGATTTACTACCTTGTTTTTTCATATTGTTAGTGTGTTTTCCCATCTAAAAGTATGAATCTAAAGCAGGATAAATTCTGCCCTATAGACCTATAGTGTTCCTGAATGATTCCAGCACTTCGGCTTTTCTGGTGAGACCAATATCAACAGCACCCAATGTACACATTATATAGCCTTAAACCCAATAGCTCCCCACTAAGGCATCTACTGCTTTCTCTCATTAAACCAAAATGATCAGTTCAATAACTATCAATAGTATAAACAGAATATTTGTTAAAATGATTTACAATTTCAAATAGTCATTCTCATTATAATGTATCTTGGTGCGGGTCTGCTATAATTTTGAATATTTGGGGTCCTATAAGCCTCTTGTATTTGATGAGAGAACAGAGGTAGTGTAGTTTGCAATAT
Source organism: Marmota marmota marmota (assembly GCF_001458135.2). Lineage (NCBI taxonomy): Eukaryota > Metazoa > Chordata > Mammalia > Rodentia > Sciuridae > Marmota > Marmota marmota. Next base: position 41,380,355 of record NW_026000026.1, on the reverse strand, counting down.
TCATGAGGGAGGAAGAGAGAAGCTAGAAGTAAAACTTCACAGGAAGAGTGGAAGAGGAGCCGACAGAGATTGGCTGTTGGTTGAAGATAAGTTGGAAAGAAAATAGACAAGAGAAAGGAAGAATACAAAGAGAAAAAATTAAAGACATAAGAATACCACAAAAAACGCAAAACACCATATATCATTGTCCTCCACATACTGATGCATAAAAAACATCCTGTTCCAAATATGGTAGAGAGATTAGTGAATCACAAAATAAAATAATTCTTGCTAGAAAGTCAAACTGTCTCTGTCAGTGTTCCACAGTTTCTCAGCCCTGTCTCTGATGTCTCTCGGGACCACCAAACCCAGATCAGCCCTTGCAAACCCAGTCTGTATCCCACTGATCTGAGCTTCACATACCTCAGGCTCGGCTACTCTGCAATCTCAAGATCTCAATGCTGCTCCTACTTGCAGAGAGACCACTAGGGATACACCCATGCAAAGGAACAACCCTGAGATGCAGCAGCAAGACAAAGGCCACCAACACTCTCAGCAGGAAGACCCCAGGCTCCTCCAAAACCACAGGCACACCCTGAGTATATCCTTGAAGGGTGTTTCCAGAAGACACTGGCATTTGAATCAGTGGACTAAATAAGGAGACGCAAGGAGATGCACTTTCATCCAACAGAGGGGGCACCATCTTATCAGCTGGATGTCTGAGTAGGTGTTCTAGGAGAGGAGAGGTGGAGGAAAGGTGGAGTTGCTCTCTCTCTTCTGGAACTATGACACCCATCTTCTCCTACCCTTGGACATAAGAACTTCAAGTCCAGACTTCATTCTCCAGTATTTGCACCAGCAGCCCCTCAGGTTCTTAAACTGTTGGACCTGAACTGAGCCATGCTACTGGCTTTCCTGGTGCTTCAGCTTGCTGATAGCCTATTGTGAGACATCTCAGCCTCCACAATTTCCCCTAATAAATATAAATATAAATATATATATATATATAATCTAGCTAGCTAGCTATCCTGTTAACTTGTTTCTCTAGAAAATCCTGAGTAGTACAACAGTATGTTTCAATTATAGTTACATATTTATCAGCATGCAATTGTACATGGTTTCCTTTAAACATTTTCAAAACATCTATATTTCTCATTTTGTGCTTAGGTGTTTTATAGACTCAGATATTTGTATTTAGTTTATAATAAAGAAAGCATTTCAAACCAGTGGAGAAAGGAAAGTGCGATCAGAAAGCAATAATGTTAGTAGTTATTAGTGAGGGAAGGCAAGTCTCTTGAATGTTATATGAATATTTCTATATTATGGTTGAAAAGCATGGTGTATTTTAATATGATAGCTTTTACATCATTGAGTTATCCATTCAGTTATAAACAAAATACAAAAATAAGCAACAAATTGGTCAAGTGTATACACATTTTTTAAAGTGAGGACTAACATTTGTAATATATGAAGACTTTGTTCAAATAAATATGAAAAAAATCTTCTAGCACTTTCACTAGGAAAAAATAACAAAGGATCTGAATGGGCAATTCATAACAGGAGAAATTGTAGTGATCAATAAGCATTTTTAAATGTTTGACATTACTATACTTCAGAAAAATGCAACTTAGATTGAGATCTTATCTATTTAGCAAAGATGAAAAAGAATAGTAGTATCTTGGCTTATGAAGAAATATACATTCTCATACAACTGCTTGTGAGTGTGTGGACTGGTACAACTTTCTGTAGGAAAATTTGGCAATACATATAAAGAGTCTGATATAGCATTATTGTTCTACAATTTATTTGGGGGAAATTATCTATGTTTGCAATATTTTTCAAATAATGTTTTCAAGAGTAAAATGAAAAAAAAGGAACAGTCTATATGTCAAACCACAGGAGAGTAGCTAAATGAATTATGACATAACCCTGTGGCTGTAGCCATAAAAAGTCACTCTGTAGAAGCATCTAAGTGGTACTGGAAATGTATCCTCCTCTTGAGCTGCACTCCTGTTCCTTGGACTCCCACAGATAATCTCCTTGTTCACCAGACCTTGTCTCAGTCTTTCTTTTAGGGGTGGTTACCCAAGCTAAAGTACTTATGTATCATTTCAACGCCAAAATGTAGGCTCAGTGATTCTCCATATCTTCTCTTGTCATCTTTAAAAAGTAACAAGCTAAAGAACTCCTGCTAGATGATTCTGTATATAAAATACTAATCTGGGCACAGCCTCTTTAAATTTTCAGTCAAGATTCTGGAGCCCAGTAGAGGTAAAACCAGACAAGAAGGGGCTTTGGCTGTGGCTCAGTGGTAGAGCGTTTGCCTAGCATGTGCTAGGCACTGGGTTTGATCCTTGGCACCACATAAAAATGAATAAATAAAATAAAGGTATTAAAAAAAACAGGCAAGGAGCCTTATTTCAAAATACCACCCTTTGTTCAGGTAAGATGCCTACTTCCGAGCATTTATCCATCTTATCTTCTTGGTCATCAACTTCCTCCTTGACATCCTCACATGACATTTGATGCTTTCTTAATGACATAGATATTCAATAACCTTTCTGACTAATCGCACCCATTAGCGGAAACCAGCCGCTCAAATATCAGAGAAAGCTTTCTACATCCTGAGCAAGTGAGAAATTGCCTTTCAGAAAAATAATCCATTGTGACCTGTGAGAAGAGGTAGCAGGAACTCGTCAGGCTAAAGCATCAAATGTCTATTTTGCTATTCATGGAGGAGATACAGTAAAGCCCTATGGCATGAGACATCTCTCTAATGGGTCCCCCTTATATGCAGGGTAAAGGCTATGGGGGCAGGTTATGGGCTTCCTCCTAACTGTTGTCTCAGGAGACTGCAATTCCTGATTCAATGTCAGCAGAACATGAGCTCTAAGTATATTTTCACTGCCACGGTGATGGGTCAGTGCCTCTCTTGCTATTATCAACAACACAAACTGCATTTGAGGAAGGGAGCAAGGCTTTGAACTCAAGAATGGTAACCATGGGCCCAGCCCAACTACTGTTAATATGAAGTTTCCTAGAATGCTGACCTTATTCTGAATCACTTCATCACCTGTCTGACAATCCTCTCACCCCCTCCAACACTGGCCTATTCCAATGTTAACTTGTAAATTCTGACCAAGGAAGTGCCATCCAGCTTAGCATGTTTTTATTTCACAAACATTTACATGGTGAATGTTTAGTTAGGTTTACGTAGCTGTGACCAAAATACCTGAGCAGAACAACTTATAAGAAGAAAAGTTGATCACTGCTTAAGAAGTTGAGTCCACAGTTGAATGCCTATACATCCCTGGGCCCCAGATGAGGTAGAACATCATGGTAGAAACACATGGCAGAGGAAAGCAGCTCATTGCAACCAGAAAGCAGGGGCAGGGGGAGTGCTCCACTCCACAGGAACAAAATACAATCCCTCAAGTCACACCCCCAGTGACTGACCCTCCAGCCCACTCTATCTACCTATAATCACCACCCAGTTCTTTCAAATTTTAATCCATCAACTGGATTAATCCACTTATAAGGTTATATCTCTCACAGGCTAATTATTTTATCTCTGAAAATTCCTACATTGTTTTACACAGGAGCTTTCATACTATACCTCATATCCAAACCATAACAGTGGGTCTACATACCAGGCACTGTTCTCAGTCCTTTACCATTTTTAAATCATTTAATCTAAGAACTCCCCTAAAAGGTAGATACTGCTATTGTCCCTATTTTATTAGTCCTACCCATCAGAGTTAGGGAGCAGTTAATGATCTTTTGATTCTTGTCCAAACATCACAGAAGACTCCAGATTTTTATTTGCTATTGCTGGTCTCTCTTTTATACATCCTTTATTCTCCTTCTAAAATGTTATTTCTGTCCCCAGAAACTTCAGTGGCTCCCAAATGCCTATAAGATGAAGGCCAAATTCTATCTGGTTAGAAAATCTCCTTTCTAAGCTTCCACCATTTTACTGCTATATGTTGGTTCCCTGCACTCAACAACAATAAATTATTCAACAGAAAGAGCAAGCCCTTTTACATCTACATGTCTTTGCTTTCTGTCTTAGGATGGCTTTCCCAGGAAACAGACTCTGAGATGAAGATTTGTAGACAGGAAACTCACTGGAGAGTTTTGTTGAGGATAACATTGATAAGGGAGTGTATTAGCTATTCATTGTTATGTAAAAATTTACCATTAAACTCTGAAGCTTAAAGTGATAAGCATTTATTATCTCATGTTGTTATTGTTTGGATGTGAGGTGCCCTCCAAAAGCTCATGTGTGATACAATGCAAGAACACTTTTAGAGGTAAAATGGTTGGATTATGACAGCCCTAACCCAAACAGTGAACTAATCCCTTGTGGGGATTAGCTGAGTGATCACTGAAGGTTAGTGGGGTATGGCTGGAGGAGGAGGGTCCCTGGGAGTGTGCCTTTGAGGTATGCATTTGGTGAACTGAGCTTTGGCTCTCTCTACTTCTTGATTATCATGTGAGCCACTTCCCTCCACCACACACTTCCTCCATGATGTTCTGCCTCACCATGAGTCCTAAGAAATGGAGCAGCTATTTATGGACTGAGACCTCTAAAACTATGAGCCCCCAAATAAACTTTTTCTCCTCCAGAATTGTTCTTGTCAGGTCTTTTAGACACATCAGTAAAAATGCCGACTAAACACATGTGTTTCTGTGGATCAAGCATCGAGGAGTAGCTTGGCTGTGTAGTGTAGCTCTGGGTCCCTCATAAGAATTCAGTCAAGCTGCCAGTTCAGGGGAGGATTCACTCCCAAGCTCAAGTCATAGTGTTGGTCTTATTCAGTTCTTCACCACATGGGCCTCTTAATGATGTCCAAATGACATGGAAGCTGGATTTCCCTGGAATGAGCGCTAAGACAGAAAGAAGGAGGAAGGGTGAGAATGTACCCAAGACTGATGTCAAAGTCTTTCTAGAAAACTACTCTAGAATGTGACATCTCATCGTACCTGTCGTAATCCATTCACTAGAATGAATCACCAAGTCCAACCCACACACAAGGGGAATTGAACTCCATCTCTCAAGGGAAGGAGCACTAAAGTATTTGTATACATACTTTAAAAGCCACCACAGAGAGTAAGGGAAGCAGGTATGGACAGAGAGAAAAGTGAAAAGGTGATTCAGTCTCCATAGCAGCTAATCTCAGGGGAACTCTGGAGCTTATGGCCCTTCAAAAATGCCCCAAATTGAGGTATTGGCAGTGGGTAGCAGCCTTTTTATGTCTATTTCTCCTAGACAGGGAAGAAGACTGGATACTGGCTGGGGTACAGCTTTGCAATGGGCATCAGCCTTTGGCAGAAGACAATTATAGGGAGACTCATCTGAAGGGTGACAGCAGTTAACACACCCAGTGGGCATGGGTGCCTTGGCTCTTAAGAAGAATTTGGAGCAACATCACCGCATCTACTAAATCCACTCTTTGTACTTCTTGGATCTGCTTGCTTCAATTAATAAGTTAAAGGTACCTGAGAGCAGTTCCTTCATAATCCTAGCTGGTGACTTTTCTTGGGGAAAACTTACAAGACAAAGGTTAGCTTTGGTCTCAGGACTGCAGAATATTTATCATCTCCCTTTTATATTTCTATTCTAATCTTCCCCACTGGCACCCCCACACTGGGCTTGCAAAGCAATGAACTAGGTTATTTATTTGATGGGTACCCCAGTTATCATCCCTAAGGGGAATAAGCCACTGGTCATCATGCCCTTCTGAGGTCAGGGTTGCTATTCTTATCCATTCCCAGTCACAAGTGGACAGGATGAACCAAGAGACATTGCACTCCCTGGACTCTAAACATATGTCTCCCCATTGTATAACAGCAGTCCCATATCCTGTGATGATCAGGGTCACTTATTTCTGCCAATGTGGTAACTCCTTTCCTTGTCTGCTGTTTGACATAAAAAGTCAGAAGAAACCAGATGAAAGGAGCACCTCAAAGTTCAATGAGACTCACAGTCTCCTGGTGGAAGCATTACCACAATGGAAACCACGACCTCAAAACCCAGCAGAATGAAAGGTTATAGAGACAGAAAGCACAAATCTCCCAAATGGGTCATACATAATAAGTAAGGTTACTCCTACATCTTCCTCTTCATTTGTAACACATGAATTCTATTCATGATGGATGCATGGATTGAGGTTGCGTATTGCATCTTGGAAGATGATACCCCGTCCCTGTGGGGCATCATCTCTAAGCTGGTTCATCAGTTATAACTTCAGAAGTCAAGATGAGGCTGATAGCATCTGGATTGCCAATGTGATATGGATTGCCACACATGGGAATACATGGTCACAGACCCATCACTGCAGCTCTTTCACTACATATTAAACTAATGATGGGTACTTTGGGACTCCATGTTACAGGGTCCACCTGTATATTTCATCCTTGGCTACTCCATTCCTATGCTCACTGTACCAGCAGTAGAAAATGGTCAGTGTCAGAGGATGATCAACTTAAACTGACTAAATCATTCTTCCCACTTGGTTGCCTTGTACTTCTTCCATAGAAGGTGCTCTCTATACAAAACAAAACAAAAAAACCCTGCACATTTTTGTGCCTTTTCCGTCGGCCTATAAACATTTATTTACCCAGACTTTCATGTTCTTTATTTTCAAATACCTCTTCTCCCAGGTCCCTGACCAATCAGCAAAACCATTCCCACAGCTGAGGAATTGTATATATCTTATGGGGGGCCACTTTTTATTCCACTGAAAATAGGTGACCAGGCACACTGCCCAAATTTGTGTCCTTTGGAAGTATTTCACCCTCATAGATATCTGTCAGGGTTACACCATTTTTCTCCTCTGTCTACTGGTCATATGTGAGTCGTATACACACACACACACCACCACCACCACCACCACCACCACCACCATCACCATAGCTGTGAACCAAAAGAGAGGATTCTGTGTCATGGTGCTGAATAGTATGAGGCTCTGGTTTGCTTGGTAACTCAGTTTATTTTTGCCTCCCGTCTCTGTTTATACCAGATTAAGTTGTATGGCTTCCATCTTACAGTATTGATTCAGGGCCTACTCAACATTTGAACACTTATAAATTGGTGAGATGTAGTGGAACCCACAATCCACATCATGATATACAAATATAGTCTAGTGATTATGTTATGCCTCACTACTCATTTCTTACCAACTCCAGTAACATGCAAGGAGTTGTTTTCCACTCTGCTGAAGATGGCATGATCTTGTCCCAGAAACCTCGGTGTCTAAAGTTAATTTTTCTTAGTAGGGTTTGAAGATCCACAGAGCATCTTTTGCCCTCATGCATTCCTGTAATCCCTCAAGGTCTGATGAAACATATGGATCAAGCAACTATTTGCTAGATAACCTGAGTCTGCTAGTCTCTTACCCACTTCAAACTGGCAACCTTTCCTTTCACTCAGTAACTGGGTCAGAGAAACATGTGAACTTGAAGTAAGAGTCCTATTGAGAATCGAGTTCCCTTCCCACTGGTCAGGAAAATAGGAGACCCAATACTATGGAATGGAATGTCCAGCATGTTTCCAAACCACAGTATCTCCCCAAAATTTTATTGATATAGGAGGCCCCTGAATCTTTGTGGAGTTTATTCCCACCCGCTGGAACATATGTGTCTTAATAATACCTCTAGTAAACTTGATAACTCTTGTTAATTTAGCTCAACTATTAGGATGTCATCAACATGGAGGACCAATATACCGCATGATGTCCAGGTGGGTGATATTTCAACCACATTCTCTGGAGCTCTTCTCTCCTTTTAGTTAAGTTATAGGCTTGGTTCTCAGATTTTTACTGCACAGCAGCACAATATCCTATTTTTTTTACACAATGGAAAAGAGGCCCTCTGGCTTTCACATTTTGCCTTAAATTGATGTCTAATCACTCTTGACCTTTCACTGAATTTCTACAATGCATCATTTTTACTTAGCAAGTAACATCCAATTCCAAAGTCATTATAATTACTCCATCCCCTGTGCCTCTAAAATGCCTGACATGTTGTACCTGCTAGAGCATTCTGTTCTGTAAGAATCATATCTCAGGTCACCAATGATAAAATATTAATAATTTTGTTGTCGCAGTACAACATGCTGGAGACTATACCAGTTGCTCTACCCACCTCTAAAGATGAAGTTCTCCAGTCACATTTTGAATGACCCAGCTCCAATACTCCATTTGGGAATCTTATACCCCTTCTAGAACCAATTTTCTAGAAGCTCAATTGTAGAACTATCTGTAGGTATTTTATAGGGGAGGGCTCTTGGGTATTACACACCTGCACAGGAGTAAAGGAAGAATAATTAAGCTGTCAAAAGTTGGATTATACAATGGAATATTACTCAGCCTTAAAGAACAATAAAATTATGGCATTTGCCAGTAAATGGATAGAGCTGGAGAACGTGCTAGGTGAAATAAGCCAATCCCCCAAACCAAAAGCCAAATGGTTTTTCTGATATGTGGATGCTAACTCACAATGGGGGGAGGAGAGAGAGGAAAAATAGATTTACTTTAGATTGGGTAGGTAGAGAACAGTGAAGGGAGAGGAAAGGGTTTGGGGTAGAAAGAATAGTAGAATGAATCAGACACTATTACCCTATGCGCATATATAACTATACAACTGGTGTGATTCTACATCATGTAACAACCAGAAGAATGAAAAATTATAATCCATTATATATGATGTATCAAAATGCATTCTACTGTCATGTATAACTAATTAAACAAACGTAAAAAATTTTAAGAGTTGGATTATGGGGCTGGGGTTGTGACTCAGCAGTAGAGTGCTCGCCTCGCACATGCGAGGCCCTGGCTTCGATTCTCAGCACCATATAAAAATAAATAAATAAAATAAAAGTATTTTAAAAACTTAAAAAAAAGAGTTGGATTATGATTCAATTGCTTCAGAAGGCTCACTGATCAAATGAGGAGTTTGGAAGATGGCACAGTCCTTTAGATAGTTCCTAAATAGAGGTAAGAGAACTGGTCTTTGAAGCTCTTTCATCACCTGTCTTTAGGTAAAAGTTGCTCCTTGATTATTTTTCTTTTTTCAATATCTTTTATTGGGGCGTTATAGTTGTACATAACACCAGGATTTGCTGGTACATATTTGCACATGCACAGAATATAACAGAATAATTTGGCTAATATCATTCCCTGGTTATTTCCTCTTTCCCTCCCCCTATCTCTTTCCTCTACTTTACTGATCTCTCTTTAATTTTAATGAGATTCCCCCATGCCTTTCTTATCCATTTTTTCTCTCTAGCTTCTGCACAGGAGAGAAAACATATAAGCCTTGACCTGAATTTGGCTTATTTCACTAACATGATGATGTCAAGTTCCATCCATTCTCCTGCAAATGTCATAGCTTCAGTTTTCTTTTTGGCTGAATAAAACTCCATTGTGTATACATAACATATTTTCTTTATCCATTCAGCTGTTGATGGACACCTAGGCTGGTTCTATAGTTTGGGCTATTGTGAATTGTTCTGCTATAAACATGGGTATGCATAAACTGCTATAATATTACAGCTTTAATTCTTTAGAATAAATGCCAAGGAGTGCATAGCTGGGTTAGATGGTGGTTCTATGCCTAGTCTTTTGAGGAAACTCCATATTGATTTCCATAGTGGTTGTACTAATTTACACTCTCATCAACAGTGCAAAGTGTTCCTTTTTCTCCACATCCTCTCCAGTATTTATGATTGTATGTATTCTTGATGACTGCCGCTCTGACTGGAGTGCGATGAAATATCAATGTAGTTTTGATTTTTATCTTCCTAATGTCTAATGGTGTTGAATATTTTTTCATATAATTGTTGGCCATTTGCATTTCTTCTTTTGAGAAGTGTCTGTTTAATTCACTTTTCCATTTATTAACTGGGTTATTGGAGGGTATTAAGGTTTTTTAAAACATTCATATTCTATCTATGAATCCTCTGTCAGAAGAGTAGCTATAGCAAAGATTTTTCTTACATTCTATAGATTCTATCTTCACATTATTAATTGTTTCCTTTGTTGAGTGGAAGTTTTCAGTTTGATACAATTCCATTTATTAATTCTTGGCATTATTTCCTCAGCTTTAGGGGACCTATTGAGAAAGCCATTACCTGTCCCTATATGTTGGTGTACTGACCCTATGTTTTCTTCCAGGACTTGGATCACTAGATCTTTGGTCCATTTTGAGATGATTTTTGTGCAGAGTGAGAGATGAAGGTCTATTTTCATTCTTCTACATATGGATAACCAGTTTTCCCAGTACCACTTGTTTAAAAGGCTGTCTTTTCTCCAGTATATGTTCTTGGCACCTTTATCAAGGATCAAGTGACTGTAAATGTGTGGGTTAGTCTCTATGTCTTCTATTCTGTACCACTGATTTATCTATCTGTTTTTATGCCAGTACCTTGCAGATTCTGTTACTATAGCTCAGTAGTAAAATTTGAAGTCAATTATGTTCTCTCCCTTTATTGACACTTTACAGATAGATTTGAACATACAAGAATATGGTTTCCAAGTCCAACTTATTTCAGTTTTATTGGGAATTTTTGGAAAATACAAGTTCCTAACCTTTCCCCTAGAGTCATTCAATCCAAATCTCTTGTAAAGGGATCCTAGGATCTGTGTTTCTTAATAGTTCCCAGGTGATTCCATTATGCAATGGGATTCAGAAATAATCCTACACTAGGAATCATAGTGCCATGTTATTTGTTCATGAGGTCAGTCCACCACCTTATTCTACTCATGGTTCCCCAATTCTCATAGAATGAAAGATAAAGAAGCCACTTCCAAGGTCCCTCTGGTGCCAGTTAATAATGTGGCCCAAGTGTAGATCTTCCAGGGGAGTGGGATTCTTCAGCCCCTGCTCAGCTCCTATTGGTTGCTCTCAGGTCCTTGCCATGTAGCCCCTTTCAGAGGAAGTTCATAATATGTTTGTGAACTAGATCTGGCATTAAAGAAAATAGCAGGTGTCAACTATGTCACCCACAGCAGTAATAATTACAAAGACATGAACGGTGGGGGCAAGAGTCATATAAACCCTATAGTTCTTTAAAAATGATAAAAATACAGTTCATTAAGAGAAAAGAACATGGGATAGGAAGATAGAAGAGAGTTTAGAGTGTTCAAAATGTGACCACAGAGAATGCAGAAGAGATGAGGCAGGTGACAGTTATGAAGAAGGAGGAGAAAAAATAGGAAGAGCAAAGTAAAGGGAGAGAGAAAGAGTGAATTAGAGAACTTAGCAGAAAGAGAAACAAATAAAAATAAATAAATAAACAAATCAAAAATCCTAAACCCTTGAAAGAGAAGGCAAGGAAAAATAATTAATCTTTTAAAAAATGCTAAAAATGAGGAACGATCTATATATAATTATATATATATATATATATATATATAAAATGTTCCATGGATATATCTCCATGGAACAATTATCACAGCAAGAACACCAATAAACAAATAAATAAGTAGGTAAGTAAATAAAATATTCTTAATGAAAAAATGGAAGAATCATCTCCACTGAGGTGGTCAACGGTCAATGAGTATGGTTAGATACTACCTATGTCCACCTGTCCTTTCCTTTCCCTCTTGGTCTGTGTACTGAGCGACAGAGACAGCAAGGACTGGGAGTTGTTAATCCCTTCTTCCTCTCCAGTTGCTCACCAAGCGGCCAGCTGGTTGAAATACTCTCAGCTTCCCTTCTCACCAGTAGCAGGTAGAATGGGATGGGAGTATGGTTGATTGGAGTTTTTGCACAGATGAGATCTGTGGGGATAAGTGCAGGGAGTACTGCATACATGACATACATTAAGGGCGGCGTCTAAGTGGCAAACCACTTCCCCATGTGAGGCGTGTGAGTGGCAAACCACTTACCCTGTAGGCACAGCCCTGGGCGTGAGGCCATGTGTTGCAGTCCCTGCACTTGCTCCATGGCCCATTCCTCCATTGGTCACTGCAAGGACAGTTAGCAGACATTGCATTGGTGGCTGCCTGTAATCTGCTTAGGTAACTGTGCAATAAAATCAGACCTCCTTCCTGCTTGGTCTCTGGAGGTCTTGATTAGTGTCTCTGTAGCCACACTCTCCTCTACCTTGTTCCGTGGAACTCCTTGCTGGACGAGAGAGAGCCCACGCAGAGATCAATGCACTTACTCCCTGAGTGGAGCTGCTGCAGAGTTTCTATGAGGAAATTTCTGGTGGCTGGGGCTGAGGTGTAAGCCCTTAGGGACTTGGTGGGGCAGCATCTGCTCTGGAGAGATTAGATGGACACACACTGGAGGCCCGGCAGATGTCCATCTCTGCTGGGAGTCTGGATCGCAGAAGCCTCCCAGGAATTCAACTCACGGGGACAGGAGAGCCAATCCTGTACACACATTCCTGCCCAGAGATACAGCCCTCCCAGGCTTAGTGTCTGAGTGTATCCATACCCTCCTGTTCAGACTCCTGACCCTCTTCAGCTGGTCATAAGAACTGTTAGACTCAAAGGGAAAGTGAGTTGGGCTCCCTTTTATTTTTCTGACTTGAATCCCCTTGAATTTCATTACAAGTTACTTTTCAGAAGAGAAAATAACTTGGCCAATCTTCTTCATGCCTGTTTCACCCACATTTCACTAGGTACACCCTAGGACACACACCAGGCATTTGCTGGGGCAATATGGCAATGTTTGCTGTGATCTTTTGGGTCCTGGATGCAGCCAGCTGCCATGTAGCCTGCTCAGGTTGGATCCCGCCTCAGTTCTCCATTTGTCAGTTGAGAAATACAGAGCACTTTCCAAACACCAATTCACTGTGAAGCATGTGGGTCAACAAAGTTCATGATGCTTTTCTGATCTACAGGTTCTTTTCATGCCAAATCAGTCCATTGTGTTTCTCTCTGTGTGCTATCCCACCACTGCCACTCCACTGCCACAACCAGTTTGGCCCCAGTGCACCCTTTCTTGTTGTTTGTTGAACACACGTGGATTTTTGCGTCTCTAAGACACTCTGACCATTCAATATTGAATTTTAGTGAAATTCTTCTTTCACCCACCATGCTGAGATGCAGTACTCCTAGTACTTGAACCCTGACCACAGAGCAACTGAAAATGTGGTCTTCCTCTAAAGCACAATTTTGAATCTCAATTCTAGCTACTTCTAAGAAGAGAGAATAATGTTGGCCAAGGCAGCTCCCTTTATCCAAGGGCCATGCCTGGGGAATGACTGGAGTGTGAACCATCGACAGGCAACAATGTCAGCAGCTGGAGCAATGAGTGTTCCAGCCATGAAGGAGGATCATGGAGACACTCCATCCAGCACAACTACCCTTCCCATAAGCACAGTGAAATGATTTCCTGTAGGACCTTTTAATAATCAGTCTGTCTCCATTCACATCCCTCTAATTTCTGTTTTTGCCATAGAGAAATCTTTTCAAAAGCAAGCCAGGTTATATTAATAAGCTGCTCAAAATTCTGCAATGGCTCTTGGTGGCATTTACAGTAAAAGCAATTTACTGTTGCATTTTTAAAACATGAAATTCTCTTATGCGTCATGCTCTGAAGAACTTGCTTTTTCACTGAGCTAAATTCTCCCCATGCCACAGATCTTACCATGGCTGGTTCCACCTCACTCTTCAATTATCAAGGCTCAAAAGTCACCTCCTCAGAAAAGCCTCCCTTGACTCCCTTAAAATCCATTCAGTACTCTAGTTATCTCTGCCATAGTGCCTGTGACAGAAGTTCATTTCTTCATATTTATTACCATCTCAAACCACCAAAGTTTGGTGTTTTAACTGTACCCCTCTTCATTATCTACATCCTGCCCACATTTGAATACAGACTTATACAGGGAGAGATTTTGATTTTCCCCACTGCAGCCTAGCACTTAGAACAAAGTCTGGCATTTAATAGGCCCTCAACAAATATGTGTTCCTCTGTGAATAGATTGACCGACTCTTGGCGTAACACACTCCTGCTATCTCACCTAGCTTATGCTTTTCCACTACTTTCCGGAACCTTGGTAGTCAGCTACTAAGATAATGCTACAGCAACACACCATACACTTCTCCATTTTTCTTTCCTCCTTCTGGTATAGACAGTCCCCAGTTCATAATGGTTCAAGTTAATGATTTCTCCACTTCACAATGGTATGGAAATGATATATATTCAGTAGAACCTGTACTTGAATTTTGGATTTTGATCTCTTCCCAGATTGGAAATATGTATTATGAAACTCTCTTGTGATGCTGGACTTTAGCGGTGAGCCCTAGCTCTCCCAGTCAGCCCTGTGATGATGAGGGGGGAAAAATAAAAAGAAACAAAAAAGGCACTCTGCAGTGTTCTGTATTATTGAGCTCTCATGTTCAGGAGGTCAGGTGGAGGTAATGCATTTCCAACTTATGACACTCAACTTACAGGAGTTTTCAGGAGGTAACCGCATCATAAGACAAGGAGCACCTGTATTTCTAGTCATTCTAAGCACCGCTGTCTCCTTTCAGCCAGAATTCACTTCCACCATCTATGACAAATACTACATGACATCACTCTCCAGTGATTCCTCATAAGATACCTGTGTCTTATCTTGATTTTCTCCAGCATCATGTACCAAGGAATTTGTCATGGTTAGTTTATATGGTGTTGGGAGGGGGTGGGGATTCAAAATCATGAGGGAAGAATGAAACAGAAAAGGGAGAAAAACCCAAGTGCATTAACAGATAGATGAGTTACTTTTATGAGAAACTGAGACTCCAAACTGCTGAGGACGTTCTGAGTTAGTGTGTAGAACACACCTCAGCATCAACTCCATGGAGGAGGGGAAGGATGGGGTGTTTTCCACCAATGTTATTTATCCTTTGTCTGAAATGTATTCCTAAAGGAATTCATTCCCTTGCCTTTCAGGGCTTCCCTGTGCCACTGTGCTAAAGAAAACCCTGAAGCAGAAAAAAGAAATGGAAACACTTGAGAACAAACGATTTCAGCTTGCTGGGCGCTGCTGGCTACAGATGCAAAAAATTCAGGTGGATGGGGAAGATGCGGAAAGGGCAATTGTACCGCTTGCTACTTTGGTCCTTCAAACTTTCAATGAGTGTTTTGAGGTAGGAATTGTATAACATGAGTTCAAGGCTCTGGTCTCTTCAAGGTGCCTGGCAAAGTTCTGAGTGTAGTTCTGTTTCATTGGCTTTATCTTTGTTCCTGGTTCTGCTCCAAATCCATTTACGAACTACTTCTGGGCACTGCATCCCATTTCCTCTGGAAGCCACTTCTTCCCCTGCTCTTTGCTCATGAGTTTTCAACTGAATAGAATCCATTCAGTGAAACTGGCTCCAGAGGAGGACACTGAAGTCAGGTCTGGGCAACCAGGGGATTTCTCTGGCCATAGTAACCAGTTCAGTAAAAAATACTTCCTCAAACTATTGTTGTGTCAAATAGGAAAATCAAAATTATCATTATCAAATATCTAGAAAAGTGTAGTAAAATAATTTAGGTATATTATATAAATAAATGTGAATTATAAAGATATAAATAAATAAGAACTTACAAGATACAGCTAAAGCAGTGCTAAGGGTAAAATTTATAGTCAAATACCTAAACAAATGTATATATAAATATATACATACAAACATATATTTAATTAGGAATTCTAATAAGAAGTTAGTAGGAAAACAAGATAGAACTATGGAAATCAGAATGAAAAAGTTTGATAAAATAAATAAGGAATTATAAAATAAATAAATTAAAATGTAAAACTTAATTTTAAAAAACTGACTTTCAGGGCTGGAGATATAGTTCAGTGAGAGAGCATTTGTTTAGCATGTGCAAGGCCCTGGATTCCATACCCAGCACTGCTGCAAGAAAATGTAAAAAAAACAAAAATCCTAAAAACTACAACTGATTTTTTTTCTTTATGTTTTAGAGAAAGTAAATTAGATAAATAGTTAGCTAATGGCATGCAGAAAAATAAAATAAGAATGTACAAATAGAACAAAAAATAAGAGCAAATAAATTATAAAACTAGAATTTGAAGACATAGATTGTTTTGCTTAAGTCTAACATTTAAAATTAGGAATGTTCTAGAAAATAAAAATAATCAAGTGACCCCCCCAAAAAAAGTAGGAAAATATAGACTAAATGCCATAGAAACAATTGAGAAAGACATATAAGAATTTTGCTCATCCCAGAAAGTTCAAGGCTCTGGTATTTTCACAGAAGAAGTCTACAAAACCACTTAAGAATATATATTTCAATGAAAATTAAAATGGTTTCAAAGCATTGAAAAAGATGGGGAAAGTCTAAATTCTATTTACAAATAACAGTGGTGCCAAAACTCAATGCATAAATCCTAATAAAAAAGGTAGGAGCATATTTAAAGAGCAATATCACCTGGATAAGTGCTATTTTCTCTAGTAACTCAGGATTGTTTCAATATTATGAGATTTGTTGTTACATCTCAAGATAGCAATAGATCAAAAGAAAATCAAGACTATCTCTGATACTGCAAAGCATTTAATAAAGTTCATCATCTATTTTTACTAACAAGCAAGGAACCTGCCTCCTAAATAGAAAGACTATATCCTTAATAGTATTATCTAGCTCATAAAACATAGACAGTTCCTGTTAATTGGAGGAAAAATGAAATTGGGACAAGGCAGGTATGTACACAACCACTGCTATTCTTTAACACTGTTCCATACATCCTAGTCATTATATTTAAGCAAGAGAAAGGAATTACAGATATTTTAAAATTGAAGTGGAAGTAGTGAAACTATATGAATTGAATATAAGATGTTCTATAATACCTGGAAAACTCAGGAGAATATACTGGAAAATAATAATAACCAGAACCAGAATTTAATAAACTGTCTGGGCATTTTAATATACAAAAATTAGCCAGGCACAGTGGTGTATGCCTATAATCCCAGCAGCTCAGGAGACTGAGGCAGAAGGATTGCAAGATCAAAGCCAGCCTTAGCAAATTAGCAAGCCCCTGAGCAAGTTAGCAAGACCCTGTCTCAAAATAAAAAAGGGCTGAAGATAAGGCTCAGAGGTCAAGCACCCCCAGGGTTCAATCTCTTGTACCAACATAAAAAAAGTCAACACTCTGCCCCTGTAAACTACACCAAATAGAAAATAAGAGGAAGAAATAATCCCAAATAAAATATTAGTATATGGAGAGTATAGAAGTAATATACAGGTTATAGAAAAAATTTAGCATGTAAATTTACATGAAGAAGACATTAAAATACTACCTGAGGAGGGGCAAGATGGCAGGTTACTAAAGAAAGAAATTGAAAAAGGCATCAGAAAATGGAAAGATCTCTCATGTTCTTGGATAGGAGAATTAATATTGTCAAAATGGCCATACTACCAAAAGATCTATACAGATTTAATGCAATTTCCATTATAATTCCAATGGTGTTCTTCATAAAAATAAAAAAGCAGTCATAAAATTCATTTGAAAAACTAAGAGACCCAGAATAGCCAAAACAATACTTTAGCAAGAAAAGTGAAGCAGGAGGCATCACAATACCAGACCTTAAATTATACTTCAGAGCTATACTAACAAAAACAGCATGGTATTGGTACAAAAACAGAATTGAAGACCAATGCAACAGTATAGAAGACACAGAGACATACTCACATAAATACATCGATCTCATACTAGACAAAAGTGCCACAGACATACATTGGACAAAAGATAGCCTCCTCAATAAATGGTGCTGGAAATACTGGAAATCCATATATAGTAGATTGAAATTGAACCTCTGTATCTCACGCTGCACAAAACTCAAAGTAGGTCAAGGACCTAGGCATTAGACCAGAGATTCTGCACCTACTAGAAGAAAAAATAGGCCCAACTCTTCATCATGTTGGCTCAGGAATGGAATTCCTCAATAAGACTCCTAAAGCAAAAGAAGTAAAATCAAGAATCAATAAATAGGATGGTATCAAAACAAGATCTTCTTTATAGCAAAGGAAACAATCAAGAACGTGCACAGAGATCCTACAGAATGGGAGAAAATCTTTGCCATCTGCACGCACCTCTGATAGAGCATTAATCTCCAGGATATACAAAGAACTCAAAAAACTTAACACCAAAAAACAAATAATCAATAAATGGGCAAAGAAACTGAACAGACGCTTCACAGAAGAAAAAATACAAGTGGTCAAAAAATATATGAATAAATGCTCAACATCTCTAGCAATTAGAGAAATGCTAATCAAAGCTACACTGAGATTCCATCTCACTCCTGTCAGAATGACAATTATCAAGGATACAAGTAACAAATAAATGTTGGGGAATATATGAGGAAATGTTCACTCACACATTGCCAGTGGGACTGCAAATTGGTGCAACCACTCTGGAAAAAAGTATGGAGGTTTCATTGAAAACCTAGAATGGAACCACCATTTGTCCCAGTTATCCCACTCCTTGGCTTATACGCAAAGGACTCAGAATCAGCATACTGCAGTGACACAGCCATATCAATGTTTTATAGCAGCTTAATTAACATTAGCTAAGCTATGGAACCAACCTAGGTACCCTTCAACAGATGAATGGATAAAGAAAATGTGGTATATATACACACAGTGGAATATTACTCACCCATAAAGAAGAATGAAATTACGGCATTTGCAGGTAAGTGGATGGAACTGGGAAATATCATATTATGTAAATAAGCCAGTTCCCAAAAACAAAAGGCTCACTGTTCTCTCTGATATGTGAATGCTAAACCATAATAAAGGAGGAGGGTAGAGAGGAGGAGTATAGAAGTTCATTGGATTACACAAGGGGAATGAAGGGAAGTAGGTGGGGTGGGAATAAGGAAGATACTAGAATGAGTCTGACATAACTTTCCAATGCTCATATATGAATACATGACCAGTGTAACTCCAGGATCACAATTGAATGGGTTGCACTCCATGTAGGTATAACATGTCAAAATGCATCTTACTGTCATGTATATCTAAGAATAACAAATTTAAAGAATGCTACATAAGAATATGCAAAATTCATGCACCATTTGGTAATAGAAAGGATGAGTAATGTATTTTAACTCATTAAAAATATGTATCCATGGTCTGGGGTTGTAGCTCAGTGGTTGAGCACTGGGTTTGAGCCTCAGCACCACATTAAAAATAAATAAATAAAAGATATAGTGTCCATCTACAACTAAAAAATATTTTTAAAAAATATGTATCCATAAGACATGAACAACAACAAAAAAAACTAGGTAACTAGTAGAAGGAAAAAATGAGGGAGGGAGGAGGGGGAGGAAAGAAGGAGAAGAAGTACTAGGGACTGAATTAGGGCAGATTATATTCCATGCTCTTATAATAATGTCAAAATGAATCCTAATGTCTTATATAACTGAATAGGACCAATAAAAAGAAAAGGAGAGAGAAAAACTAATAAAAAACTAATAGAAAAACTAATAAAATAAAACAATTATATATATATACCAAAAAGATTTTTTTAAAGAATGAATTCTGAATTATTTAAAACTTAATCTACAGTTTATATGAAAAAGTAAATAAAAAACAACCAGAATGTGAATGAAGAAGAACTACTACAACCAAATATTAAAACATATTTTGAAGGTCTAATACAATCCTCAAAAACAAGACACAAAGAGGAAAAAAAATTACAAAGCAAATTCAAATTTTACTGAGAGCTGGTACATGATAAAGATGTTTCTGCATATCAATGGGAAAGACAAATTATCCACTGAGTGGCACAGAAACAACTAAGCAGCTTGAAAGTAAAAATACATATTTGTGGGGTTGGGGTTGTGGCTCAGTGGTGGAGCACTTGCCTGGCATGTGTGAGACACTAGGTTCATTTTTCAGCACCACATAAAAATAAAACAAAAAAAAAATTAAAAAAATTAAATAAAGGTCCACCAACAACTATATATATTTTAAAAAGATACGTATTTGTGGGGCTGAGGTTGTGGCTCAGTGGTAGAGTGCTCGCTTAGCACACGTGAGGCAATGGGTTCAAACCACCACATTAAAAAATAATGAAATAAAGATATTATGTCCACCTACAACTAAAAAATAAATGTTTTAAAAAAATATTCGCATCTGTGTCTCAGCCTGTGCTAAATAAATTTTGGAGAGATAAAAATACAAGTGTACAAAGTCCCCACAGCACTAAACAAACACATGGGTTTTTTTTTTTTGTTGTTGTTGTTGTTGTTTGTTTTTTGTTTTTTATCATCTTGAAGTGGAGAAAGTCTTTTTAAGCACAAAGAAATAAAAGAAGGAATGGGGAGGAGATAGGGAGGTGAGATTACATACAAATTATCATTCTGGCCTCACAAAATCACATTCTTTTAAAAAGCCAAAACGCAAATGACGGTCTCTGGAAAATCAGCAGCAATTTCCTTAATACGTAAGTTAGTAGAGGTAATTTCCTTCAGATACAAAGAGATCCCACAAAGGAAGTTAATGAGGGAACCATAACCCATAGAAAAAAAATGGGATTAGGATACCTTAATCATATAAAATAATGTCCAACCTCATTTACAATAACAGAAATTCAAATGAATCTGTAATGAAATTATGTGTTAATTATGTGGGTTTTTTTTTAAATTATCAGATTGGTAAAATCAACAGATCTGATCTGGGGGAATTACAGAGAAGCAGTCCTTTGATGGATCTGAATACAGTATCTCTCACAGGCATGTTGTCTCTCTCTTTGCTAAAATTAAAAATGCAAATGCCCACTGACTCAGAAAATCGGTGCTAAAAATTCATTTTAATATGTTGCTGACATGAAAAATGACATGTGTGCAAGGATATGAATTGCAGCCTTGCTTGGAATAGTAAACAGCACAAAAATTTAGTAGTGGGGGCAAACTCAGTAAGTGAACCTTTATCAGCATGATGGCGGACTACACCAGCATTACCAAGATCATCCAGATCTGCATATCGTGATGTAATAGGACCAAAACACAAAGCATGATGATGTATTTCATTTGGTTCAAATATGGAGACATGCATACACATATTTAAAATTTAGCTGAAAGAATACACAAGAAACAACTAATAGAGGTGGTCGCAGGGAAAGAAGATTGATGGAAGACATAGTAGAAAATAGTTTTACTGTCCCCTGTATGAATTGTTCACTTTTTATATTTCTTCCATGCACATATTATCTACTCAGAATATTTTTAGTTAAAACATTAAAACACAAAATATTAAATTCACACTGTGGGACTCTGTGGTTTTCTTCTAAGTAGGAATGTGGTTGCTGGTGTCACGTGAAAGGTAGAAGATGAGACAGGAGTTAATACTGCTGTTCTCCAGGCTAGACAAATGCTTTAAAGAGACAACACATTTCAAGCTGAGAAGACCCTTTTGTTTACTTGCTTCTGAATTGAAAACGATGCCTTCAATTATCACTCAAACTGTAAACACCATCAGCTGCTCTAAAAATATTTTCTGAGTAAATGCCACTTATACCTTCTGGCATTTACTCAAAGCATTTTTTAAAGCAGCTGGGAATCTTGTTAGCAAAGCTCTGGATTAGGGAGCGACAGCAAACTAAGGAGAGGCTTGAATTCTGGAAATAGCACAAAGGAGAAGAAATCAGCAAACACAAGAGGGGCTTTAATAAATGCTTCCCCTATGACCAACAAATTCTCCGTGAACATCAAATATGGACAAACAGTTGCCACGTATTTTAGCGGGTTCCATGACATGTACATGAGTATTCTTGCCTCGGGCAATATGGAGTAAAAATAAGGATGGAAGGTAAGTAGAATATTAGGTAGTGAAAGAGAAAATTATGTCACAATTTTAAATATTCCCAAAGAAACCCTTTTGAAAATTTTTTCTTTAGCATTAGAATATTTGCAAATTACTCCGGCAAGAATATTAGCGAGTTATTTTGAACTTCTGATGAAAAAAAAAATTAAGGAATCATCCCCTTTCCCTAAAAGTAATGGAAACATTTCTGTATGCCCTTACCAAATAAAATCGTTTACTAACTATAAATGAATAGACAAACAAACAAACCCTTCTGGAGAAACAGAGAGAAGAGTTGAGACAAATAAGAGTCCTAAAGAGAGTCCTAAAGGTGTATCAGTAAATCAAGTATTGTACTACAGAATTTTGTGCAACAGGAAAGTAATATGATCATTTAAAATAATAAGAAAGTCAGCCCAGGATCAACCAGAATGTATACAGAAGAGAAACAAGTATTTGGCTGACATTATCATTCTCTTCTTTCAATGGAGTAAAATAAGAGAACTGTATACAGCCGTAAATTTCATAACTTAATAAGATCCCTTCCGCTTTAGTGGTATACATGCCCAAATCCCTACATAATTGGATGCAGGAAGCATTTCAGTGACAAGATTGAGCTTGTCACTAAAGCCTTTTTCTAATCTTCCAAGCTCATGTCTCTTTCTTCTATACACATGCCCAAGTATTCAATTAGATTATACTTTTTATATAAATTATCATCCGTTTTGGATGATAAAATGTCCAGTGAAAGAGATTATCTTACTCCATTTTCATTGAATAGAGATATTCATTAGCTGATTAAATTCAACTGCCATTTGCGGAGAGACCTAGTGAAAATTAAGCTTCTGAAGGTGGCTGAGTCTGGTATGAGATATGAGTTTTCCAAATTTCTCTTGATAAACCCATGAACCTACAGCTCCTACACATTTCAGATGGTCTAAATGGATCCTAAAGACAAAGTAACATTCAGATTACCCATGTACTTGGAGGACCTAGCATTTTCTAACTGCTTTCTAGACATCAGGTGGTTTCATTTTTAAAATGCCCTTGAAGGATAAGGGATATTGGTTATTCTACTTTAAGTAAGTGGAAACTCAAATAGCTCACGTAATAATCTGAACATTTGTCCTTTTGTCTATCTATTCCCCCTCTACCCTGTCTCTGTACTTAGGAAAGCATCTGTTGAATCAATTCCAATGGAGGGTTGACCCCACCAGCCATCACGAAAGACTGAGGAGGTTGTGACAGTGGGATCCTTCCTCTGGAAAGAGCTTGGCTTGTTTACTTAGATTTCATAAATGGATAAAAATAACAATAATTTTTAAATTTTATTTTTAAATGACCACCATTACTTTCTAACAGGATGTGAGCCCTCTTGGACGTGCCACAGCCTTGATTCAGATTGGACATCTCCACTCTCATTTCCTGTGTTATATTGATTTTCACACTGTGCTTGCTGGTTAACTTCCAAGACTGAACCATATATATATTCAATATTCTATCACCAAAAGTAATGTCGCTCAATTGAATGTTGAAATTAGTAACTCCCTTTACATAGTTGATGATGTGTTCTGAAGATGTCACTGTATCTCCCTTGAATTCTAAAATATCCCTCAGCACCACTGTGAATTGGATTCAGTGCCTCAGGACACCCAGTGAATGCCCTGGGAGCCATGGAGCTAGACAGAGAGAGCAGTCAGTGTATACTCTGAGGAAGGAATATTTAAGAAACAGCAAGGGATCCACAATTGCTGCAGTAGCAATGAGTGAACATGAAACTAGTAGGAATATAGTCATTGCAAGAATTTGAATTTTTACTCCACTCAAAACAATTCCGATTCAAGGAATTAATGATCTGGTTTATTATTTACATTATTATTTTACTAAATGAGGATTTATTTGCTATTTTAAAGACTTTTTACAGTAATTTTAGGTTCACAGCAAAATTGAGAGGAACATATCTCAGTTATTTATCTCATATACCCTCTGCCTCCTCTCTTGTGTGGCCTCTCCTGTTTTCAACATCCCCCTCCAGAGTAGAGTATTTGTTACAGCTAATCAACCTACATTTCTTACACATTTTTCCAAACCCTATAGTGTACACCACCAGATGTGTGGATATACTTTAGACTTTGGGTGGTAAGGCTTTATCAACTGTAACAAATGTACAACTCAGTGATTTTCCCCTGAAGATATAATGTTTTAGTCAGCTTTGTGTTGCTATGACCAAAAGACCTGACGAGAAGGAAAAGTTTATTTTTGGCTCATAGTCTCAGAGACACCTTCCATGGTTGGCTGGGGCCAAGTTGAGACAGAATGTTGTGGCAGAAGGGTGTAGTGGAGAAAGGCAGCTCAGGACATGACAGCAGGAAGCAAAAAGAGCTTAGATCACTGGGGACAAAATATAAAACCCAAAAACATGCCTCCAGTGACCTACTTCCTCCAGTCATGCCCTATGTACCTACAGTTACGGACCAGTTAATTCATGCAAGTGGATTGATCCAGTGACAAGGCCTAACTCTCATAATCTAATCATTGTACCATCTTGCATTATTTCATACATGAGCCTTTGGGAGATACTTTATAATCAAACTATAGCAATAAAGATCACTCTTTTTGTGCACAATTCTGTGAGTTTTGATAAATGCAATCACCTCCACAATCATGATACAGACAATTAATTCCATCATCCCCCCAAATTCTCCCATTTCTCTTTGAAATCCACCTCTATCCCATTTCTAGTCACTGGAATTCATTGTTCTTTTTTACAGTTTTCCCAGAATATAAAACAAATGAAATCATATATCAAATAATGTGTAGTTTAGAAAGCCTGACTTCTTCCACTTTGCATAATACATTGGAGGTTCATTTATGCCATTATGGGTAGTAGTAATTATCTTTTGCTTTTATAACCATTGTATGGATATACCATAATTTGTTGCTCCATTTCCCAGGTGAGAGACATTGAGTTGTTTCTAGTTACAGCAAACATGAGTAAAGCTAAAAAATACATAATTCAAAATGGATTATAGATATACTGTGAAAACAAAAACTATAAATTTAAGAATAATCTTTATGATCTCATTTGGTCAAACATTTCCTAGATACAGCATCCAAAACACCATGATCCACAAAAGAGCAAATAGATACAGTAAACTTCCATCAAATTTAAAAACTTATTTGTAAAAGACATTTTTAAGACAATGAAAAGACAAGACATAGATTAGGAGAAGATATGTGTAAGCAACATACGTATCTGATAGAGAACATTTTTAGAACATATAAAGAACTCTCAGAACTCAATAACAATAAGATAACCCAGTTTTTAAGAGGGCAAAAGATTTAAATAAACACTTGAACAATGAAGATATACAATGATAAAAAAAGCATATGGAAAGATGCTCCAAGTCATTAGAAAAATGCAAAAAAAAACACAATGCAATATCACAATATATTTATTAGAATAAAAAAATTTTAAAAAAAAACATAAAATCTGAAAATACCAAATGCTAGAGAGAAATTGGAGCTACTAGAACTCTCAGACATTGCTGGTAGGAATGCAAAAATGGCACAGCCATTTTGGAATCCAGTTTGGCAATTAATTATAGCCTTAATTGTATGCTTATCATACAACTCAGGAACCTAATTCCTAGATATTAATCCAAGTTAATTGAAAACAAGATTCATATACAAACCCAACTTATGCTTTAACACGATCATTTTGGCTGCTATGTTAGGTATATAGTATGTAAGAGGTGTATAAAGTCAAAGCTAAAAGCAGAAACAATGGATAGGGTGGTTAAATAATCCAGATGAGAGATTTATATTCATGATGAAGCCAGGAGGATTTTCTAATAGACTAGATGTGAGATATAAGAAAAAGAAAAGTATTTAAGTAAGAAAAAGGATAGGTTTTGCTTCAGTGGAATGAGAATGACCAGATGCAAGCCAGAGGATGAGGGGAAGAAAAGAAATTTATTTCTAGACATATTATAGTTAGATATGAGGTGTCCCCCAAAAGCTCATGTGTGAGACAATGCAAGAAAGTTTAGAGGTGAAATGATTGTATTATGTTAGCCTTAACCTAATGAATACACTAATGCACTGATAAGGATTGATAAGGATTAATTAGGTGGTCCTAATAGGCAGGTAGGATGTGACCTAGGGAGGAGGAGGGTCATTAGGGGATGTAGCTTTGGAATATATATTTTGTCTCTGGAGAGCAGAGTCTCCCTCTGCTTCCTGGTGGCCATGTCCTGAGTTTCTTTTCCCTGCCATACCCTTCCATCATGATGTTCTCTGCTCAACCCAGGTGCCCAGAGCTACAGAGTCAGCCAGACTGAGACCTCTGAAACCATAATCCCCAAATAAAATCTTCCTCCACTAAAATTTTTCTTGTCAGGTCTTTTAGTCACAATGGCAAAAAAAAATGATGAAAACATGTTATCATGAGTTTTCTCTTGGACATCCCAGGGGAGATGTTAAAGTAGGTAGTTGGGTGGATGTGAGTTTGGGGTTCAGGAAAGGGATTTAAGCAGAGAATGTGATGGATATCATTATCCATAGTACATGTATGAAGACACAAATTGTTGTGAACACACTTTATATACAACCAGAGATATGAAAAATTGTGTTCTATATGTGTAATAAGAATTATAATGCATTCTGCTGTCATTTATTTTTTAAAAAATAAATTAAAACTTTTTTAAAAAAAGAATAATAATAAATTAATAAACAAACGAATTTGGAAATCAACATCAAATAGATTATATTTAAAGGCATGAGACCAAGTGAGATTACAAAGGGGACAGAGTATAGGTGTTGATGAGAAGAGGACCAAGGATTGTATCTGGGATTCTCCGACACTAAGAGGCCTCCCTGCCATTCTCCTGAAATCCATGTGCAGGGGTGGCCATGATAGTACTTAAGGCAATTGTAGCAACACCCCCAAACATGAGGATAGGAGCCCCAAACAGAAGTTTTTGGAATAATATGTAGGCTATGGTTCTGGCCAGGTAGAGTTCCTGGTCTTGTCTGGTTTTCTCTACCTAACTTGCAGCCTTCCTATCAATGCCCAGCCTTCCCAATTAAGTCCACCTAAGCCTGAGTAAGCAAGAGTATTAGCTGCCTGAAACCAGGAACCCTAAGCAAAGCCAAGTAATCCATCCAAGTTTATGTCAATAGCAAAAAGGGAGACCAGAACTGGGACAAACTGTGACTGCCATCAAAGGAAAGTTTTGCCTTTTGCCACTAGATAGGAACTTACTCTGTCATACATAGATTCCCTTACTCATAGACATCTCAACTTTAGAGTAAATTTTCCCAAATAAATATTTATTATTGCAATATTATTCTTATAATAAGCTAATGTCACTTCCTCAACTTTAGCATAAATGCATTGATTTGATTTTAGAGATATGTTAATATGAATTGAAGTAGGAAATGATTAAAGCTCTGGGAATATCCAATCTCAAATTATTTTACAGATATGGCTACTGTCTCTAAAATAGCATGAAATTCATATAAAATATCTGCTCTGCTGCTTTTTACATTTGCACTAATGTTGGAATCTGCAATGTAATGGATTTTATCTGAGACTTCTTTTTCTAATTCTGATGACCTAATTATTTGCCCTATTTTCAAAGTGGCAGAATAATGAAGGATAAGAAGAAAGAAACTCTAGTTGATTGCTAAAATAATTAAAATTGTGGCTTGAAAAGTTAGTTATCTTTTCTTCCTTATGTACAAAGTATCTTTAATTCTCATGGAATGTTCTATTGGGAAATCTCAAAAAGAAAACAAGTGCTTTTCCTCTGCTTCTCCCATTGGTTATTTAAAAATCAAAGCTATTTTTAAAAGTAAATAAATGTACGTGTATACTATGCATAAATGATATTTTCTTCTCATGTCTTCCCTCCAAATCCAGATGAGAGAACTAAGGTCATCTTAGACATCTCATTTTAGAATCAAGAAAAACAGAAATATTTCAAGCAAAACACATAGTGGCTCTAAATGCTACATCAATAATTTCATCTTAGGCTGGATGTAAGATTCTGCAAGGCAGGTGTATTTGGTCAATGCTACTCATTTTCCATTGTGGTTTCTTTGGCATGCTTCCAAAAGGAGAGCATTTGTGTCCCACAATTGAGAAGAAGTTCCAATGTTGGAAATCCTATGATGATTAAATGGCATTTGGATTTGTTAAACAAGGAAACAGACAAACAAAAGACATCCAATCTAGAAATTAATTCCCCTTCTTATGGATAAGAATTTTAGATGATTTTGTTATAGTCAGAAGCCTGTCAATAAGAGAAGAGAGTACTCATCAATACAGGGGCCGTGGAAGGTGTGTGCGTCTGGTGCCGTCTTCTGTAGAATAAGAAGGTCTTGAAAAGACTGAAGTCAGAGGTCTGGCACCACTTCCTACTGGCCCCCAGGGACAGTCTGAAGGCTGTGTGTTGGTACTGTGGCTGCATCATCAGTTGGGAGAAGGAGGACATAGGCACCTGCTATTTGATGTGGCATCTGTTCAGATGCCACCTTGAGGTTGTCAGGACCCAGAAGGGCTTCCTGGGTGTGGGTTTGGTGAACTCTCTGTATGCCACTTTGGCTTCTGTGAAAAGTTTCTCCCCCAAGGTACCTGGCTTGTCAGTGGTGGTCAGAAGACCACCTGACCACCTTTCCTGTTAGCAAGAAGAGCTCAATGCTGTAGAACCACTTCTCCATTTGCTCTGCCGACTCCACCCAGGTGGTGTGCCTGCACTGAGGCCCAATCAACCTGGGCACTAGCTGCCTCCTGAGGCCCCTGCAGAGGTTCGTCCACCACGTGCTCAAGGCAGATGTCCATCTGAGATCCCCCCTTCCCGCTCTCCAGGTATCCAGGGCCCCTGAACACTAAGTTGTCAGGTACTTCCTCCTTCCATGACCCCACTGAGAAGTTTTATGACTTTTACCCAGTTGCCAAAAATATCACCAGTGGAGATGATCTCACCTGACCTCCAGCCATATTCCTTGTGGACAACATTGGCTTTAACAGGCTGCTGGAACACTTGAAACCTCAGTACTCTTTGCCCTCCCCTTCCTACTTCTCAGGACAGCTATCCCGGGTATGATTTACAATGTGAAGTAGATGATTCTGTCACAGCTGAAGAGGTCAAGAGCAGCATGGTCCATTTCACATCAGGAATATGGATGAGTACCCAGACTCACAAGTATCTGACCCTTACCACTCACTGGGTCACTTCCATGTTGTTAGCTCACCCACACTTGTGAAGACCACCACTATTCAGCAGTTTTGGGTAGGTCAGCATTTCAGAGGTGTCAGCAACAGCATCCAGAAGCAGCTGGAGTGCTGGTGGGAAGACGGGGTGACCTCCATGGGCCTGCATGTTGGCATCACGGTCACCAACAATCCAAGCATCTACAAGACTCTCAATGAGGTAGAGCACTTGAGCATCAGTGCTTCAGCCACACAGTGAACCTGATCACAAACGAGGCCATCAAGAGCCAGAGGATGGTGCAGAATCTACTGAGCATCGCTTGGAAGCTGTGCAAGCAGGTCCCCAGTCCCTCAAGGTAAAGGGGAAACTGGCAGAGCTGCAGCAGGATTACCAAGATGTCCATAGAGTGCAACTTCAGGTAGCTGATGAACCGCGACCAGTGAGAGGTCATGAAGTCCATGTGTCACACACTGAGACCCTCTGACACTGCGAGCTGGGAGATGAATCCCCACGTGTCTACTCTGTGCCAGGTCATCCCCATGATCCACATCCTCAGCAGAAAGGTCCAGATGCTCTTTGGGGAGATGATGGTCATCGACACCATGCAGAAGTCACTGAAGGAAGCCATGAAGAGCCACCTGTTCACCACCTTCCACAACCTGAGGTACGTCTTTGCCACATAGCTGGACCCTGGCTACAAAGCCTCCCTGTTCACAGAGGAGAAGGTTGAGCAGTACAGGCAGGATTTAATCAGGGAGCTAGAAATTCTGAATTCTACCTCAGAGGACACAGCTGCCTCCGATGGCTGTGACTCAGGTCCCTTATAGAGACTCTGGTGGAGGCAAGAGCCTGTGGTCACTGGTGGCCAAGGTGAAGAGAAGAGACCAGGGGAGAAGCCGCCTGAAGACATGGTGCTTGGAGGAGCACAGCTGTGACCCGCTCACCTACTGGAAATTGAAGAGATCATCCTGGTCCAGGCTGTCAACTTTGGCCATGGGATTTGGGGGCAGTCCCCCAAGTACCGTTCCTTCAGAAAAGCTGTTCAGAACATCCATGGAGAATGGCAAAATCGGCCAGCTCTGGCTCAAGATGGAGCATTTTGAAAAACTTATGTTTTTGAAAGTGAATCTTCCCTTGATACACTTTCAGTATTGAGCTCACGATGGAGCTGCCAGATGAGAGATAGTGCTCTTTGTAGTGCTGGCTGGCCATCATCTCAGGGCTGTGGCCTGCCTAGTGGGGCCATGTGGGACACCAGGCCAGTGTCAGAGGCCACCCGGAGGCTTGCAATGCAATGTCACATGTGCTTTACTCCTCTCAGGACGGGTCACAGTGTGTTTGAAAGTCCACTAGAAGCAGCAGTCCACTTAGGAAGTGGGATGATCAGGTTTTAATTCATAGCTACAATGTTTTTTTTTTGTTTGTTTGTTTTTTTGTTTTTTGTTTTTTGTTTTTTGTTTTAAGAGAGAGAGAGAGAGAAAATCTTTTTTTTAATATTTATTTATTAGTTTTCGGCAGACACAACATCTTTGTTTGTATGTGGTGCTGAGGATCCAACCCGGGCCGCACACATGGCAGGCGAGCGCGCTACTGCTTGAGCCACATCCCCGGCCCAGCTACAATGTTTTTTAAAAGTTAGGGGTCAGTAGTTTGTTTACTAGAATGAAGACAAGATGAAAACAATTTATCCTGTAGGCTTTTTATTTAATTGTGTAAAAATCTTGAATCAGATAAGATTCAAGTGAAAAGAATGTTCTGGAAGCTGTTTAAGACAGAGATAAAGCATTTGAAAACAAAACTATACTTCAGTCAGTCATGGAGTGTGCAGTTGTAGTTATGTGGTCACGGAACATTCCCATTTCATGTCTTTGCATTCAGGGTTACATGGCCAGTGTCCTGAGTTCCTTGAAATCAGAGCCAGGTGTGTGTCCACACTGAGGATTCAGCCAGAGCAGAGCAGGACTTGCAGCAGGGGGCCTGTTGATCAGGTCTTTGCACCTCTGACCAAGCGTCCTTGAGCAGTGGAGCTCTGCTATGTGCACTGACCCAAGATGCTGAGACCACAAGCCCAGGGGCCCCTAGAGGCAGCTGGCTGACCAGTGGTGTTGAGGAGGGGCCGTCTGGCATCTTGCAGTGGAGAGGCTAGCTAGCCTCTTTTTCTTTTCTTTTCTTTTTTTTTTTTTACAATAGGGAAGATTCAGTCACCACAGGAGTATTTTAGAATCCCAAGAACATCAGAATGAAATATTAATTGTCATATTCTTTTAACAATGTGTCTTCAAAGTTTTCCTTTAACATTAAAAAAAAGGTTCATTTTCTCATTTCAAATCATTAAGTGTCCTGGGTGAGAGGAATTGCTCTATGACCGTTTAGGAAAGTCGTCATTTTGTTGAAATACTGTACCTATATTAATCTAAATTTGAGTGGACTATGCTTTAGTGTATTTATAAATGATGAATTTAGTTTCTGAAATTAAACTTTTTATTTTCAATTTTCAAAAAAAATATATAGGAGTTGTGGTTTTCTGGACTTTCCAATAGAGAGAAAAAATAGTGTTTATCTGATATTGTACATTTAAACAAACATAAGTCTTTCTAATCAAATTTTCAAACTAATATCCCAATGTCCACTCAGCTGAAATAAACAGGTCAGCACTGAGCCACTGAGTCCTGACACCCAGCACTTCCTTAGGCAGAGTTTGTCTGAAGTGAATATTAGAAGAGACTTGAAGGCCAAAAAACATCTTTTTGCAACGCTAACACACTTAAGAATGCTGATTTTTTTTGTAAGATCCTTTTCGCAGCACATAAACAGTTTCTTTAAATGGCAGAACCCCTTTCACATCAATTAAACCCTTTATTAAGACAGGCAGCTTGAAAACCCATTTGCAATTCCTATTCAGGATCACAGACAGCTGAGAAGGAGAGGCCCTGCTCAAGAAGAATACAACCTAGAGGGGAGGCAGACAAGCAAGTATTTTTATAAGGCAGAATAAAATAAGTCATCCATTAAAGGTGAATGTGAATCATTGTAGAAAGAAGAGAGACCATATTATAGGGGCATCCTGGAAGATTATGGGAGAATGAGGGCTTTATCCTGAGTCTTGACACAAGTGGAGGAACCAGGGGACTGTGTATGTATGTATGTCATCATTCATTCGCGCATCCATTCACTCAACTGATATTTATTCAGTGCCTACAATGGACCAGGCACTATTCTATGCACTGGGGCTACAGTGGTAACTATGACGAAGTCCTGCCCTGTGTGTTAGAGCTACATGCTAGTGAGGGAGACAAAAAAAAAAAAAAACTACTACAGTTTCAGTCACTAGCAAGAGCTCTCTAAAAAGCAAAGCAGAGTAAGAGGGTTGACAGGGGTGGTGGACCTAGAAAACATCTCAGGGGAAGGAACATTAGGGAAGAAGAGAAACAGTACAGTTTTCCAGGTGACAATAATGCAGCTGAGTTTTAGTCCAAGGTAAGTAGAAAGCACTTCAGTGTTTTAAGAATTGAGGAGGGACATGAACCGATTCATTTTGTTAATGAATGATGTAGCAAACTGACCACAGGGACACCAGGAAGGAAGCAAGAAGACCAGATAAGAGAACCTCAGCCCAGGCTGGAGACATTAAAGGTGATATAAGATTGATAAGTGTCAAGAAGGTAAAGGGTCAGATCTGGAGCTCTATTTTTTTCAGGGGAGTCAGAATTGGATCTCAAATTGGATGGGGGAAAGTAGTTGGATTGAGAGGATATAAAGGTGATCTCTGATCCAAGGAGTTCAGAGAAAATGGAAGTTATCTGTAACTGGAATAGAATAAAGAAAAACAGATAGGGAATGAGTCAAAAGTTGGCAATGCCTATTAGGTATCTATTACAGATATCTCCTCTGTTATATTCTACAATATAATCTATTTTGTGCTAGATTCTTTCATCAGAATCTTCAAGATCTAGAAAATGAAAAGTCAGTATTTTAGGCTTAAAAAAAAAATACTGTGCTGGTGGAAGAAGAGCAACTTAGGAACTATAAATAAGGTAATGACTGGTAAACAAAAACAGGCAAAAGACTGTGGTGGTTGGTGGAAGCCAGGAGGACCTGTCAGACCAGGTTTTGGAAAACTTGAACCCTGCTCCCTATTTGGAAGTGTTGTCCAACAGAGGCGGCTGGACATAGAGGATAAGAAGGAAGCAGGTTTACTGGTGGCAGCCAGGTTCAGAAGGGGGGCTTTCACCATAGTCCATCAAACCCTCCTAACCCTGAGTTCAGAAAGTTTCAGACCTTTATACCCAGTATGAAGGGGGAGAGGCTCAGAGGCTCACAATCTGTAGAAATCCACACAAATTCAGCTTTTTCCAGAACAGTGGATCCCAGGCCTGGATACAAAATCAAGAACTTTCTCTGCAGGAATCAGCGCCCAGAATAGGTAGAGTTCTCCCCTTCCCTCCCACCTGCTAGCTCCACAGGGCCTGACTATTGTCTATTGAAATGCAAACGCCTCTGTGCAGGCCTAGGGTTAGTCTTTTTTTTTTTTTTTTTTTTTTTT
>NW_026000026.1:41300194-41346853 GCF_001458135.2 Marmota marmota marmota | reverse complement strand
TTTTTTTTTTTTTTTTTTTTTTTTTGTATCACATCCTGCTTCTGCAACACACCTTTCCATGAAAACTCTGTTGCAGGAATTCTTGCTGATAGTCTAAGAACAGTTATGGTGAGGGTCTCTTGGAGAAGCTTAATTAAGATTTTCTATGGAGAAGGGGTGCTTCTACAGAAGAAGTACTGGGTGTAGAAGAGGGGCACCCAAATAATATCAGTTTCAAGGCAGAAACTGTGAGGAGAGTGTGAACAGATGACCTGAAAAAGGAATCTACTTGAACCAGAAAGTTTCACAGTGGCTCAGAAGAGAATTAATTGAAGCTCCGAGATAAAAAGGGTTTTAGGGAATGAAAAGAAAGGGCAATGCATTTCAACAGAAGATGCAGGAGCATTCACTACTTAGTGTACACCCAACAAAAATGCCTGTATCTTCCAAAAAATATAAAAACCAAAGCCAGAGAGTCACCCAGTAAACCCATTGTCAATTTAAAATAATGTTGAAAATCCATTTAATACACAAAAACTACTGAAAAACATTGTAGCCCAGTCTTTTTAAAAATCCTCATGATACTAACATTAGCCTAAAGTTGGGCAAAATCAACTTATGACAAACGTATTTTATAATCACATTACACAACTCATATAATTCATTGAAAAGATGAAAACTGAAAGTATAGTTTCTACTGAAGTCAAAAACTCTTTAAATCAAACCAGCCTAAGTCAAGGATCATCTGTCTAGCAATAAAACAAACCTACTAGGTGTAGCAATGGTTTAAACAACCAATAAAATATAACATTGAGTCAAAAAAGCCATACATAGAAAAACACATGCTTCATGATTCCATCTAGGTAAAATAGTAAAACAGACAAAACTAACCTGTAGGATTAGAAGTCAGGATAGTGATAACCCTTGCAGGGGAGAGAGGGTCTAGTGGAAGGGCCATGTGTTTTCTTGGGTGGCTGTTAAACTTTTGTCTCTCCGTCTGAGAGCTGTGTTCATTAATAAAAAGGCATCGGTAATAAGTGAGTCCAACACTGTGACCTGTTGCAATTTCATGTATCTCAATAAAAATTTTACATTAAAACATTACTAAACTGAAAAGTCTGGTGTCACAGGGCAAGGGCCTGCCACAGAGCTGAGGTGGCCTCTTTCTCACCGGTTCTTTAATTGTGCCAGAAATATTCTGAACATGTCACTCAGAGTAGCAGACATGAGTTTATTAGAAAGGATGGAAAAGGGGAAAAGAGGACACTCTCAAAGGACAGAACAGGTCCTCTCAGAGAGGAGAACAGCATGACACTCCTGCCCTTCCTTTTTATTGGGTGTCCCAAATAAATTTCCAAAGAGTTCTGCCCTCCTCCATCTCTTGACTTTTGATTGACAGCAGAATGACATCAAATTTTCAGATTCCCTCTGCACATGACAACATTGGGTCACTTTGGCTCATGTTGACTGGTTCTAGTTGGAAATTGTTCTTACAGATTTTATGGTGACGGGGAATTACCCTCATCTCTGAGTTCTTGGATCTGCTCTGTATAAGGGTCAAAAAAAAGTACCCTCTTCGGGGTAACTTGTCTTCTTCTTACCACATTTCAGGCCTATATTTCTCCTGCAGATAATGGGTTGTTTTCTGAGGAATGTAACATATCCTATTAACTTAAACCAGGAAGGAGGGGGCAGGTAAATTGGTTTTATTGTTGTTGTTGTTGTTGTTGTTTTTAAAGAAAGTGTATGGGGATCAGCACAGTGGTCCCAGTGTATAGAATTACTTCTTAACCTCATGCTCCCACTGCTCACATCTATTACCTATCACTTGAACTTGACTCATAGAAATGATATGAGATGATACTGTCTGACCTTGGGAATGTGATGTGGGAAGCCCCATAAAGTGATAAATCATCACATTTCCACAGCAATTATGAACATGTAAACTGACATGTAAAAAGACATGCAGAGGTAACTTTTTCACTTTGCTAATAATTAGTCCAAACTTGTTTCTTTCTTATCACAGACTTCAGCACCATCCCACACACCTGCCACCCATTCCTTCTTCCAGGAATGTATCCCATCTCCAATGCTTACTACTATTGGCATCAGATCAACATTGGCATCAGATCCGCCATTTTGGGTCTGATTTTTATCTAGGGAACTCCTAAGTTTCAATTTAGGAGCCATTTTATCTAGAGATCCTGAGGCTCTGCTGCTCAGCCTCCCATGAGAACATGTGCCTGCTAAAGAGTGGACCCCACCCCAGCCCACAACGTAACCCCTAAGCTTGTGAAACTCCTGTTGTGGGCTATAAAGCTGCCGTGGGAGTGCCGACAGGCTGCTGCTCTCCTCAGAGGGGCAGCCTTGTCAGTTTGCTCCATGCTCTGACAATAAATCTCTCAAGTGGGATTCCGGTGTGTGGTGTGGTCCTTCAACTTTGTGTGGACTTTGCATGTGTCCTTTCACTTATGTCACAATTTCTTCAAAAGATTTCGATAAAATCTAAAAATTTCAATGAAATCAAAGAGTTCACATTGTACCAAATTAAAATATCTTCTTCAAGTGTCAGAATTTGACAGTCTTCGTTGTCTTTTGCCTGCCCAAGTTCTTTGTTCACAGATAATAAGAATCCATGCATATAAGGAACTCCCAGATTTAATTCCCATCCTGCTGCTGAAATCAGAGGGAAGGAAGCCTAAACTCCTCTTTTGCTCCCTGATCAAAGACAAATATCCCATCAGACTCCTAAGCAATGTGGGACCAAGAGCAGAGTGAGGGGTATGACCTGCTCCAGGTGCCGGCAATGAGCAATGCATTACCTGCATTTGTATCTGAAAACAACACTGAAGCTGAATGTCCGTTTGCTTTTACTCATCACCATGTGCCACCATGTGCTCCGGGAAACAAGCATTTGTTGGTCCAAATTCTAAACAATTATTATAATTATGGAATGCTGGATTTTGGCAATACAACGGGCTAACTTCAAATTGTACATTTTAGTTACTTATCATTTAATAAGCGTTATGTTCTACATGGAAGCCAATTCAAAGATCTCCAGTTATACCTTCCACTGCTATCACACAAGAACTCTGTTACCTGTAGCTGCTTCGAGGGTGAGTTCATAAAGATCTCCAAGGTCTGCAGCTTCCTTTGGCTGTCTGTTGAGCTCAGATCTTAAGTCTGACTCCCGAAGCATTTCACAGGCCTGAGCTAAACAAAAGACTCAAAATAAACAAGGATGCACAGCAATGGTAAAGGCAAAGAAACATTTGAATTATTTCAATTCTGTTATCTTACATGACTCCCTGGAGTATTCACTTGTATTTGAAATTTAAAACAGTAGAAACAACACATGAACTGCATGTGTAATCATTTTTTCTTGATAAGGACGAATTTTTAGCCCACACATGAAATATTTTACTGGATTTGAAGACTGTTTTTTAAATTGTTATTTTTCTTCTTTTAATTATGAGTTGTTTTAAAACCAAAGACTAAACCTAGAAATGATAAGGACTAGATCAAAAGAATAATTATTTTAATGATTATTACATGGTTATTATTCAAAATAATGTTGTTGTATAGATGAGAGATGTTAAAAAATAGTTTTGCTTTAGCTCCAAATACTCTGGGTATGCCACTGGTTATAAGATTAAAAAAAAAAAAAAAAGTTCTCATTGTTCTTTTGGGAGTTAAAAAAAAAGGACAAAAAATTCAGGTTTTTATTATTTATATTTTTCTATTAAAAAATAGATAAAAAGCAGAATACACTGTAGCCATAACCAGCGAAATGACCAAAGTAGGCTAATTACTGAGGGCAGAGTAAGCATGTGCACACACACATTTTTATTGTATCACCCTGAGATAGAAATTCAGGGGCACAGAAAAAGAACAATATACTGAGTCTCAAAAGAAAAGTGCCCATAAACTACTGGAATACAGGAAATGTCTGTGAATCATTGGAATGCAGAACAAGCAACCTAGCTCCTGTCCTTGCCTAAAGAAAGTAACACGATGTCAGTGCAATGAGCAAGTGCAGGGAAAACTGGCTCCAGATTGTATTCATTTTGCCCCAACTCCACCTCTACTTCAGGCCCTAGCTACTGGTCCTCCATAAATATAATACCCACAACCAAGGAGTTGCTACATCTTGCTGTTGAGATGGCCCTCATTCTCCTTTGAATGTGTCTGTCTGTGCTCTGATGTGTCCTTAAAATAATTTTTATGAAGTTTTTCAAGGACCCCACTTATGCTGAGTTGAGGTTCCTCTCTCCAAGAATTTCTCAGACCTTCTTCTTGGATGACAATCCAGAGGCACTTGTATACACATGGGCAGGATAAAGAGCTAAGGCAATCAGCTTAATATCCTAAGCATTCTGCAGAGACAAAAACAGTGACCTAGGGGTCAAAAGTCCTTTTGGGGGAGGGGGTTCAGTTGAATTCTTTCAAGTCAACAACCATTTAAATTACATTTGGTTTAATTGGATCCTAAAGAGATGTGATATAGCTCCCAAATCCAGACAAATCTACAGATACCATAACTCTGTGTTTAAAAATCTATCCAGGGGCTGGGGATGTGGCTCAAGCGGTAGCGCGCTCGCCTGGCATGTGCGGGGCACTGGGTTCGATCCTCAGCACCACGTAAAAATAAAAAAATAAAAATGTTGTGTCCTCCGAAAACTAAAAAAATATATATTAAAAAATTCTCTCTCTCTCTCTCTCTCTTTAAAAAAAAAAAAAATCTATCCATATGCAGTATCCAATAGTTCTCCCAGAAACAAGCAGTATACGCAATTTATTTGGAAGAAGCTACCAGAAAGCACTGATAAGGGAATTGAAAAGTAAAACAGGGAGAAGAAAGAAATGAAGGTTGAGTTGATTGATAAGCAGATTATTGTTCTGGGCAACTAAGGCTCAATCATTCCGGAGACATTTGGGCAACTCTGTGGAACACATTTTAAACACATTTTAAAGCTGTCCTACCTAAGGGGCAAGAAGTTGGGATATTTATTCTCCCTCTCCTACTAATAATTACCTGAGAGCTAAGGTAAGTGTAAGTACATAGATTTTCCAGCCTAACCTTTGAAGTGAGCTGAGAAAAATACTGTGGCCAGAGAAAACACTCAGGTAGAAGAGTTATAGGTGACTGTAGCCACGAGCCACTAGAACATGCAGAAATGTGTTTATACAGAGCTACAGAAGAGTACATTTTTTTTAATCCCTGAGTTATAAATATCCCTAGCATTTCTCATCCAGGCATAAGTCTGTATAATAGAATAAAGACAGCCACAAATTCTCACTACTCCTGCCATTAAGAAGTCAAGTCTCATTCTCCTTCTTTTAAATACAGCGTTCCCTTAGTGATGAGCTTGACCAATAGAATGTGGTAGAACTAATGTCCTGGGACTTATTACCTAGGGCATAAGAAGTCTTGTATCTTTTATCCATCCCATTAGAGCACT
This sequence comes from Marmota marmota marmota, assembly GCF_001458135.2. NCBI lineage: Eukaryota > Metazoa > Chordata > Mammalia > Rodentia > Sciuridae > Marmota > Marmota marmota. The sequence goes on along the minus strand of NW_026000026.1, from coordinate 41,341,412 downwards.
CACTCTGGGGACTCAGAGACACATGGAAGAAATCTGACTGATCCATAGACCACTTTTCATGGGATGCCACATGTAGACATTCCATTCCAGAGCCCAGGCAGAGCCCAGCCTTCCTAGCCAAGATGACAGAAATATGAGTGGAAGCATCTTGGACCTTCCAGATTAGTCCTTCATCTAGATGAATACTAACAAATCACTTCAGTCAATGACACATAGAATAGAAAATTCTTATCCTGTCCCTTCCAGAATTCCTAGCCTAAGACATCATGAGATGATGATGGTTTGTTGTTTTAAGCAATCAAGATTAGAGACTGGTTCTTTTTTAAATTAGAGCTTTATAGTCATACATAGTAGTTGGGCTCATTCTGACAAACTCAAACATGCATGGAATTCAATTTCAGTTCATCATTCCCTCCTTTTCCCTCTCTCCTTCCCTCCCCTTCCCCATTCTCCTTCCTCTACTCTACCAGGCTTCCTTACATGCATCTATTTATTTATATTTGATTGTTTATTTCTACTTATTCCTTAAGGTGGAATTTCCTGTGGTTTACCTGTATATGCACAGGACATGATTTTTTAAGAGTTCATTCTGCATTGCCTCCCCTTATCTATCCCTTCAATCGGCTTCTTGAACTACTTCTTCTACATTACAGGTCTTCAATGGCAGACTGATTCTTGCATAGCAATAAATAATTAGAATCATTAAAAATAAACCTGGTAGGATGCTGGTCTCTGGAATTTGGGGCTGCACAGCATCATTTCATTTATTTAGAGTCAACTGATTTCAGAAAGCCTCTTTTCAAGCTCCAATTTTATTCTTCATTATCTGAGAATAAGGAGAGGTTGTATCTCAATTCTTCTGCTTTCAAAAACAGTATACATTGACCCCAACTGTGTCATCAATCTCCCATGAGAGAGAGTGATATGTGGGTATTTTTTTTCTCTTAGTAAGCTTTGGGCTGAGTTTTTTTTTCTCCCATTCCACAGGATTGCTTCTGAAGAGTCAGTTTCATATTTTATTTCTGTGACTCATTTATTAGAAAAATAGGAAGAGGAACCCAGAAATATTTTGCCTGTCTCACAATCACTCATTCTACCCATTGCTTCTGGAGGTGACTCATTTAACTTTCCATACAAATATAATAAAAGTTTTTATTAGTTAGCATTGGATATACTTGAATATAGGAATAAAAAGGCTCCTCACTCCTCGGCCCACCAGTTAAAAGTTATTTTTTTCTTTTCATTTTCTCAGATTTTAGGTAATTTTTAATTTGTACGTCCTTAGGAAGTAAAGTACAAGAGAGTTTCCTGTTTATTTTCCAGAAGGAACTTAAACTTAAAGTTTAGGAAATAGAAAAAACAACAACAATGACAAATTTAAGAATGAAATGCCCTGACACAGGAATTCATCTCCACCTTAGACCTATGGGAGAAGTGCACTGAGTTTTGAAAAGGTTTAATAACTCACCCTGAGTAGCACATAAATGATAAGACCAGGTATTAAACTCAGATTTTTCTGACTCAAATGGTCTGATTCTAATACACTTATCTCTACACCACGATTTCTCTCAACCCCTGAGGGAAGACTCAGCATCAAGATTTGAGAGCCATTCGTCTTTCACAACCCTGCTGGAAAATAGTGTCCCCACACTGACCTGCAAATAAAACCCTACCTCGTGTCTCTTTCTCCTGTAGGAGGCTGGATGAGAGACAAACTTGATCATTCCTGCCCCAGTGGTAGAATTTATTGCGTGTATTGTAACTGTGGCATGTTTCCATGTCTGTCACTCTCACATGTTTGTAAAAAATCTCATCAGTTCATTTTTATATTAATTATTCTATCCCCAGTGCATATTACAGAAATCATCTTTGTATTTTTGAGGGGATGTATGCATAAATCTATCTAGGACCCATTATTTCTTACAGAAGGAGTTAGTGGGAAAGACATGACTCATGCATCAGCAAACTGGAAAGGGGTATAGTAAAGACCTCTTTTAGCCCTTGTACAGGAAAATTCTGAACATTAGAAATTTGAGGTTTAGGAGGTATTGACTCCATTTTAATTTCAATCAATGTTCAAATTCTTGCTCTATGCTAGGCTTCCATGATTATATGATGATGATTTAATAAGAACCATATCCCTGGGCTTCTAAATACTGGGTGCTTCCGGGCCCACTTCTCTGTCTTGTCTATTCTCCTTAGTGTTTCAGAAAACCATCTGTATACTGACAAGTCTCAAATGTATGTTCCTAATATAGGTCTTTTTTCTGGGTTCTTGACTCTTGTATTCACATAGTTAATTGTCTTAGTCCATAATAAAATACCATAAATTGGGTAGTTTATAAACAACACAAATTTATTACTCACAGTTCTGGAGGCTGAATTAATATAGAGACAGACACAGTGTATGGTGAGTGCCTACTTCCTGGTTTAGAGATGGCACTTTATCTCTGTCCTCACAGAGTAGAAGAGGTTATGGGGTCTCTGTTAGGCCTCTTTTATAAGGTTGCTAATCCCATTCCTGAGGGCCCCCTCCCCCCAACTTATGACCTAGTCATCTCCCAAAGACTCCATCTCCTGATACTATCCCCTTAGGAATTCAGATTTCAACCTATGAACCTGGGCAGGACATCAGCAGTGGTTAACGGAAGACTGTCTAAACAACTTGTAATGGGAATACAAAGTAGACAAAGATCATTTCCAAGTTGGAGAGAAAGTGAGAAGGTGTAGATCAAAGATTGTTTCATAGGGGAAAATAGAATATCGAAGATAAAATTTCAAAAGGCAGGAAAAAAAAAATGTCATGGTGCTCCAGTAGCAGAGAACCACAGGGACCAACCAATGAGGTAAACAGTTCCAGGAAGCTGTGAGAGCAGTAAAAAAGTATTGGGAAGTAGTGGGATATAAGCTATAGAGGTTCATGGCGAAAAATGCAGGAGAAAGCAGCTTAGAGTGTCTTCTGTAGGCAGTCAAGATCCACCACAGATTCCTTAGCTAGAAGGAAGCATTACCATACCTGGGTTTGAGTCAGTGATATCAGAAGCAAGGAAGAAAGATGGAGTGAAGGGGCTGGGGTTGTGGCTCAGCGGTAGAGCACTTGCCTAGCCCTTGCGAGGGGTTCGATCCTCAGCACCACATAAAAATAAATAAATAAAATAAAGGTATTAAGAAAGAAAGAAAGATGGAGTGAAGAGAAAGGTAGCCTAGGATAAGCATAACAGGCTGAGTGGGTGGGCAGGAGGACCACAGCAGAACCCCTAAGGGAGATCGGCAAAGGGTACTAACTGAAAGATGCCACATGGAGGTGGCTTCTAGGTCTTGAGCCTGGATGACTTTCATGCACGACGAAGCCACTGCTCAAGTTATGGGTAGCAAGAGGTCTTTCAAAAGGAATGCCCTGTCAGAGGCTTCTTTTTTGTGATATTCATGGCTATTTTATTCCTTTATGAAGTTGCCAGTTATATCTTAATATAGACTGTGGCAGAAAAATCTTGAAATAGAGCTTCTCTGTTATACTCACACACACACACACACACACACACACACACACACACACACACACACACAGAGTTATAAAATTATAGCATTACATAATCTTCTAAATTTCCAATCTGGCTCCCAGGAGGATTGCCTGCACCACTTTTGGAACCTGGAACAGCCACCCCCGGATCCCTTTCAGAGCAGTGCTATGTGCAGCTCCTTGGTCTACCTTTCTTTGTGCCTTATTTTTGTGTCCCTGGCACATTTTCTTGCCTCTGGGTTTGTATCAGTCAACCCAGTGCATCCTAACTGCATTTCACCTTGAAATTTGAGGAAGCTGGAGTCCCTTCTATCTCAGGCCTCTCACTCACTCCTTTTGTAAATTCTGAACTTCACTCTACTAGCAGCCCTGCATGCCAAGAAGTAAGACGGATTTTTCTCAAACTATTTGAAAGCAAAAAAAAAAAAAATTATAAAAGTTTTCTGTTATGGTTATCTTGTTCATCGCTGTGACCAAAACATTCAACAAGAATAATTTAGAGGAGGAAAAGTTTATATGGGGGTCATGGTTGCAGAGTTGTTAGTCCATAGGTGGTCAACTCCATTGCTCTGGGCCCAAGGCAGGGCAGCATATCATGGGGGATGGGCTCAAAAGAAGAAAATGGCTCAGTTCCTGCTGGGGTCAGAAAGCAGAGAGAGAAGGGAAGAGGCCACAGGGAAGATGCACCCTTCCAGGGCATACCCCCAGCACCCACCTTCTCCAGCCACACCTTACCTGCCTACAGTTACCACTGTCAGTTTATTTAAACCAGGATGGACTAATGAAGTTTCAGCCCTCATACTCTAGTCATTTTACCTCTGAGCATTCCTGCATTAATACAGGAGCTTTTGAGAGACATATGCAAACCATAACATTGTCCAAGGACTAAAAAATTCTTCCCACACTTAAAAGGAAAGCTTAAAAATTGCAGAACTCTCCATTTACATGGAGATTTAACAGCAGAAAATCAAGAACACATCTGTATTACTAGCCACTAGTAGATAGGTGATGAGGAAGAATGTTTTCAAGATCCCAAGAGGTCTCTAAGAGCCCATGTCTGTGTGTTACATTCAGGTGGGAAGATATGAAGCCCATTGGCCTGTAGAATTCTTGGTGGCAGGAAATGACTTCTCAAGACAGCCTCCCTGGTAACAGAAACAATTCTCCTTGGGGCCAAGTATGTTCCTGAACCCTCCAGCCTCTGGGGTGGCACACTGCCATCTACTACCCATCCTCTCATCAAAGATACCCAAGCATCACCATGTTCCTGAGGTGAGATAGGGTAGACCGGATCACACGCCCTCTAGAGATACTTCTTAATTCATAAATAAGATGGAGAGTGTGAAGATTGGAGAGGAATATACTGATCTTTTGAACTTTTTTCTGTTACTCGCTACATAGATAGGGAGGTAAAATAATTTTCCTAAGTTAATGGCTAATAAATAACGAAGGTCCAAGTCCTGGTGTGTTTGAGCACCATCCCATATTGCCTCATTATTGTGTCTTTTGTTCCTGTGTTCTAGGCACTTCACAAGTATCCTAACACAATGTTGGTATAGAATAAGAGGTTACCAAATGAGCAAAAGAATGACACCAAAGTCACCCATCCGTTTTTTATTACTTAATGCAGACTTGCTGAGTGAGTTAAGAGCAAAACCGAAAATAAGGTCTGTGAATGCCTTGAATAATACCCCATCAATTACTCCTGGCTATTTAAAAGAGAGAGAGAGAGAGAGAGAGAGAGAGTATATGCAATAAAACTCTAAATATAGTCATCACGTGAGAGAAAGAGAAGTAGGTAATACATCACAACTCTCGGGTTTTAAGTCAAGCCCTAATTCTTTAAGAAACTCATGACTCCCATGGGCTTTAAATATATCACCTAGATAATCATCATGATCTCTCAACAAGCTCTGGAGTTCTATGCATCTTAAACTCTGAAATTTTCAATTAACTAGAATTTTTGTGGCAGTCCACTGTGAAAAGAGAGAGCAAATAAACAGACTCAAAACCAACCATGCACCAGTTAATGATGGGGTATGTGCTGAGAAATGTGTCCTTAGATGACTTCATGTTGTGTACTTACACCAACCTAGAGGGTATAGTCTACTACACACCTAAGCTATATGATATGAACATGGTCTTGCCTATTGCTCCCAGGACCATGATAAGCAAAAAAGTACAAGATCAAACACTAGAGAAAATGATGGAATCAAGAGACACCATAAACACAAAATGCATGAAGTTACTGCCAGCAAAATAAGGCATATTGATTTACAGCAAACATTTTTTAAAAGTAGAGGAATGCACACAAAAGGTAGATTATAGCAAATACATAAACCCAGTAACATAGTTGCTCATTTTCATCATATCATATAATATATATGATTTATGAGCTGCACTTTTTTTTTTAAGTACTGGGGATTGAACTCAGGGGCACTCGACCACTGAGCCACATCCTCAGCCCTATTTTGTATTTTGTTTAGAGACAGGGTCTCAGTGAGTTGCTTAGCACCTTGCTTTTTCTGAGGCTAGCTTTGAACTCATGATCCTCCTGCCTCAGCCTCCCCACCTTACAGATGTGTACCACCACATCTGGCCTGAGCTGTACTTTTATAAAACAGGTCATGCAGTAGGTTTACAACAGCATCATCACAAGTACATGAATGATGTGTACAGCTATGATGTTACCAGGAAGAGGGATTTTTCAGCTCCATTATAATCTTAGGGGACCACCATTATTATAGGGGTTTCATTGCTAATAAAAACATTGTTTATAATGCATGAGTATGCTCACGTCTGGAATTTTGTTAAAACAATCATCCCTGCAAAGATGACCATGGGTCCCCCAGATAATTCTCAATTTTCACCTCTTGAGACCATTCTACTCAAATTACACGGACAATATTACACCATCACTGTGTTTGGAATGACACCAGGTAGGTCTGGGAGACACCTTTTCAAAGGGACAAACTTTAATGAGATGGAATTCACATAAGACACATTTTGTGGCGCTGCCCTGACACAAAGACAAGTATTTCACACACGTTACTGGGAGCCAGGACAAAGAAGGACCAATCCCAAAGCACATGATGTAAGAAATTACATCCTGAAAATTGTGTTCCAACTTGTAACTTCTATATAAATAAAAGCTAAAATAAGTTTGGTAGCAAATATCAGGAAATTCAATTAACTTGAACACTCTGCACTCAGGCATTCCAGCTAATCAAGGTTGACTTTTTTTTTTTTTTTTTTGAGTTTCTTAAACTGCTTTTTAATGGACTTGATTTTCAAACATGAGAGGCACTCAGGGGCCAGTGCTTCAGTTCTAGTTTCCCTGAAATCCAATCAGTAGAAAGCATGTGCCTTAAACAAAACAGGCTAATGGCATTATAATCATAGATAAAGGACCCTAACAAACAACTACACAGTCAGCGGTGTCTTTAGTAACCCATTAAGGAACGCAATAATAGCTTGGGTCTTTATTAAAATGTAAAGAAAGCCTATTTTTACATCATTATCTATAATGATGTGGCTATAAAATGACCCAGAAGTTCAATAATAAGAGAAGGCTTAGGAAATTTATGGTGTATCACATCCTATGACATTATGTCACCAAACAATTACAAATAACCATTAAACATAGAAAAAAAAAAGTGTTTCTGATATAAAACTGAGAATAGACTCTCTTAAACCTGTAATAAATTATTCTACAAATACTATATCTCTGCAAAATATACATTCTCCATACATAGCATACATAAAGAGCAAAAGGGAGAATAATAATATAAAAATAATTGATTATGGTGCTACGGTATTTCTTTTTTTTTTAAAGAGAGAAAGAGTATGGTATTTATTTATTTTAAAAATAATGCCTTCCTTTCTATTGCATTGCTCTTGTTGCATTCTATTATGTAGAGAAGGGGAAAATGGAAAATTACCCACATGTATGTTCTTGGGTATGCTAAAGTAGTGCCCCCTTAGTTCAGAACTGGTTTGGGGCGGTTAATGAGCAGAGTTAACTTGCGGGCTTTGAAACCTTACTCCCTTGTGTGGTTGAAAGGCTCAGGGTGAAGCTAATCACAGCTGTTAAGAAAATAACCTATCATTATTTAACAAAATAATCATAACAATCATAATACAATAATGTAATTTGTAACCCTTGCCTAACATAGCAAAATGGCAAAGGAAAACCATGACGAAAAAACAAATAAAACACCTCCTGTTGGTCGAACTTCACTGTTTTATCTTAAAAAATGTTCCCAGAACATGGGTGATGATGTAGAGATGGGTTATGTCCCACACAGTAGCGATCATCAACTTCTTAGTTGTTTTTTGATAGATTACTCAGAACAAGCAGAGAACTGCAGGAGTTCCTTGGCAGGAACTATAAATACGAAGCCACTCAGTCCCTAAATGTTCTATCGGCCTCATAAATGTCTAAGAAAAAAAAAATTGAAGGAAGAGAAGGAAAATGTGCTCAATATTTTTAAAATATTTTTTCCCATGTGTGGTGCTTAATGAACTGGTGTTTCTATTCACAAGATTCCTTTCATTTTTTCATTATGTGAAGCGGGGGTGACCCAGGAAATAGCGGGGTGACCCAGGAAAATCCCTTGGACAGAACCCTCAGCTCAGGTTTGCCCAGAGGAGGATGCACTTCTTGGGTCTCCTACAAATATTCTTTTTCGTTTCTATCACAAAGCAAGGTGTTTGTTCTAAGCAGAGTGGCTGAAGTCGATGCCTTGCTCTAGAAGTTTCCCCGTGGACAGACACTGTGGTGGGGTCTCCTTTCCTTTTTAAACCTGTCTAGAGTAAGGAAGATCATTAACATTTCAAATGCTTACAGGGCAATAAAGGATAAACAGGATCTGTACAGGTTATCGTTTATTTGCCAATTTTATTTACTTCATAGAAAGAGGGCTTAGCAATCTTCCATAAGGCTGCTAACATGGCTTGTCCTCAGGGGTACTGAAACTTACTTCCAGGAGAAGGTAATTCTGCTTCAGGAACCGGCAGTTACTATGCAACCAGCCTGGCTCCTCTGCAAACCTCTGTACCTTTCTCATATTGTTCACACAGGGGAAAAAAGAACATATTTAGGATACTTTAGATTTTACTCTGGTGAGCAATATTCTAACACTTTCTTCACTTTATGTCACTAGGAAGCCCTAATTATCTGAGTATTTAGAATCAAGTTCCGGGAATGGCTCACATGAGAAGAATTTCAAGTTACAGAATCTTAGAACTGGACTGGAAAGTAGAGGCCAATTTCTCCCACTGACAAACAGAAAGCTCTCCCTCTACAGAATCCCTCTTGATGAATCTTCTCACTTCTGCATATCACTGTGACAGTGGGTGGCTTATTGACTCATGATCCACCATACCTTTGAACAGCACCGAGAGTGAACACCCTTTTATTCCTTTTCCATGTTACTATATTTATGACACAAGAAATGCAAACTCGTGGATACATATTAGAAAACACAGATAAGTAAAAAAGAAAAAAAGCACATTATTGCTATTCTAAACTCAATCGTATCAAGCTTGTTTTTTACTGTGCATAAAAGGCATTTTCCCCTTTGCTACAAATGATATCATATGGGGGAGACTGGGATTTTTTTAATACACAGTATATCATGAAAATGTAGTTGTATCATCTTCTTAAGAAAGCTTGTTCACATAGCAAGTTTAAGCTTATTTCTTAGAGTCATTTCTCCTCATTTGTCTAAGATACCTTCTGGATTAGCACAGAGTCTCCAGATTTTATTCAGAAATCCTGCTACAAGATCCTAAGCAAGTCCTTTCACCATTTGGAGGATTGGGGGTTTGTTTAAACATGTGTAGACATGTATATTGTTGAGCATGCATACATACATACACTTGTGTAACCTCATATCACACATATATACTTGTTTTTCTTTTTAAGAAAGAAAGGACAAAGCTACATCTTACTATACCTTATTAAAGATATGGGAACTATCTAGCTTATTTATATGTTTCTTCTCTGAAGGTGACTTCCCAGAGGAGATGACACTAACCTGACAGCCTATGATGAGGTCCAAATAAGCTCTTTAAAGTCCTGTATACATTGGAAGCTATTGATTGATGATGGGCAATACAACCTCTCAAACATTACCAACAATTTGTGTCTTGATCAATTTGACAGGAACGTCCTAAGCACGCCAGAACCACATAGATGATAAAGTTTGAAATGCACTCATTCTTTACTAACAACAGGTGCTGATTTTAAGATGTGGAAGACACATGAGGGCAAACATTCAACCTTTGACTTTCTGAGTCTGGTTTTATTATGCTACATACGTATATGAATATACCACAGTGATAAATTTCACCTTTATGTCTATCAATAAAGCACTAATTTTAAAAAAAATGTAAATAAATAGAAGGAAGACCAGTGGGTGGAAAAAGAGGACTAGGAAGAAGAAGGGGTGGGGGAAGGGAGAGAAATGTTAAGTATTGAAGACTAAATGGATCAAATTACATTCCATGCTTATATGATTATGTCAAAATGAACCCCAATATTATGTGTAACTATAATGCATGAATAAAAAAAGAAGAAACTAAAAAAATGATATGGAAGACATTCAAAAGGGAAGTTCTCAGAAGACTCATTTCCACAGGAATAGGGCACCCTCAAATCTGATTCTTACAACCCCTGATGTTCTCAGAGACAGCAAATAGGAGGCATTCCGAAGACAAATGAAGAACTTGTGGCCAGTGCTCACAGCATGAAGGTGAGCTATGTCCCCGCATTTTGAATGTTGTGGTGTTCTGGACTTGGCCACTCAAATTTCACTGGCTAATGCGTGGTTGTGAATTACTGCAGTTAGGCAATAGCTGGGAAAATGCTTCAGATTCTTGTTTGTGTTTATTCCTGTCTCTAAAGCTTTCCAATCCCAAGCTGGCTCACTTTGAACTTCTCTAGCACATCAACCATACCAATGATTAGAGATGCCTAATTACAATTTCAGAACGATATAACAGGCATGGAATTATTGTGGGCAAGGTTCAAAAAGAACTTAAAAGCTCACACACCTTTAACAAGGGTCAAAAAAATTGTCTAAAGCGTATCTTACATTTCCCAGGCCACTGACATCACAAATAATAGTAAATTCCATTCTAAGCTTGGTAAGTCCATGCAGCTGAGAGTTTTACTGCAAGGCAAATCCAATTAAATCAGCTATCGAAAGCACTTCTGAAAAACTAGTCTAATAAAAGTTCAGGATACTGCAGTTTAATCATTGTAACAGGTGTTTGTGGTTCATTGTATTTGGGTAGATAAATCACACCATTTCTTCATTTGTTTAAAACAAATTAAGTCTATCTCCATTTTCACTTGGCAAAGTCCAGTAAGATGTCTAAGATCAGTCTTTATTTGGGCTCTTTCACCACCTGTATTAGATTATAAAGAACCCAGGTTATATGACATAAAGATATTAAGAAGAGTCTGGTGCTGAAAAACTACAAAACTGTTCATCACAAGTGTCCTCTCACTGACCACATACTGGACCACTAAGAACCTCTGTATCTGCTCCTCGAGGCCACAGTGCTTAGTGCTCAGTCTTCAAAAACATTCATGCAGACACTTCTCTCTGTAGGTCCTGCCATCCCTAGGGAGGTTAAGGGCTTGAGTTAGATCTTCTGAGTGCTCTAAATTACGTTCATTCCATCCTATTGATAAGAAGGCCATCTTCTCTCTGAACTAATTCAGCTGTCCTTATAAAGTGAAAACAAATTCCATATGAAACAGAGCATATTTATGCCTCAGTATCCTCAGAGGATTAGGTAATACAAATGTTGTGGTGTTCTAGGCTTGGCCACTCAGACTTCATTGGACAACACATGGTTGTTCAATTATGGCAGTTATTGGTACCCCTCATGGATACCAAAATGTATGGATGCTCAAGCTTCTTATAGAAAATGGCCTAATATTTCCATATATCTTATGCATACCCTCCCATATACTTCCAATTGTCTCTAAATCTAATAGAATGTAAATGCTATGCAAACAGTTATTGTACTGCATTATTTAGGGAATAATGACAAGTCAAAAAGCTTGCCTATGGGCAGTACTGAGTCATTATTTTTTCCTGAATATTTTTGATCTATGGTTGTTTGAGCCAACCAAGAAGGGGCTAGAAGACAGAAATAATCAGGAAGGCAACTGAATCTCCTCTGAAGGTCTTTCCAACATTTTAAATAACTGGGTATAGTAATCTTTTAATGAGGTCCTGACTCAGAGATAGACCGACACATCACATTTCTAAAATATTGATAGTTCTTCCTTTGATCCCTCCCACATGGAATTGCTGGTCGTGAGCATCCGACTCTGTAAATATCTCTCAGATACATTCTTTGTGTCTATTCCTATTGCTGAGGTAGCTAGGTTATCTCTTACTTCTTACCTAGCTGATTTTCAAGAAATTTTAAACTATTCTTTCTGTTTGTAACCATCAATCTTTAGCAATTCTTAGATATTTAATTCATCCTCTACCAGAGTAAATTTCTTGAAATAAAATGCTGATTTTGTTAATCTTCTCTTTACGAACTTTCAGGGGATCCTTGGAGCCAATTGAATTAAATGCACATTTCTGATCTCCATGTTTAAACCTCTCTCTCTCTCTCTCTCTCTCTCTCTCTCTCTTACATTCACTGTGCACATGAGATGTACACATGCATCTACTTGACACTTGGAATCTTACACATATACTTGCATTCAAACCCAGTGCATAACCAGAACATCATGCATTGGAATCTGAACATGAAACTACTTGTATAAGATCGTTTCAAGGCCTCAGTCATATTGGACAAAAAAATAATAATAATGATGCATCAGATATGAATCCTGGACATAAGGAGCCTGTAGTCTACCAGGGTAAAGAAAACAGGCTTTCATAATCAATCAAAGGGAGAATTAATTCACTTCAGCTCCTGAGCTTTTTAATTATCTGCATCTCAAACTCCATTTGTCTATTTAAAATGCGCCCTAATCTCCCTGACCCATCATCATCTTCCACTGTTCTTCCAGGAGCCGGAAAGATGAACCCCACAGTGCTCTCTGCAGCTCCTTTTGCCTGAAACAGAGTTGAGGGATGGAATGCCAGATAAAACCCACTTCAGAGTCCACTGCCCCAGGCCTCAAGGTGCATATAGAATTCTCTCAGAAGGAGTCTCTCCTTTGAATTTGAAAACACTAAAATTGATTTTTTAAATTATTTGTAATTATGAAGACATAATTACACTCTAAATTTGTACTTGTTTTCATTTCTCTTACATTTCCTACTTTCTTTGTATTCTGTCCTGCTCTACTTCTGCCCTTCAGACATATCTGCCTGCAGAGAATACACTTAGAAATGTACTTCCTCACAGACGAGCCCACATGAAACTCACACAAAGTGGATGGAGAAGAAAGAGGCAGCCTGTATTGATCTGCCTTCCCTGTCAGTGTCTCCTGCTCAGATTTTGTTTCAACATTGCAATATTAGGTGGGAAGGGCAGGGAGAATTGCTGAACACAGAATTCTGAAAATAATTGTTTGTTTTCTTTCTCTTCCTATTTACAGAATTAAACCATCAATAATGTTCAAACAAATGAGAGAACGACAAACATTTCACTAATATTTCTGCTCTAAAATTATTGAAATCACAAAAGAAACAAAACCTTTCCTGAAATGAGATGGAGGGAGAAGAACAAAAGGGATGTTATCATATAATTGATGAGGTAGTCCTCTCTACCCCAAACTCAACAGCTAACATCAAATATGCTTTATGCTTTGTCAAAGATGATGTTGTTACAGGGACTGGGGAATGGCTCAGTGGTAGAGCTCTTGCCTTGCAGACGTGAGGCACTGGGTTCGATCCTCAGCACCACATAAATTAAATAAATTAGTAAAACAAAGGTATTGTGTCCATATTCAACTAAAAACAAAACAAAACAAAAAGATGTTACAGATGAAGATTGAAATCCCAGTATGGAAGCAAGATGGCTCAAAGCATCCACGGCCACCAGGAGCATACTCATTGTTCCTCCAGCTAAGAGAAGGAGCTGCATTCTTGGGTGATGGAGAAATTGATGTGCTGGCTCACATGCATCTCACTGTGGCTCCCTTGTGTGTTTCATGGATAGAGCAGATTAATTCCTTCCTCTGCCATCTTCCTTCTTCCTTCCAAAAAGCAACCAGCCTCAAGGGAGTAGAGTGCTGTAAGTTGGATCTGGAGTGTTCTGTAAAGGCCCCTGTGCTAAAGGCTGGGTGTTCAGGATGGCACTATCAGGAGGTGGTGGAAGTCCTAAGAGGTGCGGTCTAGTGGGAGGTCTCTGGTCACTGGGAACATGCTCTAAAAGGGACTGTGGGACCCCAATCCCTTCCTCTTACTCTCCTTTGCTCCCTGGCCTTGAGGTGAGCAATTTCCTCTGCCACACACTCTTGCCATGATGTGCTGCTCCACCAAAGCAATGGGGCCAACAGATCGTGGAGTGGAACTTCTAACTGTGATCCGAAATGAGTATTCTCTGCTTATGAGCTGATAATCTCAGGTATCTGCTATCATAATAGACAGGTGACTATCACAGAGTGAGTTACACTCCTGAGCATCTATACTGCACTTCCAGGCATGGGGGCCCAGGGTCCCTCTTGAGTATTATCTCAGTCCATCTTCACAGTCACCCTGGGATATGAGAGTGTTCTCTCCATTGTCCCCACAAGAAAATGGGATGCCAGAGATCTAATCCATAACCAGGCTCACCCAGAGTCTAAGTGGCAGGTTAGAATTTAAATATGTATTAAATCGGGTTTCCAGAAAAGGAGTCTAAAACTACTTCATCTGAAGGGCTTGCCTGAGAGTCTGCAGAGACAATGAGGCAGGAAAAGTGAAATTGGTGAAATAAAAGTGAGAGTTAGTGGGTAGTCAGTCCCTCTGTAAGCACCAGTGCTCCCACCAAGCCAACTGGGGATCTCAACAGTACCACACAGAGGCACCCACAACTAGAACTGAGGATTTTAGAGCCCCCCTCCCCCATCAGGTAATGACTGCCTTCAGGGGTGTCACTTTACCTGGGTGCAGAAAAGGCCCTGGTGATGCAGGTGAAAGTTCTTGCTGAAATACACCGGCATTCTGGAGGCTGCCTACATACTGACGTGAAACAGAAGCGAGCAGTAACACCACCGCGGTGTCTGCCTCGCCAGTCCTGTCTCCGGTGCCCACACTGAACTCTCCCTTACCACAGGGGTTACACTCTAGCAGCTCTTTCCAATTTAACCTGAACCAATCAGATTCTTCTTCCAAGATGGTCACTTGCTGGATTCAAACTCTCACAATGTCAGAATGTCAAACTGTGTACAAGGGAGTAGTTCTCGAAGAGGCATCCCACACCAGCAACACTGGCATCACCTGGGAACTCATTAGAAGAGCGGTACCTTAGGCCCCACCTGAATCAGAAGCTCTAGGAGTAAGCTCCAGCATCTGTGTCTGAATAAGCCCTCCAGGTGATTCTGACGCACACTGAAGTTTGAGAACCGCCGAGGGAGTCTCAAGTTTCCCATAGGAATTTGCACTCAAAGATAGAAACTTTTCTGAAGATTTAAAATTTTTTTAAATGAAAGGAAGGAAGGAAGGAAGGAAGGGAAGGAAGGAATAAGGAAGGAAGGGAGATCATTGACTATTAAAGAAAAATAATGTATTTTATATATTTTTTCTAGAAGGAAAGTTATTAACCTAGGATACCATAAACCTCCCCTGCCACTGAGGGTTTCTGGACAGAATTAAGATGAATGTATATGGGGGTAAACTACCTCTTTATTTTCACTAAACTACTAAATGTAACATTTTGTGCAATTGTGACTATAGGTTGATAAATCTGGGCAGTTATCGACTGTGCCTACAACTTCCCAATCAATAAAATCAGATATGTGTGGGCCACGTGAGAGTGGTTGCAAAGATCTCAAATATTACTCATGTTCATCACTACTTCAATCAATCTCGCTACCTAATGTGTCAGTGAATATCTTCATAGGTAAGAAATACAGAGGAGAGAAAAGGGAAAGAGAGAGCAACCCAGAGCAAAAAGGTAGGAAACAATCTGTATCCACACCAACTGGTCTCTTTAGAAAACAGAGGTAAAATGAAATGGGGGAAGGGAAAAGAGGAGAAGCAAGATTCTACCTAAAGAAATAAGTTTGAGGATCTAAGATGGCCATATAGAGGGAGGCTGCATTTCTTATCACAGATTCAAACAGGAAATTCTGTTCCTCTGCAAGGCAGCCCATGCTGTCCACTAATCTCCTGCTGTTTATCCCCATTTGTCCATCCTGATCACCCACCCTCTACCAGCATGTTGTCTGCCTTTGAGCACAGATTGCTTGCTGACCGCTGCCTATCATCCACCATTGGCCCATGTACCTGTCTCTTGCTTGCCCATCACCTGCCGCCTGACCTCCACCCGCTGATCACCTGCAGTTAGCCTGCCAACCACCCACAGACCACCAGGGGATAGCCCACTGCTGCTGGAAGTCAATTATCACAGTACTCACAGGTTTGGTCACATGCAGCCGCCCCCTCCATGTTGGGAAACCCACCAGAGCCTGCAAGTTTGCCACCGCCACCACTGCCATCTTGGGACCCAGCCACCTCAGTCTGAAGACACCAGCTAGGACTTAGAGATATATTATCGGGGTACCTGCAAGTCTGGTTGCACCCGAGGTCTTTCTGCTGAGTGTGCTAGCGGCCACCAATGGGCTGCCTCTTTGCAGGGTTGCTCCTTTGTGTGAGTGCACCCCTGGTGGTCTCTCTGCAAGTTGAGAGGGCATTGAGATCCTGGGACTGCAGAAAAGCAGAGCCTGGGGAATCTGAAGTCCAGTTCCATCAGATTACAGCAGGGTTTGTGTGGGCCAGTCTGGGTCTAGCAAGCCTGCAGAACACCAGACATTAGAGGCAGTTGGGGGCCGGGTGTGACACACAATCGAGAAACTGGAGAAAACCAGGCTCTCTCCAGCTCAGTGAGTCCTGAAGTGCATGGGGACAGAAAAAGCTGGCTATGACAAGTGGGAAGACTGGAAAAGGCTGTGAGAGCATTTTGCTATTGGCTTGGCCACCCAACCTGTCTGACACCAGACTGGAGCTTCCATCAAACTTCAGACAACCCCACCTATGGGGGAGAAGAAAAGCTGAGAAACTTTTGAAAGCCAATGGAAGCTATCCTTCAATTTTCCATTGAGACTCCCCCACCTTTTTTTTTTTTCTTTTGCCCTTTCTCACATTGCTACCATCTTTGGATCCAAATATTTTTCATGGATCAATTTATTGAGGAATGGGACATCTGAATAGTATATTGCAATTGTGTTGTGTATCCTTATATTTTACCTTTTTTTAAAAAAAAATGTGTGTATATTTTTTCTCATACCTATGTTTTCCTGGATTCTCTTTCTCAGTTCACTCATATTAACAGCCAGCCTTTACACTACTTCTTTACACCTTACACTATTTCTGTTCTCTCATTCGCCATCATCAGAAATGGTAAACCCTTTTAACAAACTTGCTGTTTATATTGTAGACAATAATTGAACACATCATTTCTGTTTATTGCAACAAAACTGTAGATGCCTTAATAGGAGCTATTTGGTTTAAACGTATATATTTTTTACATTAGGTGCTGTTAATATTGGTTTCCCCCTTAAAAGTGAGGTACTGGAAGCCTTTAGGGACACTATAAGACTGTCTGCCTCAGATGCATACCACTAGATGGGACGACACACAAACAACATGGGAACAAAGCACCTCTAACAGTCCAAGATGTCCCAACAATAGAATCCACAGACAACACAGTAGAAGAAACATCAGAAAAGGAGTTCAGAAGATACATAGTTAGGCTGGTCTTCAAAATAAAGGATGGTATCAGAGAGAAAATACAGGAAGTGAAAGATCATTTCAATAAAGAGGCAGAGATTATAAAAAGGAATTAAGCAGAAATCCTTGGAATGAAGGAAACAATAAACCAAATTAAAATTTCAATGGAAAGCATCACCAACAGACTAAACCACTTCAAAGACAGAACCTCAGGCAAAGAAGACAAAACATATTCTCTTGAAAATAGAGTCAACCTTCTCGAGAAGATGGTAAGAAACCATGAATAGAACTTCTAAGAAATATGGGATAACATGAAAAGACCAAATTTAAGATTTATCAGAATAGACAAAGATATGGAGATACAAACCAACAGAATGAACGATCTTTTCAAAGACATAATATCAGAAAATTTCTCAAATCTAAAGAATGAAATGGAAAATCAACTATAAGAGGCTTAAAGAACCCCAAATGTACAAAATTAGAGCAGACCCACACCAAGTCACATTATAATGAGAATGAATAATATACAGAATAAGGATAGAATCTTAAAGGCTATAAAAGAAAAAAATCAAATTATATATAGGGGGAAAACAGTTTGGAGTTCAACTGATTTCTCAACCCAGACCTTCAACTCCAGGAGGTCCTGGAATAACATATATCAAGCTCTAAAAGAAAATGGATGCCAACTGAGAAATTTATATTCAGCAAAATTAAGCTTCATGATTTACATGAAATAAAAAACCCTACATGATAACAGTTAAAAGAATTCACAACTGGAAAGCCTGCACTATAGAACATTCAGAGCAAAATATTCTACTAGGAGAAAGTGAAAAAACAACAACGAAAACCAGCAAAGGAAAGACCTACACTAAAGGAAAGGTCAATCAAAGGAGAAACTAAGTCAAGTTAAAAACCAAAAATAAACCAAAATCACCGGGAATACAAATCATATCTCAATAATAACCCTGAATGTTAATGGCCTAAATTCATCAATCCAAAGACATAGATTGGCAGATTGGATTAAAAAAAGAAAAATGACTCAATAATATGCTGTCTTTAAGAGACTCACTTCCTAAGAAAAGACATCCACAGACTGAAGGTGAAATGTTGGGAAAAACATATCACTCACATGGACTGCGTAAACAAGCAAGGATTTCCATCCTCATGTCAGACAAAGTGGACTTCAAACCAAAGTTAGTCAGAAGGAATAAGAAGGACATTTCATACTGCTTAAGTCAATCATACCCCAATAGGACATAACAATCATAAATATACTCCAAATAACAGACCATCTACATAAAACTAAATTTCAAGAATCAAATAGACCACAACACAATAATAATGAGTGACTTTAATACACCTCTCTCACCACTGGATAGATCTTCCAAACAAAAACTAAACAAAGAAACTATAGAACTAAATAATATAATCAATGATTTAGACTTGACAGACATGTGTAGAGTATTTCATCCATCGTCAAGTGAATACACCTTCTTCTCAGCAACACATGGATTCTTCTCTAAAACTGGCCATATGTTATGCCACTCCCAGCAAAAACAACAAAATAGAAATACTACCCCGCATTCTATCAGATCATAATGAAATGAAATTGGAAATCAATGATAAAATAAAAAATAGAAGTTACTTCAATACCTGGAGATTAAATAATAGGCTATTGAATGAACAATGGATAGCAGAAGACAACAGGAGGAGATAAAAAAATTATAGAGGTAAATGAGAACATTGATACAACATATCAAAGTCTCTGGGACTCTATGAAGGAAAGTTCACTGCATTGAGCTCATTCATTAAAAGAATAAAAAGTCAACAAATAAGTGACCTAACATTACCTCTCAAATCCATAGAAAAAGAAGGATAAATCAATACCAACAGTAGTAGAAACAGGAAATAGCTGAAATCAATGATATTAAAAGAAAAGAAATAATTGAAAAAATTGACAAAATGAAAAGTTTGTTCTTTGAAAAAGTAAACAAAATTGACAAACCCTTAGCCACAATAACAAAGAGAAGAAGAGAGAAAACTCAAATTACTAAAATTTATGATCAAAAAGGAAATATCACAATAGATATTATTGAAATATGGAAGAGAACTAGAAACTATTTGGAAAATTTATACCTCAATAAAATGGAAAATCTCAAAGACATAGACAATTTTCTAGAGACATATGATCTCCCCAAACTGAATCAGGAGGACATACATAATTTAAACAGATCAATTTCAAGCAAGGAAATAGAAGACACCATCAACAGCCTACCAACAAAGCAAAGCCCAGGACCAGACAGATTCTCAGCCAAGTTCTACAAAACATTAAAAAAAAAAAAAAACTAACACCAATACTCCTCAAATTATTTCATGAACTAGAAAAGGAGGAAACCCTTCCAAACTCATTCTATGAGGCTAGTGTTACACATCAAGAAAAGAAAACTTCAGACCAATATCCCTGATGAACATAGATGCAAAAATTCTCAATACAATTCTGGCAAATCATATACAAAACTTATTAAAAGATAGTGCACCACATCAAGTGGGGGAGTTCATCCTAGGGGTGGAAGGTTGACTCAACCTATGGAAATTAATAAGCATAATATATCACATCAATAGGCTTAAATACAGGAATCACATGGTTATTTCAATAGATGCAGAAAAAGCATTTGACAAAATACAGCATTTCTTTGTGTTCAAAACACTAGAAACACTGGGGATAGTAGGAACGCACCTCAACATTGTAAAAGCTATCTATGATAAGTCCAAGGCCAACATCATTGTAAGTCGAGAAAAATTGGAACAAGATAGGGATGCCCTCTTTCATCACTTCTATCCAACATAACAGACCCTTAAAACTATACTACAGAGCAATAGTAACAAAAACAGCATGGTATTGGAAACAAAATAGACACATAGACCAATGGTACAAAATAGAAGACACAGAGACAAACCCATCTAAATATGCTTATCTCATACTAGACAAAGGTGCCAAGCACATACATACATTGGAGAAAAGAAAGACTATTCAATGAATGATGCTGAGAAAACTGAAATCCATATGTAACAAAATAAAATTAGACCCCTATCTCTCACCCTCAACAAAACTCAATCCAAAGTGGTTCAAAGACTTACACACTAGAACACAGACCCTTTGCCAAAAAGAAGAAAAAAATAGGCCCAAATCTTCATCATGTTGGCCTAGGATGTGACTTTCTTAACAAGACTCCTAAAGCACAAGAAGTAAAATTAAGAATCAATAAATGGAATGGCTTCAAGCTAAAAAGTTTCTTCTCAGCAAAGGAAATAATCGATGATGTGAAGAGAGAGCCTACAGAATGGGAGAAAATCTTTATGACAAACACCTCAAATACAGCTCTAATCTCCAAGATATATAAAGCACTCAAAAAACTTAACACCAAAAAAAAAAAAACAGATAACCTATTGATAAATGGGCTAAGAACTGAACAGACACTTCACAGAAGAAGAAATACAATAGATCAACAAACATGGAAAAGTGTTCATCATCTCTAACAATTAGAGAAATGCAAATCAAAACTACTCTGAGATTTCATCTCACTCCAGTCAGAATGGCAATTATCAAGAATATAAGCAATAATAACAAGCCATAATCTTTGTTGGCAAGGATGTGGGGGGAAAACACACACTCTTAGATTGCTGGTGGCACTGCAAACTGGTGCAAACACTCTGGAGAGCAGTATGGAGATTCCTTAGAAAACTTGGAATGGAACGACCATTTGACTCAGCTATCTACTCCTGAGTCTATACCCAAAGGACTTAAAAATAGCATACTATAGAGACACAGTCACATCAATATTTATAGCAGTACAATTCACAATAGCTAAATTGTGGAACCAACCTAGATGCCCTTCAATGGATGAATAGATAAAGAAACTATGGTATATATAAAGAAGGGAATATTACTCAGCATTAAGAGAGAATAAAATCATGGCATTTGCAGGTAAATGGATGGAGTTGGAGAATATCATGCTAGGTGAAGTAAGCCAATCCAAATAAACCAAAGGCCGAATGTTGTCTTTGATAAGTGAATGCTGATCCATATTGTGTGGGGGGTGGGGTTCATGTGAGGAATGGAGGAAGTTTGGATAGGGCAAAGGGGAGGAAGGGGAAGGCAGGAGGCATGGGGGTAGGAAAGATGGTGGAATGAGGTGGACATCATTACCCTAGCACATGTACGATGACATAAATAGTGTGACTCTATTTTGGGTACAACCAGAGAAATGAAAAATTATGCTCCATGTATACTATGAGTCACAATGCATCTGCTCTCATGTAAAACTAATTAGAACAAATAAATAAATAAATAAATTTAAAAAAAGAAGAAAGAAAGAAACCAATTCCAAAAACCCAAGCCCAAATGTTTTCTTTGATAAACGGATGCTGATCCGTAGTGAGGCATGGGTAGGGAAGGTTAAAGGAACTTGGGATTGTGCAGAGGGAAGTGCGGGAGGGGTGGGGCTGTGGGGATGGGAAGAATGGTGGAATGAGACAGACATTATTACCCTATACATACGTGTATGGTTACACTACTGGTGTGACTGCACCGTGTACAGCCAGAGGAATGAGAAGTTGTGCTCCATTCGTGTACAATGTGTCAAAAGGCATTCTACTGTCATCTAGAACTAATTAGCACCAATTAAAAAAATAGAAGGGAGACCTTAGAATAGAAGAAGGGGATCCGGGGGAGGGAGAAGAGGGAAAGGGGAGGTACTGGGGAATGAAATTGATCAAATTATACTGTTTATTGTGTGTACATATGAATATATTATAACAAATCAAAAAAAAAGAAGAAAAATAAGAATAAAGCATGTTATGGGTTAAATTATATCTTGTAGAGCATTTGTATAGGTTCTAATCCCACACATCAGAAGAAGGACATTTTTTTCATAACTAGCAATATTATGATGTAATTACCTAAGATGGGTCATAAGGAAGAAGGGCAAGCTGTTGTTTCAGTGTAACTGGTGTCCTTATAAGGAGAGGAGGGCAGGTGGCTGGTTCAGTGGGACTTGTGACCTTATAAGGAGAGCAGGGCAAGCTTCTGATTCTCTGTGCCTTTATCTACTAATGATTATCTTCTCCCCTCTCTAATTGATTTTTCATATGAAATATTTGAATTTCTATCTCTTTCATTTTAGGTATATCATACAGGTATTTCTGTGCAGTTCCTCAGGGCATTCCCTTTAGGTGTGAACCTATAGCAGCATAGCTTTCAGTACCAGAAAATGCTGTTCTTGGACATCTCTACCTGTCCCCCTCAGTTACTGGTGTCACAGTGTAATGTGTATGCATTATGTATAGGACTATATAAAGAAATTATGATGAAACTTTAAGCCTCCTTCTCATCCCCACGGTGTTAATACTGTGCTCTATGGTGTCTTAGGGAAAAGAGCATTTTGTTGCTGTATCACCATGTAAGTGAGGTGCTGCCATCCTTTTGACACCAGTTATTCCAAGTGAGAAGGAGAAGGAACGGAGTATCTTGATTGTACATGATGTCTTCAAAGCAAAAAGTTATTCCAGATTTGGGGGCTGAGATGAAAAGTACATTGAAGTTCTATACAAATATTAATTTCTAAACAAGTAAATATCAGTCTCCATAACCCACTAAAGCAAACAAACAAACAAAAAAAGAGTTCTTCCTTATTCTTATTCTGCAAATGGAAGCCCTTTTGGAGATCCAAAAGGGAGATGACCACTGGGATTTATAACCAGGCATGATGGGGCACTGACTTGCTCTGATGTCACAAGGAGCCATTAAGTGCAGGTATATAAGAGAGTGGCCGCAGCTGGGTTTTTGTCCACAAGCACAGGAAGCTCTTGTTTGTGACCTGTTGGACTCCCGGATCATTATAGTACATTTGGTGGTTGATGGTTGCCAGTTGGTTGTGGTGGCCTTTGGATATTGGTTCTTTGATTTGGGTTTGTTGTTTTGTCTTGTTTGTGTTTTTGATTTGGGTTTTTGTTTTTCCGTCTGGATTTTGTTGTTGTTGTTGTTGTTGTTGTTGTTGTTTGTTTTTTTTTTTTTGCTAGCATCCTTAGGTGATGTTCCTGCTTAGGATATATAGCCAGAGTAGTGAGACTGTAGTGTTCTAGGGGCCTAGCTCCTGAAAGAAGGCAGTCTTGAGGGACCAATATGAGGTCCTGAGGGACATTGGGAATGGCAGGTTTGGCCAGATAAAACTGGCGCGCCATCACCCCAAGCCAGTGCAGAACCTCCTGGTCCTCTCCGAACTGATTATGATGAGGAGCTTGGAGCATCCCAATGTGATTCAGTTATTTCAGTTTGTTGAGACCCACAAAAATATCTACATGGTGATGGAGCATGCAGGTGGGGAACAACTATTGGATCATGTCCCGCAGGGTGGCATGCAGGAGAAAGAGGCCCATAGACATTTCCAGCAGGTAGTATGTGCCATGGGCTACTGCCATGACAAGGCAGTAGCACCTGAAGCCAGAGAACATCATGCTGGATGTCACAGGTCACATCAAACTTATCAACTTTTGCTTCAGTACCACAGTCACACCTGGGCAGAAACTGCACGAGTTCTGGTGCACTCTCTCACACTTTGCCCCTGAAATTATCCTGAAACAAGCATATGAGGGACCCTGACTGGACATCTGGAGCCTAGGTGTCATTCTGTATTTAATGTTGACACAGAGGTACCCATTTAGGAATTGCTGAGGCAGATTGTGCTCGGAACCTACTGCAATCCTCCCTGTGTTTCTGTGTCAGCACAAATACTCACCTGCCAAATACTGAGCTGGACCCCAGGAAGCAGCCCACAGCCAAGCAGATCCTTCAGCACCCATGGCTGACACAGAGTGAGCAGTATTTACCCCATGATTATGGTGAGGCCCTCCCCAAACACCCAAACTCTGAAATACTAACAATAATGTTGGATATGGGTTATGATCTTCACAAGACCTGGGTGTCTCTGGCCAAGAGAAAGTTCAAAGTGGCCATGGCTACCTACCTTATACTGGAGCACAAGAAGAGCCAGGGGTCAGGCTGCTTGTTCCAGGGGAAGCCTGTGCCTCCAAGGGCTAAGCCTCTCCCATGCCCCTTGGATCTTTCCAATTCCCCTGTCCTCGCAAGGAGGTGTCCCAGTGAGCCTGCCCTTCACCCCTTCCCCTTACCTCGTGAGCCTTCGTTGCCTGAGGAGACCCAACAGTCATAGCAGAGGCGCCTCAGAAAGGCCAGCTGGCCTGCTATCCATTTGTGCTACCAGACTACAAGGACCTTCACACCTGATTTAGCCTCCCAGACTAACTCTGGGCAACCCCAGGCCAACAAAAAGTTCTAGAAGCCGGTGACTGGGAGGATTGCTACCTATGTCCTACAACAGTGCTGTTGCATGCCATGTGTCAGCAGTAAGGTGGCTCCAATGTGAGAGGAGAAACTTGCCAGATTCATAAAGTGTGGCTCCAATGAAGGGGAGAGGTGTCCAGAATAAACCAGTGCATAGCCAGAGAACCTGTGCTCTGGATCCTGACACCTTGCATGGGCATTGGTCATGCGGACTCTGAACAGCTGCAGGAGCAACATGTCCCAACTACCTGAGGTTCCTCTGCCCGTGTTTTAGCTAAGAGCACTTCTGTATCCACCTGGACATCAGCAGTCTCCTCTGCCCCCACCTGCAGAAGACATCAGAGACTGTTTCCCTGGGACACTCCCCCAGTCCTGCTCCTCTGTCCTTTCTCTGATTGTTCTGAGATGTTTTTTGATAAATTTGTTTCAGACAAAAAAATAAATATATAAATAAGTTTGAAGATAATCACATTCATATGCAAGTATAAATTAAACATGGATGCATTTATCTCAGGCAACAATCTTGTATCAAGTGCTTGCTCTGTACCAGGCAGGAGGTTAAGCACTAGAGATAAAATGATAAACCATGGTCCTTTTCCCAAACTCACATTAACCTCATCTAATCATAACAAATATTTTCAACAAGCAAATATCAACCAACAATTTACATACAAGCACTACTGATAGTTTTTAAGAATCGGGTCCCAGGACACAAAAAGCAAATAATCTGATCAGTCAAGGTCTGAAACAATTCGAATTGTAGGAAGGAGGGGTTATATGATAATCCAGGGTAATACATGA
This sequence comes from Marmota marmota marmota, assembly GCF_001458135.2. Lineage (NCBI taxonomy): Eukaryota > Metazoa > Chordata > Mammalia > Rodentia > Sciuridae > Marmota > Marmota marmota. The sequence goes on along the minus strand of NW_026000026.1, from coordinate 41,315,872 downwards.
TGAGTTTCAATGAGCATCCAGAAAGGTGCTACAGGGCTCTGTGGAGAAAGGGGACCTTGAGGGCTGGAGACAACCAGAATCAACCTGGTGAGATGCATTTTAAGCTTTCCCTGCTTCGGACACTTAGGCGTAGGAGGCAGCAAGCTGTCAAATTTGGAAAGAGGTGATGAGACTAGTGTGGCTAAAACAGAGGAGCTTGCTCAGAAGGTCAGTCAAGAGCCAAGTGTTATAATATTCCAAATGCCAGGCCGAATCTAAAGGTCTATTCATTATCAACATCACTTTCGAACTTGTGAGTAATGAGTTCTCCTTCATGCCAGGTGCTATTGATACAGAATCAAAAACTGAAAAATGTGTTCCCAGTCCCCATGCAAGATAAATCCTGAATATATGTTTAAAAGAATACTACCAATGTAAGTCACAGTCGGTCTTCTTTTAATATTCAACTTTCTTTTATAACAGTTGAAATATTATAAAATCCTCTGGATTTCCCTGCCCTGTCTAATTATATCAAAAGTCCAAAACATTCCAAGAGACGGGAATTTTTCATCTCATTTCAGGAATCTTCCAAGATTGACTTTGTCAGGGAAGTGACCATAAGTCTTAAATTCTTGATGTTTTCCTCTTTTAACTCACATTATCTGATGAGCTGAGAAAAAAACAGGTTTCAGAATTTGGGATGATCACCTATTTAGAATGTAAATTGTAAGCCTGGGGCGCCCTCTACAGGTTGAATTGAGTATGTCCAAGTAAGAATCTTGGACTGTTTTTAATCTGGGCTTCAGAAAGAAATTATCTGGACAGCTTCAAATACTCAAATGCTGCTCAGCTGCACACTTACAGCCTGAGATTTAATTGCTCTTTAGTGTGGCTTTAACTTCAGAGCTTTTAAAGGATTTCCTGTACTTATAACAATTCCTGAAAGCAGCTAGTGTTCATCCTCCATTTAGTTCCAGTTCTTTTCCAGTTGCTTTGACTGTCTTTTGCATTTCTGTATGATTTTAGAACCAGTTATCAGTTTTGCTTTGAAAAATGTCTGATGGAGTTTTAACTGGGATTGAATTGCTCCTGTGGTTCTGTTTGGGCAAAATGAACAAAACACGATTGAGTCTTCTGACCCACAAAAAAACAGTTTATGTCTCCTTTTATTTAGATCTTTCATTTCTCCCAGAAATGCTTTGCATTTTTCAATTTACAGATCTTGGAAGAACTAGACCCCTCACATGAACAAGTTGAAGCCAATGTAAAAGCTTTGGGAAAGCAGGGCAGTCTCTTTAAGAGTTAAATGTACATCTATTGATGTACATTTCAAATCCTACATGTCCATGAATATTCCTAATATCTTTGGAGAGGGGAAATATATCAGTTGCTAGATTGTGTCCTCCATTGTTTTCTTTCCTGTATTGGTTCAAATCTGAGGCTCTCCAAAAGCTCATGTGTGGGACAATGCAAGAAAGTTTAGAAATGAAATGATTGGATTCTGATAGCCTTACCTTAATCAATGCATTAATCCACTGATAGGGATTAACTGGGTGATAACTGTAGTGTGTGGGTGGAGGAGGTAGGTCACTCACATATGCCTTTGAGGTATATATTTTATCCCTGTTGAGCAAAGCACGGTGTCTCTTTGCTTCTTCATTGCGATGTCCTGAGCCACTTTCCTTCACCACATTCTTCCACCATGATGTTTTGCCATCCCCTTGGGCCCAGAGCAATGGAGTTGGCTGCCTATGGACTGAGATCTCTGAAACCATGAGTAACAAATAAATTTTCCTCCTTTAAAGTTGCTCTTTTCAGGTCCTTTTTGGTGATGAAAAAGCTGACAAAAACACTTCCCTCCATTGTCACCTTCAAACAACCAATTTTGTGAAAGTTCTTGACTGGAGATCTGCTTGTGAGGAATCCAAACTTTGCCGCGTCCGGCCAAGGGAGCCGAGTCCGGCGAGGGACGGCGAGGTTAAAAGACACACAGGACACCAAGGTTCTTCATCCAGGAGTCAATACTCTTTATTGCTAACACACCTTTTTTATACCCCAAGCAGCAGAAGTGGAAAACTACCCAAAAGCAGGAGGGAGGGGGGAGAAATTTAGTTTCAACATCTATTATTGTCAGGTACCGAAACCTCCCTTAACAATAAGTCCATCAGACCAGAAAAGGTCAAGGCATTCCCGTGGGATACATATGTCTCAGACGGACAAGCAGGAACAGAAAAACCGCAAGTTCGCCATGGCCTTGTGAGCTGGCCACACTGGCATGCAGAACAAACTAGTGGAGGTAGGGCTCCAGGGGCCAGGGTGGACCTGCTGCCAACAAAACTTAAGAGAAACTGCAAATCCAAAATAATAAGGAGATAGGGAAAATGATCATCGTGTATTAGCTTTTGTGTACATATGCTCCCATTTTCTGTTGCTAATAACACAACACCATAGACTGGGTCAATTATAAAGAAAAGGGGTTTATTTTGGCTCATGGTTCTGGAAGTTCAAGGATAAGGGGACAAAAATGGTGATGGTCTTCTTGCTGGAAGAGTCCCAGGGTGGTGTCCGGCATCAAGAAGCAATATGTCTGTGTATGCATATCTCTTCTGGTTTCTCTCCCTCTTCTTAGTCAATCATAGGGATCCATCTTAATGATATTATCTAAGCCTAATCTCCTGCCAAAGGCCCCACCTCTACACATCCCAGGTCAAATTCTCACCCTCCTAATACCTTCCAATGGAGACTGTGAGGAGGGAAAATGCAATGTTCCTTTCTAAAGAAGGAAAAGTACATAGTGATCCAGGAAGCCAAGGGGTTGATGACAGAGAAAAGAAGGGAAATTGGGGGGAAAGAGTGAGTAAAGTAGGAGGTTGCTGGGATCAGGTGAAGGAAGGGAGGTCTGATAAAGGAAAAAGATATTGCTTATGGTTCCATTGGAAAATGGATTCTATCACCACCCTCCTCTGAGCTCCCTTCAAATGTCCTGTAAAACTTACTAGTGCTTACCAGTGCTTTGGGCAGGAGGGCTTTTGGTAAAATTCAAAGGAGCTGTTGTGTTTCAGGCTTCCTAGAGCAGAACAGACACTAGAAGAATAAGAAGCAAGATCCTGGAGACTGAGCAGAGCTTGAAAATGTAAGCCTGCAGAAATCATCAGATGATCGTTCAGAGTAGGTCTTGACATTGACCAGGTATAGCTTTGACAGTCAAGCAAGTTTACACGGATCTCTGTAAGGCAGGGTGGGAAAGACTGTGATAAATGAGCTACACCAGGGCATTAAACTTCCTTCTTTTGTAGGAGCAGGGACCAGATGAGGTTCCTCTTCTGCAGAAATAGCCTCTGCATTTTTTTTCATCAGCCAGTGGGTGGAAGAGGAGTAAGTGTGAGTCATCCAGAGCAAGGCTGGGGATATTAAATCAGTACAAGGCAGAGGGATTCCCTTGAGGAAGACAGAGAAATTAAAATCTAGAGGAGAAAAAAAAAATGGTGAGCCTATCAGTACAGCAAAAGGAATTTATATGCAGAAAAGGAAATAAAGAAGAAAGATCGGTAGAGGAAATGGCTCTGTTCCAGAACCGAGTCTTAGCATAGGGATAGCATTGTATTTCCTATATATATATCAAAGCTACTGTGAATTAGAAAGGACAGATTATATACTAGAGCACAGCTGTGAATACATAAAAGAGAAATATACATTTTATTTTAAAGCATTGCTAATGGGTCAGGAGCATTAGGAATGGACAATTCACAAAAAATAGCCTACAATAATCAATAATACCCCAGGTGGCTAAGCACTACATCTTCCAAATGATGTGGCTTAAAAAAAAAAAAGTCTTGAGGAATAAACTCCATGAATACATGAATATATAATTTTTTTATGGTTCTAGGAAATTGACATTTCTAATCAGAACATAGCTATAGGGTTGTAGAATATTGTTCAAAGAACTTTTCTATGGATTTGGCAAGGGAAATCAGGTTTGTGGATAATGGCGGGTGTACCATTAGCAAGGATTCCAGGCCAATTCTCATGGTAGCTAGAAAGTTATGGTAAGGAATTGTTCTCTGTATAAAGAACAATCAGAGCAGGAGGAAAGGTTTCCTTTGGGAAAAGCCCAACCTCGTTTACAACCTCTTGCACTTTGTTCTCCACCCTGGATGTGCAATGCAGAGGGGTCAGTGTTGGCTGGAACAAAAAGTGCCAATCAACAGTGTTAGCCTCCTCTCTGTGGCTTTGGTCCACACACTTTTTCTCTTCTTTCTCTCCCTCCATCTGATCATAAGCTTTTCTTAGGTTCTTTTAAGACTTAGAGATGATCTTCCATTCTTTATTATCTCCTTCCCAACCATCAAGTAATGTACAAAATTCTGAACTCATTAAATCCATGTTGTAAATCACTCTCCTTACTGAAAAACCCGAAGCCTCGAGTTTTAGCCTTGTGAGGAGTGTGTTAGTAGCGGCATCTCCTGGTCAACTGTGGAATTGAATTGTATGATCTAAAATAGCCTTTTCCGAGTTTTGTTTTTGTTTTCCCTCAAAGAACCCCTCACCCCTTAGGCTGCTAAAGACTATTGAGGACTCAAAACAATTTTAAAGCATATGGGTGATTTCTATACATATTTATAGTATTATAAACTATAACTGAGAAAATGTTAATATTTATTTATGTATGAACAGAACAATAATAAATCCATTTACCTATGAATGTAAACACTGTTTCTAAGAAAAGTAGCATAGGTTTCCACATGATAAAATTAGTGAGAAAAAAAATCCATTGTTTTACATTTTTGCATATCTATGATATATGACTGAATAAAAGATACCTGGATTCTCATACCTGCCGCTACCTTCCATCTATTTAGAGTATATGGGGTTTTTTTTAGAGGTTTTTATTTTAGTTATTTATTTTTTAACTTGTTCTAATTAGTTATACATGATAGTAGAATGCATTTTGACACATTGTACAAAATGGAGCACAAATTGTTCCTCCCTCTGGCTGAACATGGTGTAGAGTCACATAGGTAGTGTGTATATAAGGTATAGTTTTGATTGAAGTATGTGAAGAAAATCCAGCCCCACACAAATGTACAGTCATTTCAAATGTGGTTAATCTTTTTGGTACTACTTCAAAATTTGAAGATAGTTTCTTGAAGTTTAATTACACAGTGAAATCTGTAAATATATCAGAACTCTTCCTTTTTTGTTACATTAAAATTCATTGATTTCTCTTGCACTTTGAATGGATCGTTACCAACATGTGATTTTTGTAACATTATCTCTTGGATATTTGGAAAATACTGACTACCAAGTCATGTAGACCTCCAAATATTAACATATTCCATAACATTCAATAAGAAAAAAAAACACATTTATCATCAAATTCATAAAATACAATTTCCTCACCCATCTCCTTGTTTACCCACAAGACAGCCACAATGTGTGCAGGAAGATGGTCTTCATCTCACGCCATGAACCTTTCACTGGGTGAGACAGTCTAATTGACAGAACCTAAGTTGCCTCCTTTATCAGAAGAAAGTATGAAAAGCATAGTGTGTGCTCACTAGCCTCTTAAACTTAGAGACATGATGAAGTGGAGACTGAGCAGGTCAACACCTGCTCTAGATGCAGTCAACAGAAATTTGTTCATTCAGCCAGTGATTATAAAGTTAACATTATTTATTATCTTTTCTCCAAATTATGGAAAATCTTCCCAGAATGGATCAGGGAGAAAGAGGCAGGGAGGGAAAGAGGAAGTACTAGAGAATGAAAGGGAGAACACTGTTGTGTGTATATATGAATGTGTCATGGTGAGCCCCACTATTATGCATAATTATAATGAACTAATAAAAACATAATAAAAGGAGAATCTTCCTAGATCATATAATAAGAGGTTGCTATTTAACACATTTAATCACTGATTTTGAGCAAACCATGGCAATTGCATGTTATAAACCCAGAAGAATTAATGGGGATAAAAAGGGTGGGGGAGAATCCAAGATGGCAGGCCAGAGGGAGATAGCATTCTGTGTCACTCCATGACCTGGGACTCAAGAAGTGAGAATACTGCTTCTCTGTGAGCGATATTCCTGCTCCCACACAGGAATCACAGTCCTTGCCCATCCAGGGCTCCAGGCCTCAGCATCAGAGTAGGTCTCCCAATTACGCACTCACACAAGACTATCGAGTACCCGAGTAAGACCCTCCGTGGCAGCAGCACCCCACCCAAGCAGATATCACAGATGCTGCTCCCACACAGGACACCCGGCAGCTTCCAACAAGTAGGAACTCTGGCTGCCACTCCCGTGTGGACCCCCATCTACCAACGTGGGGCTCCCCCAGTTGCTGCCATCTTGGGACTCTGCAGCAGTGAAGATAGTCCCCTATGTGCAGTGGCCTGCCTGCACCTGAGAACCTCACACAGGCTCTAAAGTCAGCCGACAGCCACACACTGCAAGCCACAGAGCTCGTCTCTGAACTCAGTGTCCAACACCATTGCTTGAGTCCTCCCACCTGACCTGACACCTCACCGCTGAAAGCAGGTGCCTCCATCTTGGGCCACGTTCATCACCATCTTCAGTGGGGGCAACTCCCAATTTGAAACTCATGCTGGCCAGGTACCCAGTTTCTAACTTCCCCCTCTCCCCAACTGCCACTACCCTGGCATAGTGACACCTGGTTACCTTCACCATTCTGAGGGTGAAGATACCAGCTAACAACAGACAACCCCACCTATTGGATGAGAAGGGAAGCAGGAAATATACTGATCTCCAACCAAAACTATCCTGTTTCTTCCTTCAAGGTTTATTTTCCCCTCTCCCTCTCTATTCTCCTGCCCTCACATCCCCAACATATGTGAAACCAAGTACTTTTCATGAATTAGGATTTTGAGGACTGGGATATCTGAATTGTATATTACAGTTGTGCTGTATATTCTTTTTTCTTTTTTTCTTCACCAGTTTCTTCTATTTTAACATTTTAAATTTTCTTTAATATATGTGTGTTTGTTTTACGTACTCTACTGTCTTCCCACTTACTTGTCCACTCAAAATTACTTCCTCTCCCTTCTCCTGCTGCTAATCTTTCTCTTCAGATTTCTCTTTCACATTTCCTAAGGTATAATAACTCTATATCCTCACCTCATACCTCCTCAGCATATCATCCTACTTCTCACCCCCAGTTCTTTGTCAACCATCAGAAACTGTAAACCCTTTTACAAACCTACTGAGTATATTGTAGGTAATGATTGAATTCACCATTTCTGTACATTGTGACCAAACTGTAAACATCCTAATAGCAAACATTTGTTTTTTAGGGTGTATATTGTTTATATCTGTTAACATTATCCTTCACTTCAAAGGAAAAATATTGGATTCCTACAGGGGCACTATAAGCCTATAGGGTAAAAATGGAAATGCCTCAGATCCACAGTGCTAGAAGGAAGACACACAAGCAATATGAAAAGACAAGGGAATAAAATGCCCAAAAAATCAAGATACCACATTATTAGAATCCATGGCCAGCACAGCAGAAGAAATTACAGAGAAGAAGTTCAGGATGTACATAATTAAAATGTTCTGCAAATTAAAGGACAATATAAGAGCCAATACAGGCAGCAAAAGATCATTTTGACAAAGAGCTGCATAAACAAATACAGAAAGCAAAAGATTACTTCAATTGGGAGATAGAGGTTCTAAAAAAATACCAAGTGGAAATCCTTGAAATGAAAGAAACAACAAACCAAATTAAAAGTTCAATTGAAAGCATCACCAACAGATTAGACCACTTGGAAGACAGAATCTCAGACAATGAAGACGAAATATATAATCTTGAAAAGAATGTGGACCAAACAGTGAAAATGGTAAGAAACTATGAGAAGAACATTCAAGAAATATTGGATAGCATGTAAAGACCGAATTTAAGAGTTGTTGGGATAGAGGAAGACATAGAGTTCCAAACCAAAGGAATGAGCAATCTATTCAACAAAATAATATCAGAAAATTTTCCAAACAGAAGAATGAATTGAAAAATCAAATACAAGAGGCTTACAGGATGCCAAATATACAAATCACACCAGATCCATACCAAGGCATGTTATAATCAAAATGCCTAGCATACAAAATAAGGAGAGAATGTTAAAAAACCATGAGACACCTAATCAATAAATGGGCCAAGGACTTGAACAGACACTTCTCAGAAGATGATATACAATCAATCAACAAATATATGAAAAAATGTTCATCATCACTAGCAATTAGAGAAATGCAAGTCAAAACTACTCTAAGATATCATCTCACTCCAGTCAGAATGGCAGCTATTATGAAGACAAACAACTATAAGTGTTGGCGAGGATGTGGGGGAAAAGGTACACTCATACATTGCTGGTAGAACTACAAATTGGTGCAGCCAATATGGAAAGCAGTATGAAGATTTCTCAGAAAATTGGGAATGAAACCACCATTTGACCCATCTATCCCACTCACTGGTCTATACTCAAAGGACTTAAAAACAGCATACTACAGGGACACAGCCACATCAATGTTTATAGCAGCACAATTCACAGTAGCTAAACTGTGGAACCAACCTAGATGTCCTTCAATAGATGAATGGATTAAAAAAGTGGCATATACACACAATGGAATATTACTCAGCAATAAAAGAGAATAAAATCATGGTATTTGGAGGTAAATAGATGGAGTTGAGAAGATAATGCTAAGTGAGGTTAGCCAATCCAAAAAAAAAAAAAATGCTGAATGTTTCATCTGATATAAGGAAGCTGATTCATAGTGGGGTAGCAAGGGAGAGCATGGGAGGAATAGTTGAACTCTAGATAGGGCAGAAGGGTGGAAGGGGAAGGGAGGGGCATGGGGTTATTAATGATGGTGGAATGTGGTGAACATTATTATCCAAAGTACATGTATAAAGACACAAATTGGTTTGAATATACTCTGTATACAACCAGAGATATGAAAAGTTGAGCTTTATATGTGTAATAAGAATTGTAATGCATTCTGCTGTCATATTAAAAAAAACACAAGAGAAAGGAATCAGATTACATAAAGTGGGAAACCAATTAGATTATGTGCAGATTTTTCAACCCAGACTCTGAAAGTGAGAAGATCTTGGAACAACATATATCAAGCTCTGAAAGAAAATGAGTGCCAACCAAGAACCTTATATCCAGCAAAATTAAGCTTTAGATTTGAGGATGAAATAAAAACCTTCCATAATAAACAAAAGTTAAAAGAATTTACAACTAGAAAGCTGCACTAGAGAACATCCTTGGCAAAATATTCCATGAAGAGAAATTGAAAACAACAATAAAAATCAGCAGAGGGAGTATTAGACTAAAGGAAAAACTAATCAAGGGAGAAATCAAGTCAAGTTAAACACCAAAAATAACAAAAATGGCTGGGAATACAAATCATGTCTCAATGATAACCCTGATTGTTAATGGCCTAAACTCACCAATCAAAAGATATAGACTGACAGATTGGATTAAAAAAAAAAAAAGACCTAACAATATGCTGCCTCCAAGAGACTCATCTCATAGGAAAAGACATCCACAGACTGAAGGTGAAAAGTTGGGAAATCACACCACTCACATGGACTGCAGAAGCAAGCAGGTGTTTCCATCCTCATATCAAATAAAATAGATTTCAACCAAAGTTAATCAAAAAGTATATATACTAAAAGGACATTTTATACTGCTTAAGGAAACCATTCATCAAACATCAACAAGATATAACAATAATAAACTTATATGCCCCAAACAATGGAGTATCTACGTTCATCAAACTCTTCTCAAGTTCAAGAGTCAAATAGACCACAACACAATCATTCTGGGTGACTTTAACACACCTCTTTCACCACTGAATAGATCATCCAAACACAAGTTGAATAAATAAACTATAGAACTCAATAATGCAATCAATAATTTAGACTTAACTGACATATATAGAATATTTCGTTCTTCAATGAGCAAATACACTTTTTTCTCAGCAGCACATGGATCTTTCTCTAAAATAGACTATATATTATGCCACAAAGCAACTCTTTGCAAATATAAAAAATAGAGATACTATCCTGCATTCTATCAGATTATAATGGAATGAAATTAGAAATCAATGATAAAATAAAAAATAAAAGCTACTCCAATACCTGGAGACTAAATAATATGCTACTGAATGAACAAGGAGTTGCAGAAGATATCAAGGAGGAGATTAAAAAAAAATTAGAGGGCTGGAGTTGTGGCTAAATGGTAGAGCACTCACCTAGCATGGGTGAAGCACTGGGTTTGATCCTCAGCACCATATAAGAATAAATAAATAAAAATAAAGTCATTATGTCAACGTACAGCTAAAAAATTTTTTAAAAAAAATTAGAGGTGAATGAGAACACAGATACAACTTATCAAAATCTCTGGGACACTATGAAGGCAGTACTAAGAGGAAAGTTCATTGCATGGAGTTTATTCCTTAAAAGAAGAAAAAAAAATCAACAAATAAATGACTTCATATTACATTTCAAAGCCCTAGAAAAAGAAGAACAAATCTACACCAAAAGCAGTAGAAAACATGAAATAATTAAAATCAGAGCTGAAATCATGAAATTGAAACAAAAGAAACATTGAAAAAATTGACAGAACAAAATGTTGGTTCTTTGAAAAAATTAATAAAATTGACTACTCTTAGCCATGCTAATGAAGAGAAGGAGAGAGAAAACTCAAATTACTAAAATTTATAATGAAAAAAGAAATATCACAACAGACACTATAGAAATACAGAATGTAATTAAAAATTATTTTGAAAACCTGTACTCCAATAAAATAGAAAATATCAAAGGCATCGACAAATTTCTAGAGTAATATGATTTGCCTGTATTGAATCAGGATAATATACACAATTTAAACAGATAAATTTCAAGGGATGAAGTAGAAGATGCCATCAGAAGCCTACCAATCAAGAAAAGCCGAGGACCCAATAGATACACAGCTGAGTTTTACAAGACTTTTAAAAGAAGAACTAATACCAATACTTTTCAATTTATTTTAGGAAATAGAAAAAGAGGGAGCACTTCCAAACTCATTCTATTAGACCAATATTACTTTGAATCCAAAACCAAGCAAAGACACATCAAAGAAAGAAAACTTCAGACCAATATTTCTAATGAACATAGACACAAAAATTCTCAATAAAATTCTGGCAAATCAAATACAAAAAATATATCAAAAAGATCATGCACCATGATCAAGTGGGATTCATCCTAGGGATGCAAGTTTGGTTCAATATACGGAAATCAATAATGTAATTCATCACATCTATAGACTTAAAGAGAAAAATCATGATCATCTCAATAGATGCAGAAAAGGCATTTGACAAAATACAGCACCCCTTCATGTTTAAAACACTAGAAAATCTAGGGATAACAGGAACATATCTCAACATAGTAAAAGCTATCTATGCTAAGCCCCAGTCCAATATCATTCTAAATGGAGAAAAATTGAAAGCATTCCCTCTAAAAATTGGAACAAGACAGGGATGCCCACTTTCACGACTTCTATTTAATATAGTTCTTGAAACACTGGCCAGAGCAATTAGACAGATGAAAGAAATTAAAGGGATACAGATAGAAAATGAAGAACTCAAATTAGCACCAATGATATGATTCTATAACTAGAAGACCCAAAAAATTCCACCAGAAAACTTCTGGAACTGGTAAAGAATTCAGCAAAGTAGCAGGATACAAAATCAACACCAATAATCAAAGGCATTTCTATATATCAGTGACAAATCCTCTGAAAGGGAAATGAGAAAAACTACCCCATTTACAATAGCCTCAAAAATCAACCTAATAAAAGAGGTGAAAGACCTCTACAATAAAAACTTCAGAATGCTAAAGAAAGAAATTAAAGAAGACCTTAGAAGATGGAAAGATCTTCCTTGTTCTTGAATAGGCAGAATTAATATTGTCAAAATGACCATACTATCAAAAGCATTATACAGATTTAATGCAATTCCAATCAAAATCTCAATGACATTCCTTACATAAATAAAAAAAGCAGTCATGAAATTCATCTGGAAAAATAATAGACCCAGAAGCGCTAAAGCAATCCTTAGCAAGAAGAGTGAAGCAGGTGGCATCACTATAACAGACCTTAAACTATACTACAGAACAATAGTAATAAAAACAACATGGAATTGGCACCAAAATAGACTGGTAGACCAGTGGTACAGAATAAAGGACACAGAGACTAACCCACATAATTACAGTTATCTTATATTAGACAAAGCACCAAAAACATACATTGAAGAAAAGACAGCCTCTTCAACAAATGGTGCTGGGAAACTGGAAATCCAAATGCAACAAAATGAAATTAAACCCCTATCTCTCACCATGCACAAAAACTCAACTCAAAATGGATCAAGGACCTAGGAATAAAACTAGATACCCTTAGCCTAACAGAATAAGAAGTAGGCCCTAATCTCCATCATGTGGGATTAGGCCCCAACTTCCTTAATAAGGCTCCTTTGGCACAAGAAATAAGGTTATCACTGTGTGCAGATGCTATGATCCTAAACCTAGGAGATCCAAAAACTCCACCAAAAGACCGCTAGAGCTATGAATCAGCCTCATAGCTCTAGCAATATTTTGGTTGGAAGGGGGAGCATGGGAGGATTAGATGAACTCTAGAAAGGGCAAAGGGGTGGGAGGGGAAGGGAGGGTAGAAAAGATGGTGAAATTACCCTAAGTACATGTATGAAGACATGAATTGTGTGAATATACTTTGTATACAACCAGAGATATGAAAAATTGTACTCTATGTGTGTAATATAAATTGTAATGCATTTGGCTGTCATATATAACAAATTAGAATTTTTTAAAAAGACTGCTAGAGCTAATAAATGAATTTGATGAACTAGCAGGTTTACAAATCAACATACAAGAACCCATAGCTTTCCTATATACCAACAATGAATCTACTGAGAAAGGAATCAGGAAAACAATTTCATTCACAATAGCCTCAAGAAAAATAAAATACTTAGGAATAAATCTAACCAAGGAGATGAAAAACTTCTACAATTAAAACTATAAAACATTGAGTAAAGAAATTGGAAGGCTGTAACTTAGTGACAGTGTGCTTGCCTCGTATGTGTGAGGCACTGGGTTTGATCCTCGGCACCACATAAAAATAAAAAATAAACATATTGTGTCCATCTAAATAAAACTAAAAATATAATTTAAAAAAAAATAAAAAATAAAATAAAGGTAATGCTATCCATCTACAATTACAAAAGAAGAAGAAGGAGGAGGAGGAGGTGGAGGAGGAGGAGGAGGTGGAGGAGGAGGAGGAGGAGACACAACAATGAAATTGAAGAGGATCTCAATATGAAAGATGTCCCATGTTCATTGACAGGCAGAATCAATATTATTAAAATGGCCAAACTACCAAAAACAATAACAGAATCAATGCAATTCCCATCAAAATATCAATGACATTCGTCACAGAACTAGAAAAAACAGCCCTAAATTCATTTAGAAGAATAAAATACCCAGAATAAAGAAAGCAATTCTAAGCCAAAAAAGCAATGCGAGAGACATCACCATACAAGACTTCAAATTACAATGCAGAGCTTAGTAACAAAAAGTGTGTGGTACTGGCATAAAAACAGATGCATAAAACAAAAAACTCCACCAAAAGACTGCTAGAACTCATATTTTCTTTAAATAAACCAATGATACAGAATAGAAGACACAGAAAAAAACCCACACATCTACAATCATCTGATCCTTGACAAAGGTGCCAAAAACATACATTGAAGAAAAGACAGGCTTTTTAATAAATAGTTCTGGAAAACTTTTTAACAAATGGTGCTGGGAAAACTTATCTCTCACCCTGCACAAAAAAAAAAATCAACTAAAAATTGATCAAGTATTTTGAAATTAGAACAGAATCTATGCAACTTCTAAAGGAAAATGTAGGGTCAACACTCCAGACTATAGGAATAGGCAACAACTTTTTAAATAGGACCCCTAAAACTCAGGAAATAATGCCAGGAGTTAATAAATGGAATGACATCAAATCAAAAACCTTTTTCACAGTAAAGAAAAAAATGACGAATGTGAAGATTTGGGACAGAATGGGAGAAAAATCTTTGCTAGCTACTCTTTTAACAGAGGATTAATATCTAGAATATATAAAGAACTCAAAAAACTTAACTCCCTTCAAATTAAATAACCCAATTAATAAATGGGAAAATTAATTAGACACTGATCAAAAGAAGATATCCAAAAGGCCAACAAATATATGAAAAATAATTCAATAACTTAGGAGTTAGGGTAATGCAAATCAAAACTACACTGAGATCTCATCTCACACCAGTCAGAATGGCATTCATCAAAAATATAAATAATAATAAATGCAGAGAGGATATGGAGAAAAGGGAACATTTTTACCCTATTGGTACATTGCAGTAAAGTGGTACTAGTAGCCACAAACACTGAGAGTTTTTCTCAGTGTTTTGGTAGTATGGCCATTTTGGCAATATTAATTCTGCCTATCCATGAACATAGGAGAAAAGTAAAAAGGGCTGCAGAAAAAATAACAAGAAGAAAGACAGCATGAAACATGGACATGAGAGTGAGTGAGGAAAAGTGGAGAGTGAATTACTTGGTTTGTTCCTGTTAGGTTTCCACCTCATAGCCATCTCACACCTGTCTGAACTTCTTCCTGAAAACCATGGAACAGATTATACTTTCTTTTTCATTTTTCCATGTTTTTTATTGGTATACATTATAATTGTGCATAATGGGACTCATCATTCATACATGCACACAATATAACAATAAAACTTGGTCAATATCATTCCTCTGCATTTTTCTCCTGCCTCCCTTCCCTTCTCCTACATCCTGGTTCCTTTCCTCTACTCTACTGATCTCCCAATTTTCATGATATCACTCCATTGTCAATTTTCTTTTCCTTTTTCCTTGTAGCTTTCACATATGACAGAAAAGACATAACCCCTGACCTTCTCAGTGTGACTTGTTTCACTTAACATCACGTTCTCAAGTTCCATTCATTTTCCTGCAAATGACATAATCTCTTTCTTTTCTTTTTTTTTATTGGTTGTTCAAAACATTACAAAGCTCTTGACATATCATATTTCATACATTAGATTCAAGTGGGTTATGAACTCCCATTACAAATTGCAGAATCACATCGGTTACACATCCACATTTTTACATGATGCCATATTAGTAACTGTTGTATTCTGCTACCTTTCCTATCCTCTATTATCCCCCCTCCCCTGCCCTCCCATCTTCTCTCTCTAACCCATCTACTACAATTCATTTCTCTCCTTGTTTTTTTCCCCATTCCCCTCACAACCTCTTATATGTAGTTTTGTGTAACAATGAGGGTCTCCTTCCATTTCCATGCAATTTCCCTTTTCTCTCCCTTTCCCTCCCACCTCATGTCTCTGTTTAATGTTAATCTTTTCCTCCTGCTCTTCCTCCCTGCTCTGTTCTTAGTTGCTCTCATTATATCAAAGAAGACATTTGGCATTTGTTTTTTAGGGATTGGCTAGCTTCACTTAGCATAATCTGCTCTAATGCCATCCATTTCCCTGCAAATTCCATGATTTTGTCATTTTTTAGTGCTGCATGATACTCCATTGTGTATAAATGCCACATTTTTTTTTTTTA
>NW_026000026.1:41265629-41300179 GCF_001458135.2 Marmota marmota marmota | reverse complement strand
GTTGACTATATTCTTTTCAAGTTGATAAACTTTGTCTTCATTATCTGATGTTCTGACTTCTATTTGATCTAGTCTATTTGTAATATTCTCGTTTGAGTTTTTAATTTGGTTTATGGTTTCTTGCATTTCTAGGATTATTGTTTGATTTTTTTTTTAATCTCTATCTCCTGGTATAGCTCGTTCTTTGCCATTTGAATTTGCCTATTTAATTCGTTTTCAAAGTATACTTTCATTGTTTGGACTTGCTAGTATGCCTTGAGTTCTTTCTCTGTCCATTTTTCTGAAGCCTCTAGGTTCTCCTGTGAATTTAAGTTGTTCTGCATTGTTTGTAATCCTTTTTTCCCTTGTTTTTTCATGGTGCTCACGTTGCTTTCCCACTCTGTTTGACTGCTGTGTTTCTGTTTTCTTCTTTAAATTTGTTTTGGTTTTTATAGCTCCAATATCTCTCCTTTGTGTTGGGAGACAATGTTTAGAGATGTTGGATTTAATTGTGAATTAAAATTCATTAGTTTCATTAGGGGCCTACAGAATTTGATGGCATGTATAGAATTGAGGTTTGAACTTAGGATTTTATGTTGAGGTCGGGCACTTTGATGGTATAGAGGTTAGTATATGTTAGCTTCTTTGGGGGGTTGCTCCAATGCAGGCAGATATTAACAAGAGAATAGACAGGAGTACTTGGGGGTAATTAAGAGCTTAGGCGGACTATGGACCGATTCGTATTATTCATCTATCTGCATTTAGTAAGTTGTACGTAATCTGGATGGTCATGCTTAAGAGGAAAGATGGGGAAAAGGTAAGGAAGCAAACCAAGAAAGAAAGAGGGAGAGAAGAAAGAAAGAGAAAAGAATAGAAAAGAAAAGGAAATGATAATAAAAAATAAAATGCAGTAAAATAAAAATTACATTTAAAAAATAATAATGTAATTGTAGAAAAGAAAAAAATTAAAATTTAAAAATTTAAAAAGAAATTAAAAGAAAAAAGGGACAGTGTTAGGCTTCTATTTTCTTCGCTTCCAGTAGGTGGTGCTGTGCCTTCCAGGCCAAGATTTTGCCCTCCGGCTGTAGGAAACAGTCCATGTGAGGCTGCTCCCTCCTCCCCCCTCCCTGGTATCTCTCAAAACCTGTTAGCTTAGGTTTATTCCTGGTTTCTAGTCCCCTGGCTTCTCCTGTCAGCCAGGCCTTTCCCAGTGTGATACCTCTCGGCAGTTCAAACTACACTCTGTGCCTGCAGTTTCCTGGACATGGAACGCGGCTTTTGGGAACCGGAACCTTACTGTTTTGATTCCCTCCGCTAGCCCCTCCTCCTAGAGCTGGCGAAACAGATTTCGTTCTTGCCGCTGGTGGGAGGGAGGAGTTGGGGGTCAGGTGCCTTTACCTTTCCCCCACGCCTCTATTCGCGCTCGCTCTGTTAATCACACCCCCAGAAAGCCGGGGAGAGATTTTATGTGATTTCCCCGCTGTATGGGGGATGGTCAAGATGTCACAGACCTGTTCTATCGCTGAATGAGCTGCGATCAGTCGAAAACTGGCGATGGTGATGTCAGCTCTCCAAGATGGTGGCCGCTGGCTTCCTCGGTAGTCTGACCGGTGTGGAGAACAGAACTGGACCACTTCCTTCCCCCATCTCAAACCCAGAATTCAGCACTGAGCACAGTGAGGGCACAGCCTGCAGGAGCCCGCAGAATCAGCAGCGCCGTTTCTATGCGTTGTTAGCTCACCCGTTTCTAGGGACGCCGTTTCCTGGCGCGCGCCGCAGTCTCTAGCAGCGGGGCAAGCCGCTGAATAAGCAGCTTGAATCTCCGGGTGGACAAATCTCTCGCGGTTGAGCCCCAGTAACCGAGCCCCAGTAACCGATTCTCGGGCAATGGAAATCCTTCCTCTAGGTTTCGGTGCACCCCAATTTTGCTGGAAATTCCTAACAAGATAGCTTTTTGCCGTTCTAACTCATCATTCACCCGCGCAGTGACGCGGTACACGGGGGTGATGCACTCCATTCGCCGCCATCTTCCCAGCCTTAAATGACATAATCTCATTCTTCTTCATGGCTGAATAGAATTCCACTGTGTGTATATATCACATTTTTAAGATTATACTTTTCATTTATTTTTCTTTTGCTGTCTACCTAAGAAAACTTGACCCACATGAATTAAAACTCAGTAATTAGGGTGATTCTTCAAATTCAAGCTCCCTAGTCAAATTCAAGTGTATTTATTATACTCCACTGACATCACACTCACCAAAAATAGACACAAACATTTTTTTAATAAAATATATTTTGGAATAAAATATAATAATAATCACTGATATCAAAACAAAACTGAATTTCCAACAAATCAATTGTTTTAAGAGTCATCTCCAACATCCAAAATATTTACTTAAATTTGTAATCATAAAATAAACTGTTATAAACATTATAAGGCTTAGGTAACAAAGTGTAATATAAAATTTAACTTTTATGTTTAAAGTTTTAGTTTAGTGGGGGTTTTTTTTGTTTTGTTTCCAAAATAATACATGAACATAATCAAAAATTGAACTAGCAGAGAAGGCTCAAATAAAACCAACAATTTCCTTCCCCAAGTTCTTTGCCGCACTCTAGGAGTCAATAACTTTTAACCATTTATCTTCTTTAATAGCAGTTAACCTCTGCTTCATTTTTATTTATTTATTTTTATTTTTTTTTAAAGAGAGAGGAGAGAGAGAGAGAAAGAGAGAGAGAGAATTTTTTAAATATTTATTTCTTTTAGTTATTGGCGGACACAACATCTTTGTTTGTATGTGGTGCTGAGGATCGAACCGGGGCCGCACGCATGCCAGGTGAGCGCGCTACCGCTTGAGCCACATCCCCAGCCCTCTGCTTCATTTTTAAATGAAGTGATTATATCATTTTCTTGGTTCATCATTATTGGGAAAAATCACTGCCAAAATCAGAACCATCTTCTGCTAGGAGTGGAAGGTAAACTCAGGTTGAAGAAGAGGCAGGCCACTCCTTGGTAAGTAGTTTAAAGATCTATTCAGAAGGATCTTACATACACAGCATAATGGGGTAGTAATAGCAAGACAAAGCAGATCTCCAAGATTGTAATGCACCCTTGCTGAAAATTTTATACCATAAAAGGGAAAGAAAGAAGAGGGGAAGGGGGAGAGAGAGAGGAAGGAAAAGAAGGAGAAGGCACTGATGGTTTGTTAAACCATCTGGTTTACTTTTTGCCTAAAGGGATTGCCTGGGTTTCCTACAATCTGGCCAACATCCTTTTGGAGGAGCAGTTGGCACTGGTGTTAGGTTCCTCTGGTTGCTGTGTCACTGCAGTCACATACCCAGGTCACATTTTCATTACAGTCATCCTTTGATGTCAGTTACTGATCCATGACCATAATATTAAACCTTGAGTTTACTTGTATCTCTACCTCCCTTCCTCCCTCTTTCAATTTTTCATACTTACCTAATTATAGTTATCTATTTTTAGGCCTTTGTTACTGCATACCACCACCAACACCCCACTCCACTGGAGGCATTTGAAATGATTTTTAAGTGTACCACACACTGGTCTGTCTGTTGCCAACTCCTACTTCACCCATCTGTGCTTTACTGAATATTGTAGTCTTTCCAATTGCAACGACTAGACTCCCTTGCCTGCTGCCTTCCAGACAAACATTGCTAGAGAGAAATACTGGCAGGTTACGGGAAGGCAGGAGGAGGTAATAAACACCCTTCCTGATTCTAGTTGCAGTCTGTGTCTCTGGCAACAGCAGTGACACCAACATAAATGATGCAGCAGAAGTGGCAGCAGCAATGTGGCTGCAACAAGATGGACCCACAGGATCCAGGGTTCCTAATTAGGCTGCAGGAGCTCCAGTGGCAAAAGCCTTAGCAGCCCTGTGCTATGTTCTAAATGATTCCCTCAAAATAATTTTCCAGTTTACTCATTCTCTCTTTGACTATTTTTAATCTGCTGTTTAACATATCTGTGTGATATTTTAAAATTGTAATTATTGCCTTGTTGATTGATAGATTTCCCCCTCAAACAAAATGCAAACCTAAAGTATAGCTCCTCCAAAGTCCTGAATGTTTAGAAATCTACATTCTAAATCTCCAAGGAGAAGGCTAAGACCAGGGACCATTTCTGATTCTCCCACATCACATAGCCATTAAAACCCAAATATTTTAGACAGCCTAATACCCAAAGCTTTACTTCCCCTTTTAGTGCTATGGGATTTCATTTTCCTATCTATTCTGGACCCTATTAGATTTGTCTTGCATTTTTTAAAAGGATATTTAACGGTTTTTTTCTGGCAATTCTATGTATTTTGTAGTGTAATGTGCAAATAATTCAGTTAACCATATTTTCAAAGGAGCTAGGAAAAACCAAAAAATCAACAAAAGTTTTATCGTTGTTGGTTTATAAATTCCAATGCTGTTAAAGCAGGAAAATAAATTAAAGTGTTTCTTTCTCACTACAGTCACACAGGAGTTGAGCTTCTTGTTCTTGTAAATGCTGAAGCAAAGAAAAAAAAAGTCAAAATTATCTTAACATAGTCCTTCATCTTAAACTAAACTATAAAATAACTAACTTATTTTTAATGAGTGAGACCTTTTATTTAGTATTATAGAATAATCTCCAAGTAACATTTTAAAAACAATTTTTACCACATTTGTGTAATACATGCTGTCATTTATATAAAAAAGTGAAAGAGGACATATATCTATATGTAGTCTTTTCTATATATTTCAAAAGAAGTTAAAACAAAGGGAAGGACTTTCTATCTGTCTAAAAACATTTCATTTTTCTATTCATAAAAACTTTAAGTATTCAGTTAAGTATTTTTGACTATGTACATATTGTTCTACAGCATATTCCTAGAACTTTTTCATTTTGCATAACTAAAACCCTTTACCCATTGAAAAACTCCCTATTTTCTTCTGCCAACTCTGGACACTCACCATTCAATCCTCTTCTTCTAAGTTTGAGTACTTTAGATACCTCATTTAAGTGGACTCATTTGTCCTGTTATTGGCTTATTTCACTTAGCATAATGTCTGCAGGGTTTATCTATAGTGTAGTATATAATAGGATTTCTTTTTTTTTTTTCAAATTCTAAATAATAATCCCATAGTGTGTGCATGTCACTTTAGCTTTATCCATTCATCTCCCAGGGAACTCTTAGGTTGTCCATCTCTTGGCTGCTGTGAACAATGCTACAAGGAACAAGAGGTGCAACCATCTCTTCAAGATCCTAATGGCAATTCTTTAGGATAAATATCCAGATGTGGGAGGGCTGTGTCCTATGGTTGTTCTAGCTTTAATTTTGTGGGGAATCTCCATAGGGCTTTTTATAGTAGCTGCATCTTTTCACATCCCACCAATGTTGCACAAGAGTTCCACATCCTTGTCAACACTTCTTTCTATTGTTTGATAATGGTCATCTTGATAGGCATGAGACAATACCTCATTTCGGTCTTATTCACACTTCCCTGATGTTTAGCCACATTGAGATAATTTCATATAAGCTATTGGCCATTTGTGAGTCTTCTTTGGTGAAATAGCTATTTAGGTTCTTAGCCTATTTTTTCACAGCTTATTCGGGGGTTTTCATTGTTGGTAAAGTGTATTGTAAATTAACCCCTTAACAGTTTGTTTGCTTGTTTCCCATTCAGCTATTCTGTCTTTTGTTTGGGCACTCACACTGAGAGTCATGATTTTACCTTCAGTGAAGTTTTCCTTTAACACTGTTTTAGTCAGTTTTGCCTTGCTGTGACCAAAATACCTGCTCACAGTTTCAGGAGTCTCCATCCATAGATGACCAACTCCATTGCTCTGGGCTCAAGGTGAGGCAGCACATTATGGGGGAAGGGCCCAGGGAAGAAAAGCTGCTCGGCTCATGACAGGGTCAGGAATCAGAGGAAGAAAGAGAGTAAAGGACTGCAGGAAGAACAACCCTCCGGGACACATTCCCAGCAACCTACCTCTTCCCTACCTACCTACAGTTACCGCCGAATCAGTTTATTCAAACTAGGATAGATTAGGAAACGATTGTCATGATCTGATCATTTCACTTCTGGATATTCCTGCATTAATAGGAGCTTTTGGAGGGACACCTCACATCCAAATCATAACAAATAATTTAGACTCATTTTTTTCCACCACCATATTCTTAGGACATATAATAGGACATGACATACCAGAGTAGGTGCTCAACTAATATTTGATAAATAAATATTTGTTGTGAAAAAAATCCTGGAGCTACTATAAGTTCATTCACCATGGTTCTCTGCACTTAGTTTTCTTCTCTAACTCAAATAGAGTCAAGTAAATTGTACCCATTCCCTAATATTAAAATAAAAGAAGGAAGAAACACTTCTAAATAAACTATATATTTAATCTATGTTTCACCATTTCTGTCCTGTTCTGCTTTTAGATGTGCAAATTACAACATCAGCATGCTGTCACCATCTTTCTTTTCCTTTCTCTTCCACCTGTTCATAAGGGCCACCAGTTGTCTTACCACTAAGCTATGTGCTGTCTGCAGTCCTGTGGGGTGGCTCTTGGCCCTTCACTGCTCACACCTGTGGCAATATCCTCCTAAAGGACTCCCCACCTCTTTCATTCTCATCTGTTTCTCACCTGCTTCTCTTCTGCCTGGGAAACCAATTAACCAAAACAGTAGGTCTATACTCCAGGTCTCCCCATTGTGTGATTTTGAATGTTTCTCATGTACTCAGGGATTTCCAATATATCTGCACCTTAGCTCTTCAGCCATCCACTCATCAAAACAGAAGAAAAGGGATCATCCATTTTTTAAAGATGTTTCTCACTCAAAAAGCAAATGGAGGTTGTCCTTTGATGCTTCCTTGTCACAAACACTTGACCTATTACAAGTTTTCCTGTACAGCTAAAACAGTTACAATACTCATACCGTTTCACAGACCTAGAAGTGGAAACTATTTTTGAAATTATTTTTTGTATATATAAATATTTCTCCTACAATGAAAAATTATAGTCTTTGGTAGGGCTAAAAAATGTTCAGCTTTTAAGATAAAAGACTTAGAAAAAGACAAAAAAATAAGAAAAAGAAAAAGCAAACTAGAGAAATAAAAGAGTTTCAGAATGTCCTATTATCTCTTTCCTAAATACATTTTCTGAAATAAAATGAAAAATAACCTTCCTATACTCCTGCAACATTCCCAAGTAATTAGATAATTTATCCTGGTGAGCCTAGGCTGTTTCTATATCCTTTTCAACAGTGTGACCAGTCATTCAAACTTTTCATTCAAACAAGATGAAATCCACATTTTATCCCTAGCCCAGAACCAGAGACATACTGGGAAAGCCAGCTGTGCACAGCTGTTCCGAAGTCTTCTCTCAATGATATCATGTGCTAACATGGTATCTGCAATCCTGTGGGGAAGCATGAAATCAGCATGCTGGGAGTATTTGCACCATGAAAACTGACAAATGCTACAAATCAAGGCTTTTTTCCCCCTTGGAGAGCTAGTTATTAAACATTTACCAGCATGATACTGCCTACAATATTCAGCCAAAAAATGAGTACCTACCATGTCCCAGGCATTTTTCCAAGTGCTGAGCAAAACAGATGAAAATTCTTAGCCCAGTGGAGCTTAAATTCTAGTGGGGGAAATAGAGAATAGAGACCAAACACTGTAAGTAAATAAATTGTGCAGCATATAGAAGATAAATGGTATTGATTAAAATAGGGTAGACTGGGAAGATTTAGGTATGCTGTGGAGGTGGTCAAATTTAAATAAAGTGGTCAGAAAATGCCTCAGTGAGAAGGTGAAATTTGAGCAATGCCTTGAAGAGGTGGCGGACCGAACCAGGACAATATCTAGAGATGATGGTTTCCAGCAGAGACAATGCAAAGGTCAGAGAAAGACATTAGCTCAAGATGTTTAGTATCCATGAGACAGTTGGAAAGGTGAGACCATAGACAAAAGAAAAGATGAGTGTTATGGTTTGGACATAGTTTGTATATGTCCCCCATAGGTTTATGTGTTGGTCCTCAGAGTGGCTGTGTTGAGGTGGCAGTTTCCTTAAAAGGTGTAGCCTAGTAGGAAGCTATTGCTAGTCACTCCCCTTTCTCTGGGCTCCTGTCTCACCATGTGATCTCTACTTTCACATGGGCTTCTGCCATTGTGATGCTATACACCAGGAGGTCCTCATCAGAGCCAAACCAATGCTGGTACTATATTCTTGAATCTCAAGAATCATGAGGTAAATAAACTTCTTTTTCTTTTAAAGTCCTCAGTCTTAGGTATTTTGTTATAGTAATGAAAAACACATAATATGATTATAGGAAATCAGAGGGATTGGAGACCAAAATTTTAGTTCCTTATAAGCAATTATTTTTAACTCTTCAAAAGATTGGAATGTTGGGCTGGGGATGTGGCTTAAGCGATAGTGCGCTCGCCTGGCATGCGTGCTTCCTGGGTTCTATCCTCAGCACCACATACAAACAAAGATGTGTGTCCGCCGATAACTGAAAAAAATAAATATTAAAATTCTCTCTCTCTCTCTCACTCTCTCTCTTTAAAAAAAAAAAAGGATTGGAATGTTAACAAGAGAGATGGCTAGCGTCTCATTGGGGGGTTCTTCTTCCTGCCAAGGAGAGTGTAAGCCACCTGAAAACCTAAATTCTCAAATAATTAGTGAAGAACAAAATACAAATAATCAGAAATATATTTACATAAAGTGGAGCCCCTGATAGATCTAGGGATGGGTGCTGAAACTAGACAAAGAAAAGATATGGCTCTGGTGGTTTATTTAATAGTATACATCAAAAGCAGGGATAACGATTCAAGGGTGGAGTCCTGCTTCATGATGTCTTACAATCAGCAGGTTGATAGATATCTTGGCAGGTCACACCTATCTCAGATGCTGTGTGAACCACAGCAGAATGGGATAGAAATTCACACTGTCCCTGGGAAAATGTCCCCTGGTCATTCCCAGACAAAAGATGTTTCTATCCACTAGGCTTCAATGCTCGGTAACCCACATGCAACCCATGGACAGCTTGTGACAGGATGTCACTAACCCAAGAGTAGCATGGTCTGCTTTACATTTTAACAGGAGCATCTGACTGGTGTGTTTAAAAGCTACAGAATAAAGCATTTGACAAATTATAACACCCTTTTGTTATAAAAATACTCAACACATTAAGAATAGAAGAAAACTCCTTCAACTTGATAAAGATCATCAGTGAAAACCCCACAGCTGATCTTTCCTTAATGGTGAAAAAAAACAAAACAAAAACAAAAACAAAAACACAACGTTTTCCCCCTAAAGTAAGGAAAAAGACAAGGAAGTCTACTTTCACCACTTCTATTCAACACTGTACTGGAAGTTCTAGCCAGGGTAATTAGGCAAGAAAAAGAAGCAAACAGCATATCTAAATTGGAAAACTAATATATCTGTCTCTTTTCAACATAAAAGAAAAAATGTGCATGAAAATTAAAAAAAAAAAACTAAAATGGAGGTGGGAAGAAATCTACTGGTCATAGGGTAGAAGACTTAGTATCCTTAAAAGGCCAATATTTTTCAAACTGAGCTATAGACTTAATTCAATTTTTGTCAAGATTCCAATTGCCTTTTTTTGCAGAAATTTTCATTCAGATTCTAAATATTATATAGAATTGCAATGTAACCCAAACAGCTAAGATAATCTTTTACAAAAGAACAAAGTTGAAGGATCACATTTCTTGATTTCATAAATTACTATAAAAATCCAGTGATCAAAAATGTGGTACTGGCATAAGGATAGACATATACATCAGTAAAATAAAATTAAGGGATGATAAAGGAACACATTCAGGTATGGTTAGTTGACTTCCAACAAGAGTAAAGTACTAAAGTCATTCCTTGGGAAATTTTATTTGACTTTTCCACAAATAATCTGGGACAATTGAATATCCACATGTAAAAGAAAGAATTTAGACTTCTACCTCAGACTACATGCAAAAAACAAAAACAAAAACAAAAACCCAAAAAACTAAAATGGATCAAAGACCTCATATAAGTGATAAAATTCTTGAAATGAAAAACAGGCATAAATCTTTATGACCTTGAACTAGGCCATGGTTTCTTAAATACGACACCAAAAGCATAAACAATAATAAAAGAGAGAAAGAAATTTGATTTGTTAAAACGAAAGAACACTACAAAGACAATTTATAGGCAGCCCACATGATGCGAAAAGATATTTGCAAATCATGTATCTGATCAGGATCTAACACCAACAACTCTTATAAAAAGACAAACTCAAAAAATGAACATAGGGTTTGAATACATGTTTCTCCAAATATATTTTTAAAAGGGCCAGTAAGCACACACAAAAAAAATGTTCAACATTGTTGTTTAATAGGGAAATACAAATCAAAAGCATAATATAATACCACTTCATGTCCACCAGGATGGCTACAAGACAAAAAGTAATAGTAATATTGCAAAGAATGTGGAAATATGGGAACCCTAATATATTACTGATGAGGATGTGAAGTGGTATAGCCATTGTAGGAAACATTCTGGCTGTTCCTTAAAAGCTGAAGTGTAGTATTCCACATAACCCAGCAATTTTATTCCTTGTTATGTACTCAAGAGAATTGAAAGCACATGTGTACACAAAAACTTGGACGTAAGTGTTCATAGAAGCATTATTTATAATAGCCAAGAAGTGGAAACAGCATTCATTAGCTAATCAATGGATAAATAAAATGTGGTATCTTAGTAACCATTGAATATTATAAGGTGATCACAAGAAATAAAGAATTAATTTATGTTACAACACAGCTAAGACATAAAAATATATGCTAAGAAAAAAATGTCAGGAAAAAAAGCCACATTATATAACTCCATTTCTATAAAGTGTCCCAAATGGGAAAATTTATAAAGACATAAATTTTGTTAGTATTTTCCAGAGGCATGGGGCGGGGGAATGGGGAATTACTATTTAGTGAATACAGGGTTTCCTTTTGAGGGATATACTCTGAAATTAAATACTAGTGATAGATGTATAACATTGAGAAAATATTAAAAATGATGAACTTTAGGTTATGTGAATTTGATTCCAATTAGAAGAGTAAAACATGAATCTGGCATACAGAAAGAAAACAATTAGAAGACCATCTATGTCTCTTAAGTACAATAATCTTAAAAAGTCCAAAATTCCAAATTTCAGATTTTTTCAGGAAACATAATAAAAAAGTTTAAAGTTTGAGCCCCAACTGCCCCATTGTAGAATAGTGGCTATGAGAGAAGGCTTATAGTCACACTATCTGGGGCCAAATGCTAGTTCTGATTATTGTTCAGTTATTTAATCTATTTCTCGTACTCTTCCTCTATGAAATGGGAATAATAAAATCACCCATCTCAGAGTATCAATTTGAGATTCAATGAAGCAAGACAGTACTGGAATTTAAGAAGTTCTCCTTGATTGGTAGTTATCATTACCGAAAGCATTAACAATAAATCCAGGGTTTTTTTTAGGACCCATCAACCGGAGTAGTTAAATGCTTTTCCAGCTCCTATTGAAAAGGAACATCTCTGTGAGATGAAAATTCTGAGTGACCCAAACTAGAACAAGAGTGGACATCATCTTTTGCTACAAAAGTTGTGATTAATCTCTATAGCTTTTTCTGCAGAATTTTCAGAAAATCTTCTGCCTTTAAAAAATGTTTTCTTAGCCAGATATGGTGGCACATACCTGTTATCCCAACAGCTCAGGAGGCTGAGGCAGGAGAATTGCAAGTTCAAAGCCAGTCTCAAGCAATTTAGTGAGGCCCTAAGCAACTTATCAAGACCCTGTCTCTAAATAAAATATAAAAAGGGCTGGGGATGTGGCTCAGTGGTTAAGTACCCTTAAATTCAATCCATGATACAAAAAAGCAAAAAACAAATTAAAAAGTTTTCTTTTCCAATCCCATCTTCAAGATCTGTCCAATGACAGTTTCCTTTTTAAAGGATCCTACACTGAGATTCTTTCTTGAAATCTGCTGAGTATGTGCTTATGGACAAGGTGTGCTCATCCTACCAGAGTCAAGGAGACCATCTTTGTTTTCCATGTGGGTCATCTCTGCTCAAATTCATAGGCATCAGGAAATACACAAATACTACAGCAAGTGGAACCAAGCAACAGACTACCAATTACATGACCAACTCAGCAAATCCTCTGGGGATAACATGGCCCCCATCAGCATGTGCTCCTCCTCTCTAACGTTGGGCCCTCCACCTGTGCCCATTTCTGCAGGAGTTTCATGCCACCCAAGTCTTCAGAAATCACCTCACCAACAATGCGCTGTTGGTTTGCCTTCTCAACATTATCAGCACACTTGCAAGTAAGGCATTCTCTTGATTTGATTTCACAGCCAGAATTCCTCAAATCATTCACATGTTGGTACATCTGGGTTGGGAGTGGGAATCTACCATTATTTTTTCATCAGAGTGATTAGATATAGCAGCTCAATTCACAATAGCTAAACTATGGAACCTACCTAGGTGCCCTTCAACAGATGAAAGGATTAAGAAAATGTGGTATATAATATACACAATGGAATATTACTTGGCCATATTAAAAAGATAAAGAAGAATGAAATTATGGCATTTGCAGGTAAATGGATAAAACTGGAGACTATCATGCTAAGTGAAATAAGCCAATCCCAAAAAACCAAAGCCTGAATATTTTATCTGATTATGCGGATGCTAACTCCAATAAGGGGAAGGCCAGTAAGGAGGAATAAAAGTACTTTGGATTAGACAAAGGGGAATGAAGAGAAGGGAGAGAGCATGGGAATAGGAAAGGTAGTAGAATGAATCAGGCATTACATATGACTATATGATTACATGACCATGTAGTTCTACATCATGTAGAAACAAAAGAATGAGAAGTTCTACTCCATATAGGTATAATATGTCAAAATACATTCTACTGTCATGTATAACTAATAAGAACAATTTTTTAAAAAAGACTATATAAAGAGAATCACAGCCTCTGGGATAAGAGTCCTCCTTTGCTAGAAAAGCAATAAAACTTTTTGTTTCCTTTTTCTCAAAACCATGTCCTTGTTATTGGATTGGCATTGGAGACAAGGACTGAGCTTTCAGCAACAAATATGACACCCACAATGGACCCAAGAACAGCCCCCACTCTGGCTTTCTAGAGCAGGCCTGGCTCTCCCAACAACCCCATTTCCTTGCTGATGCAAGGTGGCTACAACTTGTGCAGAACCAGCTGCTGGAGAGTTAGGAGACAGCTGAGTTTGCCTTGGATGGAACTGGAGGAGCGATTCCTGTGAGTAAAGGGCAGGACTGAGAAACTGTCCCAGCAATTACAGAAGCTCCTTTTCCTTTGAGGAACTTCCTTCTTCTCTTCCTGAACCATACAGCCAGCTCCATCTTGGCCCACAGTGAGAAAAAGGAAACTGAAACATCCAGTTTGGAACACCCAGTTTCCAACTCGCAACATCCTAGGCCATCTGGTAAGTCCCCTGGTGTGCACACTGAGACCCTTGAGTCCACAAATCTCGTCCCTCTTTGTAGAGACATCAGTGGTGCCCCTGGTATAGGAGGTGTTTTTTGTTTGTTTGGTTTTGGTTTTGATTTTGTTTTGGTGTAGGATTTATGGTTAAGCAAGACTTGAGAATCTCGTGATTTTACTCCATTCTGGTCTGTTCTTGGTTCTCATCTGTTCATTGGCTATAGGTTCAGGAATTCCTTATGGTTGTCTGTCTTGTGCTTGTTTGTATCTGTTGTTGCCTCTTTTAAGACATGGGCAAATACTGCTGTTGATCTTATGGATAATCTTTTAGGAAAGATATTGGCTGTTTAAAATGTTCCTGTCTGTCAGACATGGCTTGGGGGCTCCTTTCTGATTATCTGTCTGTGTTTCTTTTTTGTACAATCTTGCAGTTGGTGTTGGTCTGTCAGAGGTAAAGTAAGTGGAAGAAATTTGTGTAACTCTTCCTGTTTTAAAGATTCCCATGTCAGCCATGGTTTCAGGGATCCTCCCTGGTTGTGTGTGTGTGTGTATGTGTGTATGTTTTTTTCTTTTTTTTTTAATTTTTATTTATTTATTTATTTTTTAGTCATACAAGAATGTGTGTATGTTTTAACAATCTGTTACTGGCCCTTTAAAAATGGGCCATGCTAAATTGATCTTACCAATAAGTAGTCTCTTGGAAAGAAAGACTTTGGCTGAATGGGTCATCTATAGGTCTAAGCCTGTCTAAGAGGAAAGATGTTTTATTGTTACATAACCTGACATTTGACTGGTTTTCTGGATTATTATACAATCTTGCAGTTGGAGTTAGTCTGTCAGGGGTGAAATATATGGAAGAGATTCTGTATGTACAGGCATTTATGAAGTTACATAATAAGGAATCTGAACAGTCAAGAACTAAGTTGAAAGTGCAAAAAAGCACTGCCTCTTGTGTGCAAGGATAACAGGACACCAGAAGAAAGAGTTAAAAATATTTAAATCTTTTAAACTCAGTGCTGTCACCTCCAGCTCTGTTCCTAAGCCCAACCCCAGGCAGCTGCAGATTATCTCCTTAAAGGTCAAGGATACTAGCCTTGGTGGGGGGGGAATCCCAGGAAAGCAGCTTGGAATGTAGGAAAATAGGCAAAGAGAATCTGGCCTCTACCCTGCCTTTCAGCCCATTTTGCTCATAGAGGGTGGTGACTCTGACCACAAAGGATATGTGGCAGTAGGTTCCAGCACTATCAGTTTATAACCCGGGGACAGGTATGGTCTCCCCTTTAAAATCTGACAGAAAACCCATTTGGCCAGGGGATATCCATCCATCACTGGAGCAGAGGAGTTCTTGCTCTAACAGTAATCCATCCAACTGAATGCTTGGGGAGACAAGCAGGATAAACAACTGCACCCAGAAAAGAGGAAAAAATAAAATAAAATAAAAAACAGAAACTAAAGCCAACCTGTGTTTTGTTGGCAGGTTTGGCATAGGGATCTTCAAGGAAGCCTAAAAAAAAAAGGATGCAGAGGGCCTCCTCCATTGAATATCCATATGCCTAGAATAATAAAAAGGCCCCAAAGGAGGCTATGGGTACAATTGACAATGGGGATCTCACTTAAAGTTGATGGCATTGTGTTCCAACCCCTTAAATGCAAATTGGGAGAAAAAAAGATTAAGGCAAAGTTTTTGTATATGCCAGATCGTCTGGCCCTCTCCGGGGATGAATTTTGTTGTGTAAATTAAATTCACAGATAACATTCATAAAGATTGTTTCAGAATATGGATTTAAGAAAGGAACTAAAACTAGAAAAGATAAAAGAAAAGAAAGTTATAGGTATGGAAATGCATTTTAGAATAGAAAATTAGAGGGTAAAAGAAATGTGTCTGCATGAGAAAGTATTTTATATGGTAAAGCTTCTTGTGTTAAAGTTCAAGATGAAAGACAGCACAAAACTAAGAAGTTTCAGAAGGTTTATGAAAGGTAAATCTCTAAAAGAGTTGTATATGTGATTAAATTGGCTATGATTAGCAAAGTCCATCAAATTTTAATGTACTGATAGAAATCAGAGTCTGAACATTGATCTGCACTTATCTATCAAGACTGATGCTGAATACCCTTAACTGTCCACACTCCACCTGACAGAGAACAAGGGCATCAGGGCATTTCCCCCAACTTCACCCTCTCTCAGCAGAAGCAGTTTGAAGATGTCTCACCCATTTTCCCATAAAAATGGAATGTAGAAATTGACAGTGGAGAAATGTAACCATGGTCCACCTCATGCATTGAACAGAGCCCTGTGACATTTTTAAAACAACATGTTTTTTTTTTCTCTTCCTCTCCCTCCCTCTTGCTCCCTAATTTTGGGGGAGTTAGGCAGAGTTATCTGTCCTTGAGTACACACCCATTTCAGAAATAAAGTAATCCAGACCTTGGGGATGGCACAAGAAGATCTCAGAAATGACTGTCTCCCAAATTAATAGTGAATTACAGCTCCAACAGAGAATAGGAGGAATGTAGCCCTTGAATCACCTCTTTAAAAACCTCCTGTTTTCCCTGATGGAAAGAATCACAGCCTCTGGGACAGGAGTCCCCTGTGTTTCTCCTTTGCTAGCAAAGCAATAACACTTTTTGCTGCTTTTTCTCAAAAAAATAAATATATGTGTGTGTGTGTGTGTGTACACATATATGTACAGAAATATCATAAAAATACTGATATATACGTATATATAATATTATATATATTATATTTTATATATGTGTATATGTATATATATGATATATATGTGTATATATGTATATATATTATATTACTTCTGTGATTTAACATTATTCATCAGGCACTTTCCTAACACTTAACATATATGTCCTTATTTCACACCCACAAGCAGGTTACTATTATTGTTACCATCTTTTTCTTATAGGTGAGAAAACTGAGACATAGCAAAGTTAAGCAAACTTCCAAAGTTGGTAAGTGAGTAAACCAGGATTTGAACCCTAGAAACATGGCTCTTGGCAATGGTGAAGTGCTAAGCAACTCAGGGAGACCCTATCTCTAAATAAAATACAAAAGAGGGCTGGGGATGTGACTCATTGGTTGAGTGCCCCTGAGTTTAATCCTTAGTACCACCCTCCCCCACAAAAAAACATGGCTCTTGGGCTCTGAAATTTATTATCTTTATTTCTAAGCTAAGAAAGTTTAGACAACAGGCCACACCCTACAATGGTTGACTAAGAGAAACAAAAGAGAAATCATAATTTATCGAGTAACCGTGCGGCCAAGAAAAATAGATATGTAGCCATATGTGGCTGCAAGGGAAGCTGGGTAATGTAATTCTGTTGATTTGTGTTCCCTAAAAATCAGACCCTGAAATAAGGACTTCATCATAAGCATTTTATTCTGGACCTGATCCCAACCTGTAGAAGTAGGTGAGTCGGAAAAGTGAGACAGGGAAAGAAAAAAAGCCAGATAAAGGAGTGTTATGGAGCAGCTTACTGCTGTGGGCAATTGGGGTTCAGTATCAGGTTTTCTCTGAGGGACCTTGTGGAACACAGCTCAGCGTTACTCCATTTGAGGAAGGGGAGGCTGTAACATTTATCCATCACCTTTTATTCCCCCATTGTGAAGGGGTGTCCCCAGGGCAGTAGCCCCTGCTCATCTGGATTGTAGATTATTTCTACAGCTTTAGAAAATAGAACAGAGGGAGTATGCACAATTGGTGTGGCGGCAGTGGATCTCTCCTCCTTGTCTGCAGCAAGACTCAATGCACTGCAGGGGAGTCGCTTGGAGCATCATATGCATCTGCAATAGGAATCATTATTCAAAATGGTCTCTGGGCTGTTAAAAGTCAGGAACTCGATATCTGTCATGAGCTGTCTGTGGGCTGTGTGTGGACTGTGTGTGATTAGTAGCCTCCTGAGGGGATAAGTCTGGCACTGGGAACTCCCTGGAGTACCCCAACAGGGATTGACTGCCTGATGCAAGTGAACTTCCCCCTCAAGCTCTGCCTAAGATTCCACACAGCACCTGAGATAGGTATGACTTGCCAAAACGTCAATCAACCTGCTGACTGCAAGACATCGCAAAGTAAGACTCCACCCTTAAAACCTTACCCCTGCCTTTGGTGTACCCCCTTAAATAAACCACGGGGGCCATTTTCTCTTTGTCTAGTTCAAGAACCCAGGTGGACTAGATCTATCATGGCCTTCACTGTTTGTAAATATATTTCTGAGTGTTTGAGTTTTATTATTTGTTAATTATTTGAGATATTAAGATTTAGGGTGGCTTGGACTCCTCTGGGTAGAAGAACCCCGCAATGAGACACTGGATATTTATCTGCCCTCCTGAAAGATATCAAGGGAAGGAGGAGAAAATAGATATGGACATTCGGTTTCTGGTCTCTGTCAAATCTTCCTTCACCTTTGTCTCTGATTTTTTTCTCAATAAAGTTACCCACACAGACTCTAATGCCAAATCCACTCATAGGGTGGGGCTAGAACTGCACTCAATATTTTTGCCAGTCTTGCCAACAAGGAAAACTTCATGCCAGATGGAAGCTTTATTGAGCCAGAGTTTCACCTTTATGTCTTCACTTGAACCACTAAAGCATTTGGTAGACTGTGTGTCAGGTAACTTCTGCCATGAATAATATCTGAGCAATTCTCATAAGCATTACGACAGAACTAGGGAAGGGGAGTTAGTTTTTGATGCATAACAAACCACTCCTAATTTTACATGCATTCCACTATTGTCACGTATGTAAGAAATAAAAATAAAAAAATAAAGTTAATTATGCTTTTTTTTAAAAAAAAAAAAAAAAGCAACATTCATTTTGCCCATGAACTTGCAAATTGGGAATTGCTGTAGGGTGCTCATCTCTGCTCCTTGCAGTGTCCATGGAGGCAGTCAAAGGCTGGAGTATGGAATTTAATGAAGCCTCGTTTGCTCACACAGCTGCTGCTGCTGCTACTGACATTGATAATGGGTAGTCAATGCTGGATGTCAAATAGTACCTCAGCAAGGTCTTTGGCCAGAACTTTCCATGTGACTGGTGGCAGAGTTCAAGGTCAACAGTTCCAAGAAGGCCAGTGAAAGTAGCATTTTCTTTTTTGACTTATCTTTAGAGGTATATAGCATCATGTTCTCCAGCTCCACACTTCAACCCAGCTGCAAAGGAAAGGAGGAGACTTCACTTCTTAATGAAAGAGAATCTGTGTCCATCCTAGTAAGAGCATGTGGTTTGATAGACCATTTTTGGAAAATACAACCTGTCTTAGAGGGCAAAAGACTTAGACTATTTCTAACCCACTACGTGTGTGTGTGTGTGTGTGTGTGTGTGTGTGTGTGAGAGAGAGAGAGAGAGAGAGAGAGAGAGAGAGAGTTAATGTTTATTTTTCAGTGAACCTCATATCTGTGGGCTCACTGCTGCCTAGAGTTTGACCTTGGAAAAGATTCCTTATCTCTCCATATCCCAGCCTATGGAACACCATGGGAGGTGTCAGGCTTTATTTAGTACTTTTTAATGAAATCTGCAGAGCTCTGAGGGCTATAAATCATGTGCCGAAAGTTTAGGCTTTGTGCTTAATGGCAAAGCTAAGACAAAATGCCTCCCTCATGGGTTTCCAGCAAGTTATTAACTTGAGTTAAAAATATTACCACTCAGCAGTTTCAAAACTTTTCTAATAACCCTTTCATCCTGTTAGTACACTTTATGGATCTCTTCCTCTTTTCTTTTTTTTTCCCCCCAAAATGAAGAAATCCAAATTATCTTTCTCTCATTATCCTGAAGTCCTAACTTTTTTTCAAGATTCTGCTTTCTTATGTTTCTCCCCTCCAATTGAGGCAGGCTTCTCAGTCTCCTTCTCAGTTACACATGCCAACTGAGCATAGATCACATGTACGGCATGGTCTCAGCAAGCTTATCATTTAGGGATTCATTTGGCTGCAAGTAACCAAACTCTTAGTAGTTTAACAGGGACTTATCTGTCCCACTGAAGAAGTTCCTGCTTCCAGTAGTGATAGACTTATCATTGCATCCCAAATCCTCGCAAAGAAAACCAGAAGAGATGGGCAAAATATAGGAAATAAGTTTGAGCCATCCGGAAATAACCAATAAACTGAAGACTTTGAAGAGCCAGATCCCACAGAGAAGGAAAGTGAGGAGAGCTGAGTGTCACTGGATTAATGCATAAGGATTAGAGAGAATGTGCACCGGTCTATCAAAATGAAGCAGAGTCCAGGAGGATATATGTTATTCCAAGCATTAATCCTGTAACTGTCGGAGATCTTTGTGGTATCAGGATAGGAGCTTATGAAGCGGGTGTGGCAATGAAGGGACAGACACTTGGAGGAGGGAGGCTTCAAGATAGTGACTATTTAGCAAGTAAAGCAGTGTTTTACAATGTTTACAACTGGTACCAATCAATCTTAGAGAAGTGAACTACCTGCTACAAATCTCACAGAAGCAAAACCATCCATCAAATCCACCTGTGTCATTTTAATACCATGTAACACATTCAAACAAGTTTTTGAGAGGGTTTTATTAAATCAGATGGGAAAGAGAAATGATGCTGGATCTTAAAGGGACTTGGGAAATAACCAAAAAGCATCCTCACCTCTTCATTGTTTGATCATGGAATGAGTATTGCCTGGAGCCTGCTCATAGTATTGGGTGGCCTCCTACATGTGGGTCTCTGGGAAAATTGAGCTTTCCAAACTTAGGTACGGTCCCTATTTCCCTGCCAGGCTCTGCAATTCCTTCCTCTGGTGGAAAGGCTCTGCAAAATTCACAACTGTGAAATGTAAAGTTTCTGGCCCTGGAACAGATTCAAGAAGTGCAGCTCTAGCCCAGTGTGGTGGTGCATACCTGTAATCCCATGACTCAAGAGGCTGAGGCAGTAGGATCACAAGTTTGAGTCCAGCCCCAACAAATTAGCAAGACCCTCAGCAACTTAGTGAGACCCTGTCTCAAAATAAAAAATTAAAAGGGGCTAGGATGAAGTTTTGTGGTAAAGCACCCCTGGGTTTAATCATTGGTAGAAAGACAACAAGAAAGGGAGAGAGAGAGAGAGAGAGAGAGAGAGAGAGAGAGAGGAGATATGAAATGACAGCAAACAGGACCAGACCTGGTTATCTAGAACTTGGAGCTGTCCAGAGAAAAACAGAGCTACAAAGGTGCAAGGCATTTGGTTGAGTCTTGATGGTTAAGGGGAGGCTGGTATCTCCAAATGCTTAATAACTTTCCTCCTATTTAAATTAGAGGCTTCACCAAGAGCCAATTTATTGGCACCCCTTCAATTATACATTTGCACTTGAGAATAACTTTGTCTCAAGACTGACATAAATTTTTGAAAGTTGGAAAATAAGAGAAATATCTACTAGGAATCACTCTCCCTAAAAAATTAAATTAAATTAAATTTTAAAAGCCCTGATTTCAAGCTTTTAAAAATCTTTTCCCATTATATTTTGTATGACCTTTAAGTAAAGACCTTTCTTAACCTGGCAGCCATTTTCTGCAGCTTCCTGACTTGAGAAAATTCTCCTTCTCTGTTGAGTTCTAAGGCATTGAGCAAATGTTTGCCTAACCTTTGCTTCAAGCATAATCTTACCTTTTAATAAAGTACACCCAAAAGGCTGCGCTACAAGTCTTTCACAGCTCTGAGTCGTGTTCCTACCAGGCAGTGGAGAAATTAAAGAACAGTCGTGTTTGAATAGTAAAGAACTCTGTGATGAATCTGAAAGCGATGGGTGGCTGGAAGGGTAAAAAGCTTTGAATATGAAATAGAGACAAATCCTATGCTGCCTTCCTGCAGGGATGTGGGCTGGCAGAAAATTCTGACCACAGGCAGCTTGGAGCATTTGCAGGTTTGCCATGGGAATAGCCTGGGATGAACCTGAACTATTGGGAAAAGAAATCTTTGCTTTAGCTTTTTTTCTTTTACTTGGGAAAGGAGGAGTAGGATGAGCTGGGAACCTGAGGGGAATATCCCAACTCTTCTGCTACCCTGCCTTCTAGTTCTTCCCCAGTGGTGACGGAATGGCAAGTCTTACCGGTCAGAATCTGAGACACTCAATGGGCCAAGTTCTACAACTAGGTTGGGACTAATAGGGCTTAGAAGACATATGACTGTGTCACCTCTTGTGCCTTGGAGTGCTAAGTATTTTTCCCACATGCTGTTTGTCTCCAATTCCCCCCAGGCAGGTCCTGCCTGGTAGGAACAGAGCCAGGCATATTTTTGTCCTTGGCTCCCCCAAGAAGCTGACTCTGAAACAAGGATCCGATTCCAAGCAATTTGTTTAGAAGGTGAATCCTGGGAAGATGAGCAGGAAAGTAGCAAAGTGAAGCAGGAAGAGAAGAAAGCCACAAAGGGTGGGAGTGATATGGAGAAGGCCATTTTTGTGGGATCCTGGAACTTAGTCTCACTAGGGACTTCTGGGAAATAATGAAGATTCCACAATTGACAGGCTTCCCCTCCCCAGGTAGGGTGTGCTACACCAACCCTGCCAATCATTGCTTAAAGGCTCCCGGGGTGTTAATTCCCTGCCATCTCCAGACTACCATGAAAAAGTGAACTCCCATGACCCAAAATGCCATGGGGCAAAGATACAGATGATATGGAACAAGGTATCACAGCACCTACTCATCTTCTCTATTGTTTTAACTTTCCCATTAGTACTCAAGTGGATCAGACGTTGGTCCACATGGCTAGTTGAATCCCATTCCACAGAGCAGGTGACCTGGATGCAAGGAAATAGGAAATCTTATGTAGACTTCCCACTCTGAGCCACATTCTCCAGACCCTCCTATGTCACAGAAGTCTCATATTGGAAGATGAGGTATTCGGATGCTTGCCTAAAGACTAATTAAGATGATATTTACAACTCATTTGGTTCTTTCACTTTGTGGATGTCTCTTTATTGACAAGTCTCAGGAGGGGAGAAGGCACAGGAATATAGTGTTTGTAGGACTCAAACCCAGCTTCCAACTCCTTGTATATATTTTAGCCATCTTTTGCTTTCCTGTGGCTCAAAGCTTCCATTCTGAAAAACTCAGTACAATGTCATATGAGGAAAAGAGGTTTTTGCATCTTTTAAATTTAATAACAAGTTTTAA
The DNA here is from genome assembly GCF_001458135.2 of Marmota marmota marmota. Lineage (NCBI taxonomy): Eukaryota > Metazoa > Chordata > Mammalia > Rodentia > Sciuridae > Marmota > Marmota marmota. The sequence goes on along the minus strand of NW_026000026.1, from coordinate 41,277,586 downwards.
AAATCATGTGAGCCATATTCAAACTATAAAAATAACAAGACAGACTAGAGCAATAATTAAGTTTAGGTTTCATTCAGGTATACATCCATGTATGCTTTGAGTATGAGAAAAAGCAACAACACATTTCAAATGAGGCATTAGGTCTCTGATGACATTTCTCTTTTAATCCACAGTTCTTACAGATGAGAACTGATTGGTATCTTTCTCCCCTTCTCAGAACTGAACTACACTCTGAAACATTCATTGCACATTTAGTCATTAATGTTTAAGTAAATTCTTCCTCTAAGAAATGAGAAGTGTCAACAGTGGGTTCAGTGTGCAATGTTTAAATTTTAATTGTATCCACAAATGCACAGCGATTCTATAAATACAATCATGTGCCTAGGAAGCTCTCCCAAGAAAGGTTAAACTGGATGACAATAGCAGAGGAGGGGAAATAAAGGCAAACAGAGATCTGTGTCGGGCAGAGACAGCTGGTGCTATTGAAATCGACAGTGCATACATTACAGAGGGGTAAGGCAGTGCTATTTTTATTTGAAAAATAATAGGACATTGTAATCATCAAGAAGACTCTGTAAAGTGAGGAGGACATGATCGCTGTTTGAAAAGCAATTAAGCAATCTTCTAGAGGAGACGAAAAATGGACTCCAGAAGAAATGCAAATAATCTTCTTAACCCTATCACACGTCAGCCTTCACAAGCTCAGAGCCCTCCTGGAGCTGATGGGGGACGTTTGGCAAGATGTTAAATCTCAGGAACAAGGATGTGCACAAGTAGGGCATGAAGCAAAAGGAACACATTTAAAATCATGGAGAAAGGAGGCATCTGGTGCTTTCTTGTAAGCAGCCGATTGCAGATGGCAGTTCTGTCTGTTTTGGGCTCTGGCTGGCGTGGTGGTATGTGTGTCAGGATGAACCTGCCCAAACCTATCTTTCAAGTACCAGTTCTACCTAATGGCTCGTTACAGAACAAATACACTCCAAATTAGACTTGGAAAACAAACACCCAGTCAGATAATTGCTTAGGCCTTCCTTGCATTTGTCATTCTTTCAAAACTCATACATTGATGAATACCACCTCTTAAAGTAGGGCTTAGGGCTTCTCCACCTCGGCAGCTTTCCTATTGTTGGATGTCTAGCCTCTCCCTCTCCATGTCATTGGTGCTCCCCTCCAGTTGTGACAACCAAACATTTCTCTATACATTGCCAAATGTCCCCAGCAGGTGCAGTTAGTGGTCAAAATAGCCCCCGGGTGAGAAACTTTGTGTTAGATGAAGTAGATACCCAGATGAATTTTCCTTTAATCATATTCCAGCAGATGGTCATGGATGGCCAGTGGATTGTGAAGCCAGACTCTCTGGCTTCAGATCCCTATTTCCAAACTTTACCAAAGTGAATGACTTGGGACACCAAGCCCTATGCCTTTCAGCTACCCCATGGCACCCTGGAGGAGGCTAGGAGTTGTGCTCATTGTTTTCTAGACAAGCTTCTACTCTCTGAGCACAAGATGCTATTGCTAGTTTTCTATAAATGAATGAAATCAACTAAAACAAATTATAAACTCTCTAGGGCTCCATATCAAAAGCAAACAAGCAAATCGAATCTGAAAGTAAAATGTTGGCTTTCCCTAATTTGTAAAATTTTAAATTAGTTAAATTTATTATAAGATCAGCAATACAGGCATATCACTAGCCCCACCAAAGCCAAATGTCAAGCAGACTTTAAGATTGTGTGTGTGTGTGTGTGTGCGCGCGTGTGTGTAGGGGGAGGATGAGAGTCCCTCTGAGAATGTGGCCCTGAGAGCAATGATTCTGAATGCTGCTAAAAATGCTCACACCAGTTTAGAAATGTCTCTCTGTACCGCAGATCCAATCTAGCCACTGGAGGTCACCCTAGTCCTACTAAAGTTTCTCACAACTAACTTGCATATCAGAACGTTTCAGGGTCCACAGAAACAAATCAAGATGGAAATCTGAGGCTAGATTAGCTTCTCTTCCCACAGAGGATGTGACAGGGATTTATGCATGTTCAGAGATAGTGTGAGGATGAAAAGAAATGAAAAGCACCTTGTACGGAACCAGCCTAAAATCAGTATAACACCCAAATGCCCAGAATACCATTTTAGTGTCTTCATGCATCTTCTGGCCTTGGTTTGCCATCTCCAGCACCTACAGCCTACTTGAGAACACTTTGCCTATACGCAGAACTATCTCAGAATAATACCCCTCCACTGCAACATTCAGTGACTGTCTCAGTCTATTTTCTATCATTATAACTAAGTGCCTGAGACTGGGGAATTTACAAAGAATACACATTTATTCCTTTTATGTTTCCAGAGGCTGGGAAATCCAAGAACACGATGCTGGCATCTGGTGAGATCCTCCTTATAACATGCCATGGCAAAGGGCATTATGTGGAGAGACAGAACAAATATTCCAGAAAGAGATGACTCTTATAACAAAGTCACTCCTGGCACAATCCATTTATCTATTAATACAGGAATGGGCTAGTCCATTCATGAAAGCAGAGCCCTTATGGCCCAATCACCTCCCTACAGCCCCACCATTCAAATACCATTAACATATGACTCTGTAAATTAACTTTCTAACACATGAAATTTGGAGGACACATTTGGACCAGAGCAATGACTGACAGGTCAGAAGAAAGATCACCTTTCTTGCTTTGGGTCTGGATGACTCTGAGGCATAACTTACTGCACACCAGAGCCCCCTGCGGAGTCAAATGGAAGCCAGTGGCTAAAAGACCTGGTATAAAATGGCAGCCTGGCTAGGTCCCCCCCCCCTTCCCTGCCTTTCTGTCCCTCTCTCCTTCACCTCCTTCCTTTGGGAGTCATTCTTTGATGAGTCACTGTACATAAATCCCTATCTCAGGGTCTGCTTCTGGGGAATCTGATCTAAGACACTGGTCTGCCCTTGGTGCTCACAAAGGTTGATTTCTCTTCCCCATGACCACCTGTCTTTTCACCTAGCATTCCCAGCGCCCCCTGGCCTTTTCCTGCAGGACAGATTGGCATGTAAGGCTGTTCCTGGGCCTCCACAGGCCTGGGTGACCCTCCACTGTCTTCTGTCCACTGAGCATCAACTGAAGTGTGTCTGCTTGTGGCTTTCAGAGTCAACGCTTCAGTTTTGTTTGCTAATCCATTTGTGGCAGCACTAATAGTATAACTTAAAACCCAGGGGAAGGTCTAGAAGCTGATTTTTTAAATTTCTTAAATCATTTTGGCGTCATAAGGTGCAGAGAAAGAGAGAAAGCCAGAAGAGAAATGATAAACCAAGAATGAACAGCGATCCAGTGAAGGGGGATGGGTAGGCACTCAGTGGCCATGATGCAGTATTTCTGCCTTTGGTTGGTAGAAATCTAAAAGGCGGTATTGACATCTTTTTTCTCCCCAGCTTGACATATAGCATCACTCAAACAAAATTAGCTTTCCCATCTTGACTGATTTATTTGGTTTGATAAAACTCACATGCTGAAGCAAATCGGCAAACAGGAGGGAAGGAAAGAAGAGATGAGAAAGGTAGTGAGATAATGGTAGGACCACCTCATCTTTTACCTCCAGAACATGCTGACTTAAGCATGTTTTACACTTTAAAAAAATAATTAAAACAATTGCTCACAGGTGACAGAAAATAACTTCCATTAGAAAAATATTTAAATCAGGAGTTGGGGAACATTCTCTGTCTTAGTTCATAATGAGCTAGATAACATACAGGGCAGATTATATAAATGGATCAATACATCATTTTTGATTAAATTGCTGATATACCATGGTATTTGTAGGTGGGGCAGCTTAGAAGATATCAGAAGGCCTGAAATTGTATTTCAAGAGTAAGACAAGTATTATAGGTTGTAGTCATTTCTTTTTTTCTTTTTCTCACTCTCTTTTCCTCTCTGTTTTCAAATAGATGAGGTTGGTGATTGAAGGAATGAGATTTTCTTCATACTTACTCCTATTTCTTCTCTCCACTCAGAGCTGAAATACTTACCCCCTTCTGGGATTTGTTTAAATACTACATGAACAGGCTTACTATTTCCCTGCCTTGAATCTGATCCATGAGGGCATATACACCCCCTCTATCAATAAACATGAGAAGAAATAATGGGCCATATTTATCTAAGGTCAGGAAAGGGTGACGCTAAAGAGGCTGACACTCTTTTTTTATTTTTATTTTTTTAGTTGTAGATGGACACAATACCTTTATTTTATTTTTACATGGTGCTGAGGATAGAACCCAGGGCCTTCCAAATTCGAGGCAAGCACTCTACCACTGAGCTACAGCCCCAGCCCAAGGCTGACACTCTTAAGATTATCTTTCTTTCCACTTATGACGTGTATAGGGCTTTTCTAAAACCTTGCTTCCAGAAAACTACTGCTAGATTTAGTTGCCTTGTTCATTGGGAACACTGAACTAAATCAACTGTGACTCAGAAATTTTTCATGCAAACAGTGTCTTCACAAAAGCATTTGGGAGTGGGTGGTGAAATGAAGAGACCTGCCATCACCAGGAAGTTTCTGATAAAAGTCTACTTGTAAATTGCCATTTCTGAAAATTACTTCAGATACACTGTTGCTCTTTGATAAATCACACAGAAAGTCCGAAAAACAAACAAACAAACAAAAAAAACCCTTGCTAGACCTGATTTGGAAAGGGTCTTATGAATTCATAGTCAGAAATTTAAAGGATGGGTTTCTAGTCTTAATATTTGATGGGGATTCTGATTTCTAATTTACCTCATACAGCTTTGCAAAATAGCAAAACAGCAGTCCTAACCACTCGTTCCTTGAACAAGAGACAACTTTTTAACAAAGAAGGTTATTACCACAGGAATAAGCATATTATGCTACCTTATCTTCAGAATTGAGCTCCCAGTGTGTTCACAGATTACCAAAGCCCTGCTTTAAATTGCCCTTTCTTGTCATTTGCTAAATGCTTGTTCCCAGGAAGTAGCCAGGAAATTCAAAAGTCAGTGCCTTGAAAATGAGGTTTTCTGCAGATCTAAAGACCCATTAATTAGGTCAAGGCTAATAGTTTCTGCAGGATAAAGGTTTTCTTCAAAAGGATTCCTGGCCACTTATGTATTAGTCATCCCAAGGACAAGCACTCAGAGGAATGGCTGAAGTCAAGTGAAGTCACTATTGGCTGGGAATGGAACAACAGGGTGAGGCCTGGATGCCCCCTACCTTTTGCAACATTTTTGGAGAACCCTAGAGGGTGAGAGGGAGAGGACAAAGTAGGAACATAAGGGTGCTTGTAAAGGAACTGTACCTCCCTGATTTGTTCTCTTTTGCCAAGGCTTAAAAGAAAAATCTGACAAAGCACCAGACACTTCTCCAATAATGAAGTCAGGAAAGATGAACCACCCCAGACTTGAAGAATAACATTTGTCATACTCACGTGTAGGCACACACCGGTGCTGGTGTGTGCACATGCATGCTTGCCTCATTGTGCTTGCAGCATGTATTTGCAATATGCCTTGTAGATAATTTCAGAAAAATCTGAGGACTAACATAAGTTGTCATGTCTCATGACTAAACCAGTCAGGGTCACTCCAAGTGAATTTGGGGAATAAATAAAGACATAGACACAGAAAGTACCTTTTCTTTGGGTTCAATGACCGCTCCTCAGCTGCAGCTCCCACAAGGGGGACAAGGCAGGCAAGAAAAGAGAGCGAGGAGCACATGCTGAACTTTTTTAGTGGGGAGAAGCCATTTAAATGAGGCAAGGGGTAGGATTACAAAGGAACAGGTGAGTGTAGCTCAACTCCCGTGGGTGATGCCTATACCTGGAGCCACACCTTGCTGTCTGAGCTGGGGTAACACACAAGTTATTGCAGTCTGGCACTATCAAGCCAGACTAAAGGCAATAACTGGTCAGTGCCCAGGGCATTAGGACTTGAAGGTCTGCATCCAGGGAAGCTCCCAACAATTAGTGTTCTGGAATTAAAAGATGCTCAAGATATACTTTAATTTACTTTTAAAAGCAGTTTTTCAGAGGTCTCAAAAAACTTAAAGTTGTCTCACTTTTTATTTAAATTTAATTACAAACCTACTGTGGATGGTGCACTCCACTGGGTGATACCTACAGTGTCTTATTTAACTTAATCTTCATAATTACTTTCAAAGTTAGTTATTATTACCCCCAAAGGCATTATTATTCTCACTTTGTAAATGAGTGAAATGGGAAGATAGAGGGTGGTCACAAAAATAAAAAGCTTGGCCATTATTCCTCACAATGTAAAATAATGCCAAAGAAACCTACAATGGTCCATATTACACGACATGTATTCTGTTGATTTTGACATCATTTGGGGAAACCAATCCAATGTAACTTTTTCAAATTGCTTGTATTATTTATAGAATTATTTAACATAAAAAGGTATACCTAACATCTAATCATCTAGACAGAATAAACTGCTGATTTGTATGCACCTCACATCCGTGCATATTCATTTGGAAGAGTAGAAGACACTGTGCCTTCATCTCCAGGTGGATACTTGCTGCTATGGGCAGTGGAGGTGTCCTCTCTTCCTGGTGGTCACCTAGGCTGTTACTGTATGTGGCCAGGGACTTGGACTTCCAACACCACAAGAGCAGAGGGACAGTTCACAGCACTACAGTTGCCACAAGTGCCATCAGGTATGGAAACCCTAGCCTCTCACACTGTGATGAGACACTCCCTTTTTGAGGTCAGTTTTCCCAGAGGTGTTGCTGTTTATGCTCTTTCCAGAATGGGTATATGCATGGGAAGCAATCCTACTTCATTGAGCCTAGATGTGAGAACTTTGCATGCCCACACCCACCTGCCTATAGATCTCACAAGTAAGCAAATTTTACATAATATCTAATATGTGGATTCTTATAAAACGTGGTGGGATGTAGTTAACTGACACATCAGTGCCAATAAAGGGCTGTGGGCAGAACTGGGAATTATAATCAAAACTGTACTCATACATTTCATACCATGTCATTGAGTTGCTAGTGGAATGACTTTGGAATATTTCAGATAATTTCAGGTGATTTTGATATAAAATTCCAAAAGTGTATGCACTCTGGAGAGTGTCACAAATATCTTTGATTTAGAAAATCCATATGATCAGAATCAGTACCTTTGATTTTTATCAGTAAAATATCTAGCATGTTATAGCAGCAGAGTGGGAATTCTGCTGCAGATGCCCTAAGCATGGAAGTGAGGCTGGAAGCCTGAGGCCAGATGAATGGTGAAATGAGGGTGTGGGGCGTCTCAAGGGGCAAAGGGGAGCCAGCAACTGAGAGGCAGAAAGAAACAGAAGTAGGAGTAATATCTGTTTTAAAATTGTGCTGTGAGCCCTAGATGCCAGATGATATCTGAAAACTTTTATGAAATGAAGTTAGCTAGAGTCCTGTAAACTGTGGGTGTTTTATAGATTTTCTTTTTGCTTTCCTTTTTACTCTCTCTCTCTCTCTCTTTTTTCTTTTCTTTTTTGTACTATTTTACTGAATGACCTCCGTAAAAACTTGGTAAAATGACATTCACTTAAAGCCATAGTGAACACAACTGAAAAATGACCCTGGCCCAAGACTCTGACTTGCCTTAAATGTTCTCTTCTGCTTCCTTCTTCACGCTTGTGGGATGACCAGATCGTAGAAAACTGAAAAGCTATTCCATTCCCAAACAGTCTGTATATCCAAAGGTCAAATGTTGATTTTTTTTAAAATCCCAGAAACTTTCTTTTTTAAGCAGATTAGATTTAAATTACATATGAACAAACAAAACTTCACAAGTAAATCAAAATAATGACACTAGTGATACACAATTACAGTGCAGATTTCCAGCTAACTATAGAAAAACTTGTGGGCCTTTCAGAACTACAAAATCTGTATTCCCTCATCAGATATTTTTGACACATCATACTTGACTAGAGGAATCTGCACAGAAAGAAGAAATTAAAAATTGAAATAGAAGTAGAGAAGAAGCCCACAGACATTTTTTGGCTTTGTCATTTGATGAATGGAAGCTTGAAACATCAGTGAGAGCACTATTAAGGGGAAACTGTTCCATTGAAAGTGTAGTGAAGCCAGGTGCAGTAGCACACAACTGCAATTCCAGTGCCTCAGGAGGCGGAGGCAGGAGGATTGCAAGTTCAAGGCCATTCTCAGCAACTAAGCAAGGCTCTAAGCAACTTAGTGAGACCCTGTCTCAAAATACAAAAATAAAAAAGACTGGAGATGTAACTCAGTGGTAAAGTGCCCCTGAGTTCAATCTCCAGTACTGAGAAGAAAGAAAGGAAGGAAGGAAGGAAGGAAGGAAGGAAGGAAGGAAGGAAGGAAGGAAGGAAGGAAGGAAGGAAGGAAGGAAAGAAAGAAGGAAGGAAGGAAAAGAAAGAAAAGAAAGAAAGAAAGGAAAGAAGGAAGGAGTGAAAACCTCCAAGGGACTGGGAATGTGGCTCAGTGGAAGAGCAATGGCCCAGCAAGCTTGAGGTCCCTTGCACGCGCTCACACACACACACAAAGTTATTTCCATAAACTGCCCTCTTCTAGTACATACAGATATACCCATATAGTTATTCAAATTTGGAGGGAGGTAAGTTGATTATTTAAAAGGTAAAGTTATTTAATCGAAATAATATGTGAAATTATTTTAAAAGTTCAGAAACATAGTTAAAACATTTGAGTCCAAAAACTTCTTTTTTTAAAATTCCCAACAACTTCACATCCAAAATTATCAATTATTAAAAGTAATAATACTGGAATACTCCTTAATAATGTAATTACTTTAGATATATTCTTAATGCTCCATATAGCCAGAGAGACAAATAACTAGGAACCATGATTTCCAAAGGTAAAACCTAGGGCTCACCAAGTTTATGTACAGGGTGTCAAAGAGCTGGGAAGAATTACTATCCAGAAATAACTAGAAATAAATCATCTTCTACATGCATTCCCATGTAAAAGAAGATTCTCTAGTTTGAAAATGAATTCTTCAGTTTCAATTCCGTCCTGTTTGTGGAAAGACCATACCCACAGTAAAAAAGGCTGAGTTGAAAATCCTCTTTTATTCCACCTCCAGACCCAAGACCCAGACCCTCTTGAAACAAAAGTCAGAAATTAGAGATAGGCACTTCTTTGTTATTTTGGCTTTTTTCTTCATTTTTGGTGTTTCATTTTTTATCTGAAGTTTTAGCTTATTTTTATTCACAGAAGAAGTCGATATCCTGAAAGAGAAAAAGAGAGAGAAAGAAAAGATTGAACTGAGAAGGTTGGGCCAGAAGACAGATATAAGTTCTTTCTTTAAAATCATATCCAATCAAAGAGAAATCTGGATTTAAAAGAAATAAAGGCCAGACTCCAAAGAATATGAAATAATTACCACTTCAAGTCAAAAGCTGCTTAAAATGAAAGTCCTCAAATAAACTTTTAATTTATGGTTATTTGACAGATCAAGCTTACTCCTAAGAAGCGCTGACAAGTGAGTGGTATTTGTATAGGCTAGGTAATATTTGAAACACAGTAATTAGCTTTGGGAAAAATCTCTTCAAAACAACTACCGTGCAAAGCAGCTCAGAAAAATCTTTTTTTTTTTTTTTTTTTGCCATGAGTTTACCAGAACCCAGGGCTCTGGAAAGAGTATGAGTGCACTTCATACTTAAGTTGAGTCTATTTGTCACAAAAATAAGGCATTCAAAGATTTTTCTAGAATGTTTTGATTTTTATCAAAAAACAGGTGCTAATCCCCCCCATCTGTCTTTTATAAATATGTGTAAACTGTCAGTGAGAGTCAGTTTATATTATTTTAGTTTCTTTCTTTATGACATGGAATCCTTTCAGGATGATTCACATATAAAACAAAGGAGTACTGTATTGTATGCTTGAAATTTGCTAAGAAGGTAGATCTGAAGTGCTTTAAATACACACATATAAACACAAAAGTAACTATGTGAGGTAACAGATGTTAACCAGCTTGATTGTGATGATCATTTCACCATTCATACGTATATCAAAACATCAAGTTTTACCCCTTAAATATATACAGTTGTTACTGGTCAGTTATATCCCCAATAACACAGAAAAAAATAAAGTTAAAACAAAAATAATAAACTTTTAAAAAGAGGGGTGGGCTAGGGAGTTGCAGGAGTATTGCACTAATATTCAATACAAATAGTTGATTTAAATGTCCCCCCAAACCTCACTATTTCTGGCAAGTTGGCATTGGAAATAGAGGGCTTCTCCAACACATCTTGTAGGTCGCATGATGCATTTTTAGCACTAGCCTATATTACCCCAAGATCTGAGACCTCTAATGTTCACTTCTGAGATGCTTACCGTAGTGGGAACTTCTTTGGTGGCTTCCTGGTACACATGTTGCTCCTTGACCAGGTTGCTGGGGAAATAACCCACAATTCCCATTTCATCCTGATGATCACCATAAACCTGAATACCCAAAAGAGGATCAGTTAGGGCAAAACCTGCAGGTATCCTCTTTGCTGATAAAAAGAATTTCGTAACTACTAGCACCTCCCTTTCACTCTGGTTTCCAGGGAACTCAGTCAAAGTTGGAACTTCATTTATATCAGATAAGCCTGAAATCTTTTAGGAATCCATAAAAAATAATAATAAAGTCGGTAATTTTTTAAAGTATTTACTTGAAACTTTTGTTTTAAAGGATATCTATTTCTCAGTATACAACAATTCAAATGAAAGGATACTTGGAATGCATTTCAATCTAATTCTTCATTACCTTAGAACCTCTTTGGGATTGCCATCCAAGATGTAAACCAACCTTGCTTCATCTCTCCCCAGGGTCTGGCCCTGTGTATTTTAACTGAAGAAAACAGATTCTTTGGAATGAAAGTGGGTACTAAAGTTTCCTAAAAGGATATTTTAACTTAGACTAACTGCCAGCACACATATCTTTTACTTGGCAAGTTCTCTGGAACATTTTTGAATAAAATTCAAACTCTTTGGGATGTCCAAGTCCCAATGTTTATGGTTTTATTCTTGCCAAAACATCACATTAACCTGCCTTTGGTTTTGTTATGAAATTACCTTTGATTCTTTAAAATGCAACAATAGCAATACACCTGAATTTTTGCATTTACAATTTCCAATTGTTTTTAACAGTTTTAAGCATTAAAATGGGTTTCAGATAGGTAATTGAGGAAAAATTAAGAGCAACATGTGTGAAGATATGTGTATGTTTTTAATAATCTCATCTTACACTGCCAGCCCAAAACTCTCCAGCTTCATTTTCTTTCACCAGCTTTGAGTAAACATAGATTTGCTGCCCTTTTTTAACATTAATGAATCTACAGTCTGGGGCATTGTAATCTTCTTGAGCACTAGCCAGAGAAATAGTATCTGGAAGAAAAGAAAATTGAATTTACTACATTTTATAAGCATGTTAAAAAAAAAACAAAACTAGAAAATCAGAGTGACTCACACATCCCAGTTTGCAACTGGGTTCAACTCACAAAGAGTAAGTGAACCAAAATATTAGTGCTGCAACAACATCTTGGAAAAGTGAATTCTCCATAGTCAGACCCCAAGAGCATGGACCAGGATGTGCAATGCTGATAACACAGACATTGAAGAAAATTCACTTGGAAGTACAATTCGATTTTGTGCTGTTAGTGGATATATTGGCTATATATATATATATATATATATATATATATATATATATTGATAATGAAAAGCATAAAAAAAGAAAAATTCCTTACAGACACACTCGTCATCTGCACACAGCTTCTTGGAAGCAAGTCTTTCCATAAATACTCCATGCACAGCACATATAGCCACAAGACCCAGAAGGAGAAGTAATATTATTCTTGCCATCTTCCTTTCTTTCTGTTTTGACTGACCTCAACGACTGGAAGTGGGGACTGACTTCAGTGGTTCCTGTCTTTTATGTGAAAACCAGACCTCTGGGCAAATACCCCTGTCCAATAGGAAGGGCTGTC
>NW_026000026.1:41145293-41265336 GCF_001458135.2 Marmota marmota marmota | reverse complement strand
TTTCTTTTTTTTTTTTTTTTACATCTTTATTTTATTTTTATGTGGTGCTGAGGATCGAACCCAGCACCCCGTGCATGCCAGGTGAACGCGCTACCGCTTGAGCCACATCCCCAGCCCGAGAGCTACATTTTTACTACAAATAATTTTTTTAAGTTTTCTTTTTAGTTGTTGATGGACCTTTATTTTATTTGGGGGTTGGGGGCGGGGTGCTGGGGATTGAACTCAGGGGCACTTGACTACTCAGACACATCCCCAGCCTTATTTTTTGTATTTTATTTAGAGACAGGGTCTCACCAAGTTGCTTAGTGCCTCGCTTTTGCTGAGGCTGGCTTTGAACTTGCAATCCTCCTGCTTCTACCTCCCGAGCTGCTGGGATTACAGGTATGCACCTCTGAGCCCTGCAGTCCTTCATTTTATTTATATGTGGTGCTGAGAATCAAATTCAGTGCCTCACACATGCTAGGGAAGTGCTCTATCACTAAATTGCAGTCCCAGCCCCTAATACAAATAATTTTGATTCAAGCAAATCCAATAATAAAATCTGAATTTATATAACAGATAAGTAAAGGATTCTTACATTTACAAATCCTTTCTGATAAGATTCTTAGAAGTCATGTTTTTCCTGGGCCAGACATACATTATAACATACACCCAGACCCTACCAATAGGGAAACGAAGAGATAAGTGGGTTGGGGGAAATGGGGTCATACTTTCTTCCCTGTATGTTAGTTTTCTATTACCTGAGATAATAACAAATACCTGAGATAATCAATTTATAAGGCAATGAAGTTTATTTTGGCTTTCAGTTGGGGAGGTTTCAGTTCAAGATCAGTTGGTCCCATTGCTTTGGACCTGTGGCAAGGCAGCACACTATGGCAGAGAAAAACTGCTCACCTCATGGTCAGAAAGCAGAAGAGGAAGAAGAGGGCAGGGATACACAGTGTCCTTCAAGGGGAGACCCCCAATAACTACTCCTCATCCTGTCCTTGTGTTTCATAATCCTAACCTTATTGAGAGAGATTATCTATCTTTGAATGTATCTATATAATTATATTAAAAACCATGAATTTACAGTGGAGACTCAAGTTATGATTCAATAGCTTTGAGTTTATCTAGCTTTACCCAGTTCCTTAGTATAATCATCTTCACCAGTTCCATTAACCTCAGTGTATTAACTTTTTGCTCAAAGTTCTCATCAGTTACCAAATTCTAGAAAGGAAGGCTTCAAGAGGGCGGAAGGGGAAAGAAGATTCCATCAAACTGGGATCTTCCGGCCTTTCTTTCTTACCCATCTTTGGGAATGCATTCCAAGTAATGATCGGAGGGAGAAGATGTTATATAATATAATGGGTTTCAATTTTGGCTATATATTAGAATCATCTGGGAGACATTTTTAACTACCCTTGATCAATGTATATCCCAGATAATTAATCAAAATCTCTAGGAGTGAAACTCAGTCCAATATTTTTTAAATTCCTGGGGTGATTACAGTGTGAGCCAAGGTTAAGAACTAACAAAGCAGATTACTTTTATGAAGGAGGTTATAATAATTAGGTCATTTACTCAAATAATATTTTTCAAAGGTAGTATATTGATGAATAGGATATGGTATAAAACAAGAAATTTGTAAGAAGCATACATCTCCATTTTAAACTTAAAGGCTTATAGAATCTTCTGTTTGAATATTTAACAAGCATTTTATTTCCTGAAAATGTATCCAGTGAATACTAATGAAGACTGTGAAGCCCTGGCTAAAATTTTTTTACTGTATTTGGAGCAGTATTTCTCAAACTTTAATGTGCATATATGAATCACTTGAGACTCTTGCTAAGGTTGCATTGAGTTGGAGAAGTCTATTGCAAAGGTTTAGATTCAGATTTAACATGTTTGGGGTGAGGTCTGAGATTTTATTTTTATGAGTAAAGGTCTGAGGAGCATACTGGTGACAAATGGCAGGTCCCCAGAGTCTCTGTCATAATAATTTGTTTAGTGAGTTTTAATTTAATAAAATCTAGGGATTTTCCCTAGCAGGGGAGAATGCATCTGTGTATGTATACATACTTCAGCATACGATTTCAGAGAGATCATGCATTCATAAATATTGAGTGAATGTTTATTTTTTATGTTCCAAGTTTTTCTGGGTACTAGAGTGATGAACAAGAGAAACATGTTCTTGCCTCAGGACTTTCATGGTAGTCTGAGACAAATCACCAAGTAAATAAACCAAGCTATCAGTTAATACATGCTTTTTGACAGTGTACCACAGTTTGGTGATACTGGCATTGGGTTGGAGGAACATACAGAATGGTTTTTTTAAATGTCTATCTAGGGAGGCGTCTTGATCAGAAACCTGAATGCTAGTATCTGGAGAAAAAAACATCCCAGGCAATAAGCTTAGAGATCCTGAAGCACAAATGAGTTTAATGTTATCAAAAAAGAGTCATCTGTGAGAAGAAACAGCAAGTGAGAGAGAGAGATGGGAGATGAAACCTGAAAGGTAGAGATCCTACAGGGCTTTGGAGGCCACAGCAAGGAGACTGCTTCTACCCTCTCCACTCTCCTGCCTATCCTTAGACCCTACAGGAGTCTCTATTTTAATAATTCTTCAGATGGGACATCTATTTGGAAACCAAAGGAAAAAGATGTCATTGGAAGATTAAAGGTGCCCAGAGTACATCTGAAAACACAGAGGAAGGAGGTGAGCAAGCTCCAGACAGACTCTTACTGAACCTCCAGTGACCACAGTTCCTTGAGACAGCTGCTAGGCACAACTGCTTGCTGTGTTATTGAAAGTTCAAATTTCTATTTGCAAGCAAATTTTTACCTGACAGCCTCTAGTCTCCATCCTGCCTCTGTCTACTGCAGATGCCTTCTAGGTCCTCCCAGGATGAGCCTAAAAGGCTTGTCATTTCTTTTATTTCTTCACTCTCAAAAGACCAATAAAAACTTCACATTTAGTCACCTGGAATCCCAGAGGCTTAGGAGGTTGAGAGAGGAGGACTGCAAGTTTTAGGCTAGCCTCAACAATTTAGCCAGAATCTGTCCCAACAAATAAAAAGGGCTTGGCAAGTAGCTCAGTAAAGTACCCCTGGGTTGAACCTAGTACCAAAACAAAGAAAAAACAGAAAAACCCAAACAAAACCCACTTCATGTTAGCATTAACCCATTTGTTAGGTTGTGATAGCTTGAATGTGGCTTTGTCATTTTATTCTGCTTTGGGGGCCTGTACGTGGTGTAGCAATTCGTTTATGCAGTTCCATTTCTTAAGAGTGTCTCTTAACAGCAATTGTCTTTTAACTCTCCCATGTTGAGGATTGGTTTGAGATTGTAACAGTTTGTAAAACAGCTGCCTGATCAGGAATAAGATTTAATTGATGTTTCCAACTTCCCAAAGATACTTTTAGGCCCCTAGATTATAGGAAGGAAAAATGCACCAACATTCTATTTTCAAAAATGATTTCTAATTCATCCTTTCCTTGGCACAAAGCAAGAAATAGATTTAAAACCCCAATTCTAACTTGACAGCATGAGATAGCTTTTCTTCACTGTGACCATATACCTGACAAGAACAACTTAGAGGAGGAAAAGTTTGTTTTGGCTCATGGTTTCAAGACATCTTAGTACATTGGTCAACTGACTCCATTGGTCTGGGCCAAAAGTGAGGTGGAACATCATGGTGGAAGGGTGTGGCAGAGGAAAGCAGCAAGGAAGGGGAGGGGAAGGAAAAGGAGAAAGGGGGAAGAGAGGAAAGGAAAGCGAAAGGGTGGGGAAGCTTGAACCCTTCCAGGGCAAGTCCCCAGTGACGCACCTCCTCCAGCCATGCTCCATCTGCTTACAATTACTGCCCAGTAGTCCTTTCAAATTGTTATTCTATTAAATGTATTTATTCATGAATAGGCTTATATCCCTCACAATCCAATAATTCCCTAAATGCTCCACCTCTGAACCTAGCTGCATTAGGAACCATGCTTTCAACAAACTTTTGGGGGGACATTTTAGATCCAAACCATAACAGACAGTGATGAGTGGAAATAGAACTGGACTACAATTTCTGTGTGACCTTGAGCAGGGTGGTTAATAAAGGAAGGTTACTTTGGCTATTGTGTGCCTGAGCTTCCTTGTCCATAATGAAGGTATTAAATAAAACAAGCTTCCAAATCAGGGCCAAGTGTATAAAAGATCCTCCTCAAGAAATAATACAAACACACACACACACACACACCCCAAACCCTTTCATATACAAACAATAAAATTTAATCACATACACATACATATATCCTAAACAATAAAACCTTTTTATTATATTTTGCTTTACTAAGTATCCTTTGGATTTTACCACAAATTATTTAGTAATATGAATTCTTGTCCCTCATTCTGTGAGTTGACCATATCTGGGGGTGAGGGGATGATGAGTCCTGCTCCGAAATCATCAACTAAGTCAGAGAGAGCATCCTGACTGAGATCTCTATTCAAGAAACAATTGATGAGGACAGAGATCCACTTTTACAAAAACTTGTTGTCTTTGTATCCTAATGCTAGAAAAACCTTTGGGGCTTGGGCCTTCTTTAATTCACTGATATATTTCTAGTGCCTGGAACAGTATCTGGTACATAACAGGTACTCAGTAAATATTTGTTGAATAGATGGAGTTTTGTACTGGTGCTTTAAATTTGGTGACTTCTAGTAGTGTCCCTCTCCATGGGAAAGAAATCCAGAAGCAGGCAAGTGGGAGTAACATAAACTTAACTTTACATGTCTCTATGATCCATGAGCATTTTGATACTAAATTTTGGAAGTCTTAGAGGAGGCTGCTGTAGTTTGGATCTTGAAAATCCCTCAAAATATGTTAAAGGATTGTCCTCAGGGTGGCTCTATTGAAAGGTGGTGAAACCTTTGAGGGGTTGGGCCTAGGGGGATGGACTCAAGAGACATGGTAACTACATGCAACATGATCCTGGATAGACTTCTTGGATGTTATTGGGGTATCAGCAAAATTTGGATTGGATGACAATAAGGAATTGATGTTGCTTTGATTTTGATGTTTGTATTGCAGTTATGTGGGACAGTGATCTTTTACTTAGGAAATACACTGAAGTATTAAGGGGTAATTGGGAGTCAGGTAACCTTAGTCTCAAATGGTTTAGAAATGTTAACAATTGGATAATCTTGAAGTGTTTATGGGAGTTCTGTATTCTATTTTTGTTAATTTTCACATACTTGGAAATTCTATCAAAATTTTAAAAATTAAAATGTATTTTAGTATCACTCTTCTGATCAAGATCTAGCACAACATACAGCCACATACACCTGTACGTAAATAAACTGGAAAGAATACAATGGCCAATCCATTGATGGAACAAAATGCTGATCCATGCAACAATACAGATCCATCTTAAAAGCATTCTGAACAGGGCAGACTATGGGGACAGAAAGCTGATAGGTGGTTGTTTAGGGCTGAACATGGGAAGAATTGACTACAAAGGAGCACAAGGAAATATCATTGGATGATGAAATGCTCTGCCTCTTGATTACTACATGACTATATATAATTGCCAAAAGTAGTTAAATGGAACACTAAAATGGGTGACTTTTACTGTATATGAATTGTAATTCAATTTTACAATCATCTCCCAATTTCATTAAAATATAAATGATTCCTTAAAAAGCCTATACAATCCTCTTCTATAATCCTCTCCCCTCCTTTCTCGTTATCACACCACCCTAGCAACCCTGGCTTTTCTACTTGCTCTGATAAATCAACTTAAAGAATGGCCCACAGCTTTGAATCAGGCTATGAAATATTTTCTATTTTGAAACAAACACAGTGATGAGAGTAAGAACATTTAATAACAAAATTGCCATAACATCCAAGAGCATGGTCCTTTTTCTAGTAATCACTGTTGATGTATCTTACCAAAGTACATGAGCTTGACAACTGGGTTAGGAAAATCATTCAGCAGAATCCAACCCTGAATGTGGCAATTTAAGGAATAAAAAATGATTTTGCCTTGTAATGAAAAAGTGGCCTTTCCACAAGTATATAATACAAATTCTGAGTGATAAGGGAAAGTCATATTCAAGGAAATACTAAAGCAAGAACACCAAAAAATAATAGCTTAATGTGTTATACTTGCAAAAAGTTGTCTACTTCTAAAGATACCCAAGATTTTAAACAGGGGTATCAGTATCAAATGAAAAAATTGGTATTTAAGCATTACAGAGGTAGAAAAGATTAATGCTAGCAACTCTTTGTCAATCTAAAGATTATAATCACAAAATCTTCCCCTGGAGATCCCCGAATAATGAAACTAGATTTTAACTAAGCAATAGTCCTTAGAAATAGTCCTGCCCCCAAACCAAATGCCAAATGTTTTCTTTGATATAAGGAGGCTGATTCATAGTGGGATAGGGAGGGGAAGCATGGGAGGAATAGATGAACTCTAGATAGGGCAGTGGGGTTGGAGGGGAAGGGAGGGGGCATGGAATTATTATTGAAAGTACATGTATGAAGGCACAAATTGATGTGAATATACTGTGTATACAATCAGATATGAAAAATTGTGCTCTAGATGTGTGATAAAAATTGTAATGCATTCCGCTGTGATATACAAATAAATTAAAAATTAAAAAAAGAAATAGTTCTGCCCCAAGAGGGAAGAGAAAAAAAATGCAAAATTTGAAGA
The DNA here is from genome assembly GCF_001458135.2 of Marmota marmota marmota. Classification (NCBI taxonomy): domain Eukaryota; kingdom Metazoa; phylum Chordata; class Mammalia; order Rodentia; family Sciuridae; genus Marmota; species Marmota marmota. Next base: position 41,258,653 of record NW_026000026.1, on the reverse strand, counting down.
CAGCAGTCCCTTTTCTTCTGTTTTCCTAGACAACAGTAAGCTCAGTTACTCACAAATGGCCTTTATCCAATTAAATACTGCATGACAAGATTCGTGAAATCCCTACTACCAGCAAAATACTCTGCAAATTTAGATACTGCTCAGGTCTCATTTTCTTGTAATACCCAGATGTTCATTTTAACTATCAAGATAAGTCATTTACTAGCTGCTATTCACTAATTCTGTTTACCGTTTGTTAAAATGATTCAATGTTGCTGTATCATTAGCTGTTCCAAAATAACAACAGAAAAACATACCAATACAGAGTTTTCTATGATTTAAAATGTGTTCTAAACTAGAATAAGCATCTGATGACAGGGTAATGGGCCAATAAATGAAGCATTATATGTACAGAATACAAAGAGAAGTTTATTGTACAAAATTAAGGCCTTCACATTTCATAGTTCACTCAGGCTAAAGAAAGAATGGTTGAATTTTTAAGTCTTTCATAAAAATTTCACTTTCACTTCTCCCCAACCTCCAACCATTAAAATGACCTGGCCAAATGTTATCAAAACAAACACCATAAATAATACCAAGTCCATTAAAGATGACTATCCCAAATGTTATTTCTTGGCATAGGTGATCTTCATAGCATGGGATGGTGTGATCTTAAACCCTTGTAAAGCATCCCTGGCAGCTCCAGCCTGTCCGTCATTTTCAAATTCAACAAAAGCAATGTCATGCCTCCCAGGTACCAGACGCACTTCCTTAAAACCAGGGAACCTAAGAAGAATAAAAACAACTCATATATGTATGCAAATACATAAATATCTGCTTTCTGTTTAAAATGTAGATAATTTGTTGACATTGGTTTAGGAAAAGTAACCATATCACACCAAGAATCCCAAGTAGGATGGAAGAGCATAAGATATAACTAAATGCCATGAAAAACTGCATATACTGGGCTGAGCACGTGCTCAATGGTAGAGTGCCTTGCAAATACTAAACTCTGGGTCTAGTCCCTAGTACCACAAAAACAGAAAAATTAAGAACTGAAAAAAACCATGCTAATTTTATTTCCACCACTCTATCAAAGCTGTACTCCCTGCTTTACTCATTTAATCAGAACTAATAATTCAAACATTAGATGAAATTTAGATTTTTATTTGCTAAATATGTAGATTGGCTTCAATCTGTGATTAATTCTGGACCAAATCAAATGAACCTGTAAGGAACTGCTGTTGTGGGATGACAAATGGATGCAACCCATGGAAGTGCTATTTGTCCTGTCAGGAGGCTTGTTTATGAGAAAACTTACTGATTAAACAGCATGGACAACATCATCTCATTAGTCTCTTCTGGTAAATTATTAAGGAACAAAATATAGTTTGGAGGGTAATCAGGGACCTATTTAAGAAATAAAGAAAAAAAAAAAAAAGAAGCAAAGTTAGCTTGTAAGTATACACAGCACTGTAAGCCATTTGGTTCTCACAGGAAAACCTAAATTTCAGAGGGCTATACACCAGTATAGGCTTGTGAAATCTTACGACACCAAACAATGAAGCCAAAAAGCAATGGCACTGGAGAAATATTTATTTCTCCAAACAGCAACTTAAAGACACAAACATTCAAATTAAGACATCCCAAGTTTGGAACAATGCAATCTTATTACAGGTTTTAAGTACTTAATAGTAATTAAGGCAATATTTATGATTTAAGCATCTGGAGGTCAATCATATTTGGAGAATTTTGTCACCTAGAGTACGTAATTGAAATATACTAATAAAACCAAAAAAGGGTTCCTCTTAAATGAATTTAAAATGTTTTAAGAAATGAGTTTCTTAAAATAGCATGCAACTTAACATATGTCTTATAGGTGAAATAATTTTGGTTTTGGACATGCAAGTTATTGTTATGATTTTTACGATTTTGTTTTAAAGAAAGCATCGCATGGAAAAAATATTACCTGAGGATTTGGTGTTGAATTTCCTTGGGGATTAGCTGAATTTGGTATTCCCTAAACAAAAGAAACAGGGGTACAGGTAAGCTTTTCAATTTCTTTAAAAGGGCAAAAGGCATATATAACATAAAAATAACAGTAATTTTTAAAGGTATGTTATTCCATTTGATTTTACTTTAAGAATCTACATTTTTATTCTGATTCAAATATTCATGTATTTAATTCAGCCATTACTTTTGAAACGTCTAACCCTAAATTTCAAGGACCATATCATAAAATTTAACTTCCAATCTTTAAAATTATGGAGAAATACATAACAGAGGAAAAAAATGAGGACTGGTCTTACTTAAAAAATAGATAAATAAACCCAACTCTATATAAGCATTATACTTAGTGAAATTGATTTCTAACCACTTTCAATCCAGAAGTAACTACCTTTTGGATAGTAATTTGCTTCTATCTGGTATTTCAAATTAGATTTTATATTCCTGAATTATTCAAAGAAAGTTTTGAGAGGAGTACACATGATTAAAGATAATATCCGCAGTACTATTTACAGGCAACAGAACTTGAGGAGTAAACCAAGAGGTATTAATGTGTTTTGAAGAAAGATGAAATTAAATTTCATGCAAAGAATAAAACTATTTTTAAAATCTCTATATGAAAAGACTTATATTTTTAATTTACTGCTAAAATATAAACACTGGAATTTTAGAATTCAGTTCATTTCAACTTCTTAAAATTCCACTTTTTAAACACACATATATACAATAAATACATGCCTCAAAGATCCTCCTGTCTATGACAAGAATCCATCAAGTTTCCTCCCACCTCCCAGGTTGTGGGGGGGTGGGGCAGGTGGGCTACAGATGGTTTTTATCCCAAGGGCATTTTACTACTGAGCTATATCCCCAACCCTTTAAAAAAAATTTTTTTTTAAGGCAGGGTCTCACTAAGTTGCTTAGGACCTTGCTAAATTGCTGAGGCTGGTATCTAATTTGCGATCCTCCTGCCTTGGCCTCCCAAGTCACTGGAATTATAGCTGTGTACCACAAGGCCTGACTTTTTCTATCAAGTTCTTAACATCAAAAAAATATGAACTTTTATTCTGTCTTACCTGACCAGGCTTTTTGTTTGCAGTTGCTGCAGTCTGTTCCACAGTTTTGGCTTTTTTCTTTTCTTTTTTCTTTTCTTTATCAGCAAAAGTGCCTCGCATTTTAGATATTATATCAGAATCCGTTTTTGCATACTGGATTCGCTGTTTTAATTGTATGAAAACAGATTACATCTCATTATGCTGAAGGCTACTTACACTAGTCATTAATGATTCAAATTCCATTACACAAATACACTATAAGAGAATCTTATACACATCCCTAAGGAAATCATCAAAATACACTGAGTGCCAAATGAAAATACAGTGTGGTCTACGATTTACAAGTAAGATAAAGATTCAACTGTGTATACTCAAAGAAAAATTATACATATTCAAATGGGAAAAACCAGACTCTGTAATATCTGTATTTCTGCTTCTCTCCATCCGGTAAGAGAAAACTGCATTAGAAACTTGCCTACCTCTTACCAGCCACTCTCATTAGAAGGGTCCACATGTACCAAACCAGCCTTGGAATGTGTCATCTAGAATTTGTTAGTTTTAATGGTTCAAGTATTAAAAACTGGGAATGACTTCCCTTTGAATGTGGGGTTCCCCTGCAAATTCCTAACCCCCATATTGGGGCTTGAACCCAGGGGCACTCTACCACTAAGCTACATCTCTAGCCCTTTTTTTATTTTGAGACAGGGTTGCTAAATTGCTTAAGTTGGCCTTGAGCTTGTGATCTCAGCCTTCTGAGTGGCTGGTATGTGCTACCAAGCCCAGCTGAATCTATCATTTTTTTTTAAAATGAAATGACTTTAACAGCAGCATCAACTTAGATTTAAAAAAATTTTTTAAAGGGAACAAAAGGATAGCATTACAGCTACTAATGCGAGGCCACTTGCTTCATTCTTACCATGTCAGAACCAGCAGGGACCAAAGTGCCTTTGAGGACATAGAAGCACTCAAAACCACTAGTCTAAGATGGCATTTCAACTATAGTGTGGAATTTAATTGCCTGGAAAAACTGCGGTAAGTTTGGGTGAGTCCAGAGATTTTGTACTTTTAATAAGCACAAGAGGATGGCGATGCTACAGGCTCGGAAAACAACTTTTTTAGCGTGGCCCTGGCCTAAAGCATCACCACCCAGCTAATTCAACATCAATAAACTATCCAAAATTTTTTACAATGAATTAAACTGTTATCTGGGGTACAATTATCTGCAAACTCCAAATTCCATTTCAAGCAAACACTTCTACTCTGGAGCTGAAAGAGCAACCACCTCTCTGATCACATCAAAGACAATAGTCCTACAATTAGCATCTAAAATTGCCTTGTATACAAGAATTTGATCTTGGTCTGAAAAGAAAAAATACCATGTAAAATGATCTGGATTAGAAGGCAGGAAACTTGTCAAAACCAAGAGCAATTCTTTCTTTCCCTTTATTTCAACTGGAGATGAATGTGGTAGAGAAACAAGGGGAAAGATGGCCTAGCACCACACTTCAGAACCCCAGGCCTTTTCTGCATGGGCTAGGCCGCTGAACTTCTTTAGCTCTAGGTGTACTTATTCCTGCAAGCAGCTCTGCTAGTCTTGCCATCATGATCTAATCAAAGCAGACAAGCTGACAGCTCACACTAAATTCTAACTTGATTCCAAGTATGTTCTCCCAACTCGCTAGGTCTTCAACTTGTCTCTGACCTAAACAGACCTTAGGTGACCTGATTTCTCCTTATGATACTGTCACCTGTGAAAATATATGATCTCAGCAACAGTTCTTAACTAGCTGGTCTAAGCCAGTGGTTTTCAACTAAAGGCAATTTTGCTTCCTGGAGACAGATGCACTCTCAGGAGACACTGCTGGCTGACATGCTCCTGGCATCTAGTGGGCAGAGGCCAGGGATGCTACTAAATACCCTACAATGAACAAAAAGGACCCTTACAACAAAGTATTATTTGGTTCAAAACATCAAAAATGTTAGCATTTAGAAACCCTGACCTAAACTAAATATCAGAAAAGATAAAAATTCATTTGTAACTTACAGATAGAGAAGGCCAAGATATACATTTATGCTAAAGGTTTCATGACAGACAAAGATGATTCTACTTTACTGAGGTATTTTTGGAATTAAGTAAATAAATGTCCTCGAATCACAAAAAATAATTTTGTTCAGAATTACAAATGAAAGCAAATTTAGTATATTGAGGTTAAAACAGAAGAGCAACTAAAAGCAGTTAAAGAAACATAAATGAGAAAGTTCAACGAATTTCATTCCTCCTCTTCTAGAAATATGGCAGACCTGCTACTTTCCTGAAGGCAGGAAAAAAACCTCCAAAATGCCTTCATATAAAATCAGACAGACAGACATTTTCCACTGATATTAAATAATTAGTTGGCAATATGAGGCTGGTGCCAAAAAAGCAAATGATTTCCACCTTTCCTGTATCTGAGTAAACAGGAACACTCAAAACTGTCATCTCTTGGGCTGGGGATGTGGCTCAAACGGTAGCACACTCGCCTGGCATGCGTGCGGCCCGGGTTTGATCCTCAGCACCACATACAAAGATGTTGTGTCCGCCGAAAACTAAAAAATAAAAATTAAAATTCTCTCTCTCTCTCTCTCTCTAAAAAAAACAAAAACAAACAAACAAACAAACAAAAAAACCTGTCATCTCCACTCAGCCACTCAGGGAAAAGCCTAAAACCCAATCTTATGTGCCTACCAACTGAGAACTCAATTATGCTATTTCTTCATACTAGTAAGAAAGTTCAGCTGGTTTCAGAAAATGACAATTTACTCAAACTCAGGGAACAGCAGGATGTAGAACGGGGTCCTTAAACTAAGAGTCCACAGCTAACACTACCTGATTTTATAAATTATGTCTGTCTTGATACAACACAGTCATATCCATTCATTTTCATCTCATCTCCTGCTGCTTTTCTTGTTATGTTGGCAGAATTCCATGAGTAGCTGCAACAAAGATCACCTGGATAGCAAAATCCATAATATTTACTATCTGACCCTTTATAGAAAGTTTAACTCCTAGCATAAGAAAAAATAAAATCACAAGACTAGGTGTTAGGAGATGTTTTTAAGTTCTGATGCTGCCCCTGGTTATATTAATATAATCTGGATGATCAAATAATATTTCTGTGCCTGATTCTTCATCTGTGAAAAGAAGGGATGATCATACCAGTGTACTACACAACAGTCTGTGGGCCAAATCCAGTCATTCTGTTTTGATATGGCTTGTTTTGTAACTTAAGAATTTTTTAAATACAGTTTTAAAGGCAGGTAAAAAACACACACACACAAGAACATGAAACAGAAATTGTATGTGACCCACAGAGTCAAAAGTATTTCTTATCTAGTCCTTTTAGAGCATTTGTTAATACCTGTTTAGAGTAAAGGAAATCCAACCTGCTTATACATTAAAACTGACCATAGGTACAGAATCTATCAGTGGCAGAACCAGAATGAGGACCCAGACCCTCTGAACCCTGGGCCTTGATTCTCTCTCCAAGACCCCTCCACACCACATTCTAATTCCTGAGGAAAATCAGTTTGTAATCAATATCTAAGGTAGTATACTTGCTCACATTTGTAGGACCCTCGCTTTTTACTGTTTCTACCATTACACAGTCCACTACCACCTCTGACCTGAACAAGAGTTTACTGATTGAGTTCCCTGCTCTCCGTCTGGCCCTACAACAATCCAATGTTCAACCATCAGCTAAATGTGAATCTCACTGTCACTCCCGAGTTTAAAGCACTTCATGCATAGCTATTTCATTTCCACTCATGTGACTCATAAAACTTGTCAGTTTAAAATCTATGACTTTTCCTTAAGGTACTGCCCTTTCTATACTGCATAGCTTCTGATACGCAGTATTTCCCCACAGTATTTGCTGAAACTTCAGTCTGGATTTCCTTTTTCACCCACAATTTTTGTTTTTTGTTGTTTTTACAAGTTTAAAAGAGAGATTTCTTCTTAAATCTTCTGGGTTATTATTAATTCTAGGTTTTATAAGGTAAGAATATTACCTGTATAGTCATTTTTTAAAATGCTGTATGTCTCAATGTACTTTGGTTCTACCCATTTAAACTGGCATAAATTAGGAGTATATGACTCTACTAGTATATTTCTATAAAAATAACATAAAGCAAACCTAAATCCCCTCTAAAATGCATAATTAAAAGCAGAAAGCAATAGCCACAGTTTCAAGTTGACATTCACAAGTCTACTATACCACTAACAGTGATTAAAGTTGAAATAATAAGATTATCTCACCATTGGTTTACCATAAAATGGAAATCCTTGTAACTGTCTCAAAGCATTTGTGGATGAGCCTAGTTCCTTAAAAATAACAAAGGCTTGCCCTCTCATCTTCATCGTCTTTAAAGCCACTATATCTACCACATGCCCAAACTGAGAAAAAAGGGCATATAGGGATCTCTTCAATTCTGTTCAAATAGAAGGAAAAACAAGTCATTTGTGAATGAAACAATGACAAAATTCTTCATAAAATGGCACTGTATTGAGTGCCCTACTATTCATTTATTTAGTTCTACAGTTATTTTAATAAAAACACATCATATTATTCCCAATATTGAGACCACAATGAGTAAATCCAAATCTCATTCACTGTCAGGCTCTACCTATTTCTATTTTTAAAAAGTTTTAAATGCCTTACATAAAATAGAATAAACTATTATTTCAGGCACTAAGAAAAATGACTAGATGAGAAGTTTTGGAGCTGTATAATTCTTAATACAGTAGTGAATAAACACATTTGAGCAGGGAGTGGTGTTGAGGACTGAACCCAGGGCACTCTATCACTGAGCTACATCATAAGACCTCTTTAATTTTTGAGATCAGGTCTCACTAAGTTGCCAAGGTTGGTCTTGAATTTGAGATTCTCCTGCTTCAGCCTCCCTAGTCATGGAGATTATAAGTATGTATCAGTGTACTTGGCAATAAATATGTTTTAGTTTTATTTTTGTTTTTGATGGGGAGGATAAGATACTGGGAATTTTGAGGCAGGGTCTCACCAAGTTGCTTAGGACCTAGCTAAATTGCTGAAGCTTGCCTCAAACTTTCGATCCTGCCTCAGCCTCCCTAGTTGCTGTAATTCCATGCATGCACCATTGTGCCCAACTAACACATTTTTAGTTGTGAACAAATATTTTAAAAAGCACATACCTTCTTTTTTAATTTTGTCATTCATATTGTTGATATAAATTGTATGATTTGGTCTGATATCCATGTTTGGGTCAGATTCTTCAAGTAGCCTAAAGAGACAATAAATAATCTGTTATCAACAAGAATTAGATCATATTGGAATGCGGCAAAAGGACATAACACAAAGGTTATTAATCTTTCAATTTTCCTTCAATCTCAAATGTCAGAAACTATCAGTTGGCAGTAGACTTTACTTCTTCCCTAGTATTTGCTAGTACTCTTTTTTAGGCAAAACAATAATGTTCAGGCTCAAAACTTGGTAGAACAAGCTAGATGTGGTAGCACACATGCCTGCACTTTTAGCTATTCCAGACACTGAGACAAAGAGGATCACAAGTTACAAATCAGCTTCAGCAACTTTCGCTGGGGAATGTTAAGTCAGTGAAACAGCACCCCTGGGTTCAATCCCCAGTAGCACAAAATGAATAAATAAATTAATTTAAAACTTGGTGGATCAGCAGTACATAACCATATTCTAATAACCTCATTTTGTTCAAAATAATACTTTCATATTTACCTTCCACTTAGGAGAAATGATAGTTTTTTCACCTGCCTGATATAACTTCTTTTTCGATGCTTTAAAAATTTAGATATGAAGAAAAATGAAAAAGAGACCAGCAAACATATAGCTAGTATCATCATGAAAGATCATTAAATGAAGTTTGCAAAGTCCTTCACAGGTACACCTATATAGAACTTTCATGCCTATTTTAATTTATATACATCATCACCAAGGTTGACTCCAAGGTTACCGCTAACCAATGTGAAGTAATGGAGTTCAGACAGAAAAGTGTTGCATGATGGTTAAGAGCTCAGATTCTAGTGCCAACCAGATAGGAACTCAAACCTTGTCTATGGTTCTAACTAGCTGTTTCACGGAAGTTAAGTTCCTTAATCTCTCGGATCTTCATCTGTAAAATGGGAATAGTAACAGTACCTACCCAATAGAACTCTTGCATTGTCAAAAAGCACCTAGTAGCTAATATTATCAGTCACTGAAAGTTAGGGGGACTTGCCCAATGTAACACACCTAATAAGCAGCAGGCCTGAGAATTCAGCCCTTGCCTTCTTCCCTCCCCCCCCCGCATACTTTTCTTTCACATTCGCCACATTATTTCATGCTCATATTTAATACCTCATATTCCACATAGTTTTTAGCAGAAAACTGTGAACATATTTTATTTCCTCAGTGTCCCACATATTCCTTTATCTCACAAATATTACGATGTATACGAACGTCACATGATGACTTACCAGGGAAGAGTAATACTTATGCAGAAAACAGAATGAAAGATATCGCCTCTCAAAAACTGGGAACCCCCTAAACTGAAACTTGGAGAAGGGCTGGGGGTCATAAAGCAGACAACTAGTAGGAAGTTGACCGAAGTCAAAATGAAGGAGAGAGACCAGAGCGGAGGTTCTTGCAGTATCTAGAAGTTGACGGTGGGCTGGATTCGTGAAGGAACACCCGAAAATACTACACCCCCCGCCTCCGCAATCCAAGAGAGCTGCTGAAAGTCACCTGAAAGTGCAGTGAACTAAATGCAAACGCCAAGCACAAGCTATCCTTTACCTCGCAAGAGCAAGCTGCCTGCCTCTCCAAACATCCGCACGTTTGCCAAATGCCCGGGTCCGAAGCCCAAAGGAGCTGCCACAAATTCCAAGCCCCAACCTGTCCCACTAGAGAGGAGGCTCCTAAATTCGGAGGGCCTTGCCACGCCAGCCCGTTAGTCTTGATCTCTTCCTCGCCCCCACGCCCACTCCTTCGCAAACCAGTGGTCAGATGCGTCCTGAACCCACCTTCGTGTCTCGTCTGCTCCGGTTCAAACAGCGGAGAATCGGGCCAGCTTCCGCAGCAACCACAACCGAAAGGTACAAGCCGCTTCTACCCACCTGAGGCCTAAGAAGCCAAAGCCGGAAACAGAGGCAAGCACCGGAAGTAAGGCTACAGCGCTTCTCAATCAAGCGCCGACAGGTCGAGAAGCCGAGCTCCGAGTCGATCGATGCCACCAGATCTTGGGCAGGCACGGCTAAGAATCTCTCCGCGCATGCGTATGCCTGGCGCGGTAAGGGAGGAGAGGAGGGAGATGGCGGGAAAGGGGAATGGGGAAGGGAAAGAGATTGTCTGGAAATTTAGCTGGGGTCCTAGAGCCATACTGTGAGGGAAAAAGGAAGGGAAGTGATTCATTTCCTTTACCAAAACCTTAGAGGTTTTACCCTAGACAGCGGTGCCTTCCATCTTTTCAAATCCTATCTAATTTTGCAGGCGCAGTTTCTCATGCAGACTACCCGATCAGGTGGCTCTACCACGGTTTAACATCGCCTTAGATGCCCCTCCTTCAGATCTCCTCCAATTCCAGGGTCTCTGAGGGAACTCTTCTCCAGCACTGCTACTGGTTTTGAATCTCAGAGGCAGCTCAGCTTGAGACCCCAGAGCAAAGAGAATTGGTATATCTGCCCGCTTAGGAAATAAGGCGACCATGCCTCAGCTCTGGAGGTACCCAATCATGGTAAGATCAACTGCCTAAACTCACTCAAAATCAAACCCACTAATTCCCTAATAACCCTCCTACTCTCTCCTTTCCCCTACAAAATGCCTAATCTTTCTAGAGTAATTTAAGGAGTTAGTGTTTATGTTATGATGAGTGGTAAGTCCAAACAGTGCATTCATTCATTCCATTCTTTCATACATTCATCATATGTGTGTAAGGCATCACTGGAATATGGGAAGGCTTTTAAGAGCCAAAGGAATCTGATCATGTGTCCCCCTCTTAATATCTCTAACCTTCACTTTCCTCACCTGTAAAATAAGCATCTTATAATGCCTCCTTCTAGTTATTGTGAGGATTAAATGAGCTAACTATAAAGTGATTATCCATTTTCCAGACATAAAATAAATGGTTCATAAATGTTCATAGCTAGCTACTAAATGCTAGCTATGATTTGGACATAGGGACCAAATGAGTTGATTTCACCAGCTAGGATCTTTTATTTTGAAAGATCATCTAAAGATGCAACTTGAAAATTGTGTGTGTCTTGAGGGTAGGGAGTTTTGTCTGCTTTGCTCACTCAAGTAATTAGAAAAGTGACTGATAACAAATACATCTTGAATGAATGAAAGATGCTTCATGGAAAATTAGGCAACACTAAAGCAAATGTGATATCATTAAGAGGCACATAAGGATAGGAATTAATCTTAAATGATCAGAGAAAAGCATTTTTTTATCATAAAAAAATTAGGAGAAATGTAAGTAATCTTATCTCAAAGACTTATGAGTGTATCCTTAACAAATTACAACAGAAATAATTTCTACATAATAAAGGACAAGCTGCCCTACTCACTAGTAGGAGCATCTGAGCAATGACTTAATTCTGTTTGATACTAATGAGAATGGCTAAAATACATTTCTGGAAATAAATTCTAATTTACCTGTATTATATAAATGGATCCTGCCAGGGGCTGGGATGTAGCTAGGTTCAATCCCCAGAATCATAAATAAATGAATGAATAAACAAATAAGTAAATCCAAGAGTTCATTAACTATGAAAAGAAGATACATATACCCATGCAAAGCCACTCCAGCTTGGAAGAAAACACCACAGGAACCTTAGAGGTCTAAAGATAGACTGGACATTGTGTTCCATTAACAACCAAATTAATGGCTACTATTCATTACTGTGAGAAGGATGCCAGCTCACTGGCAGTGGTCTGCATGCTGTTTTCCAGGTATTTCTAAAAAAAAAAAACAAAAAAAAAACGAGTGCATTTTCCTGTCCTTGGGTAGTCATTTGGGGGTTTTGAATAATCTGTTAACCGTCTTCAGTGGTTTCCTGAGTGATTTTGAGAAACCAGTAACTCAAAGCAGGGGTGGAAGGAAATGAAGGGAAGAGAGGAGCTTTACTGGTCCTGTGAGAAACCTTCCATCATCGGGTTATGTAATTCTGCAATGTTATGAACATTATAGCATCCAAATTCTGGTCAAATGTACTGTAAAACAATTAGCATTCCTCTATAACCAAATGCTCTACAAAATCTGACCTCTTGCAGGAATCAGATGTCAAAAATTCACATTTTTTAAAGTAAAAGAGCAAATGTGTTTTCTTGGTATTCTCAGTTTGGACTCATATTTCAGGTAGACAACATGATTTACCTTCCTGCAAAATAGGCTTTTTATCGAACTAAACCCAGAAGCAGTGCAATAACCACCCTATCCATGTTTCATGTACCTGCTGATGATAAAACTTGCTTATTTTAGGGGAAACAGAAAAATTACTACAACCAGGTGGGAATAAAACTGTGTCAAGACATTTGAATTATAAGGATGATAACTTAGGTGTCTCCAAGTGATTCCAAATACACATACATTTCCTACCTTATCTGTACGTGTTTTATGTTTCTCATTAAATGTTCTCAGTATCTTGTTGCACTAGTTTTGAGAAGGGGCCTTGTATAAATGAAAATGTATCATAAAACCATGGTGGATATATGTATCTTATTTATGTTAGATAGAGCCACCAAATGTATGGCAATTTGTTTGTATCTTCCTTTTCTCCCCAGGTGGTGATTACATTAAGAAATTTATGTAGAGTGAAATTATTTTCACAAGAAGCATTAAACAATTCTAAACATTATTGTTGAGCACCAAATCAGGTTTGCATTTTCCCAGGTGGCTGGAATTATGTTGGCTAAAACTTCCTAAAAAGCAACTCCCATTTAGAGAGCAAATAATTTTGTGCAATTAATTTCTTTTTATTTTACTTCAATCTTATTGTTTTATTCTTTGTGAACATATTATTGTTTTTAGAGACAGTAAAACAGAAACAAAAACAAATGAGTATTACCTCTGATGCATACAATTGTGTTAATGTTAGTAGTAGAGTGTCATTCATATATACTAAAATAAACTTTCTTCCCAGAAAAGGTGGAATCTGAGAAAGACTCTGAAAATGTGTTCATTCCACAAAGTTTGAAACAGAAATTTGCCTTTGAGGACCTTATATCCAATCCAAAGACAACTTATGACCATTTAGTATTGTGAGATATGTAGGTTGTGCTCAGTATAGTATTGTCTGCCAATACTGTACTGTTCTCCCTGGAATTCAGCTAAAGTAATAACATCACATACCTGCCATTCCCTTGGAGACTAGAAAAATAAGATGCCATTCCCAGGAGAGCCACCTACCAAGCAAGTGTTATACAGATAAAATTCTTAAGTACAGCAGGTTTTTCTTCTCCTCTGATTCATCACTCTAATTTTCTTTTAATCATAAGCCCTATGACTATTTGAAAATTCAAATTTTAAAAAAGAAAACCTTTTTTAAACCTTGAGCACCATTTGTGTAATTTCAGCCATGACATATTATTTCATGGGTATACTCCAGAAGTTCTAATTCACTGCTTTTCAAATGTTAATGTGCATGTGGTTCACCTAGAGATTTTGTTAAAATCAAATTTTTATTTATTAGGTCTGGGATAGAGCCTGAGAAGCTGCCTTTATAGCAAGCTCCCAAGTGATGCTGACGCTGTTGGGTACCAAGATCCTAAGCATTTCCTCTTGAAGAATGGTCAGTAGATTATCCCATTGTTTTACAATAGTTAGTTCTAGAAGTACAGAGATACTCTAAGATATGGAACACTATTGTCTTATCCCATTTTCTATTGCAAATATAAGATTAGGCAGTTTATAAAGAATACAAGTTTATTTGGCTCACTATTCTGTAAGCTGGAAAGTTCAAGAATATGCCACTGGAATCCAGTCAGCATCTGGTGAGGGCTTTCTTGTTGCATCATAGCATGGTGGAAGGCAACACATGGTGAAACACAGGAAGCGTGCTGTAGCTCATGTTTATAACAAAGCCACTACAATGATAACCCATTAATTCGTTAATCCAAGAATAGAATAATCCAGATCCTTCATTACCTGATATATGTAGGCCAAACATCCTGGTTCTCAATGCTGCTTCAATGGGAATTGAGTTTCAACATAGGTTTTAGAAGGAACAAACCTCATCCAAATCATAGCAACAATTTTCTTATACAAACACAGATCAACTGTTTATCTCAAAAATGATTATATTTATCTGGCAGTTTCCTTTATTTTAATTGCCTTCTACTGGACATTGGGAAATACATGGTCAGTAGATTATCCTCTTACAGATAAGAGTAAAAAATTCTGGAATTTTTGTTCGCCTTCAACAAATGATTGTGAGGCCGTAAGTCACTTTCTAATTTATGATGTTCATTAAAGCACTGCAAAATATCCCAATTCTTGTCTCTTTTTTTCCCCAGGCTTCTGGAAGGCCTTAAAAGCTATACAACCTTTGAAAATTGGCACTGCCATGTGCCTTCTTTGGCTAATAAAGTGTGAGAAAATTAGGTATGTAGTACTTCCAGGTAGAAACATTAAGAGCCAGTGCACAGTTTGGCAGCAACCCTGTTTCCTGTTTTCATGATCTTGGAAACATATCCCAATACAGAACCTCTATCAGACTTAGGTCCCTAAGTGATTATAAGAGTTATAGACACACACCCCCCCACCCCCGTCATTTAGGCCCCCAAACACCATGTAACATAAGTGATAAATAATTAACTGATATTTGAGAGATACTTGTTAATGCAGCATAGCTTAACCCATCCTGACTTTATACAATAATTAAAACTACCTCTGAGAAATAATTCTTAGAAAGTTCAAATGAATTGTATGCAAGCTATTTTACAACTATAGACTGTTTTTAGAATGTAAGAAGTTAAATATCTGAGGTGATGCATATACTTTGAAGGGGAAATCAAAGTAATCAGTTTGTAATTATATGATCCATTTTGAGCATCCTTTATTAAGTAATTTAATTTTGTATTTATTAAGCAACTATATAGATACTCCTTGACTTATGTCCCAGTAGACCTATTTTAAGTTGAAAATATTATAAATGAAAAAATGTGTTTAATATACATGACCTATTATTCATCACAGCTTAGTCTAGCCTGCCTTAATTGGGCTCAAAACTCTTACATTATCCTTTAGTTGGGCAAAGTCATAATGAAGTATTGAGTATCTCATTTAAGTTATTGAATACTATACTGAAAGTGAGAAACAGAATGGGGGTGTTGGTACTTTCACAACATCATAAAGTCAAAAAATGTAAAGTTGAATTGTCGTATGTGTAGAGCCATCAATATAAAATGACTATACAAGAAAATACATTAGGGCATAGATGAGAAGAAAATCTGGTTGGTGGCATTTTCACGTCTCAGGGATGGGTGTGGAAGAAATAAAGAGATAGTGTTTTCACACTCTAATTTTAGATTGGTCAGAATCATCTTGCAACAAAAGACCAGGATATGTGTAAAACATTTCAGGCAAGATTTAACCTGAAGAGACAGGTTGGATTCTTATCACAACGAAACTGAATGAAAAAATTCTGAAACCTCTAGTTTGAATTGCAGATTATGTCCGGACAAGACAACCCTGAAAATTATTTCAGTCTAGGGAATCCAAAACAATTATGTAAATGAGGCTGATACTTCCCATTCTATTTTGTTTAAGGTGAATGTGGGGCAGTTTAACTATTGTAAGTTTCTATAATATTTACTGGCAGAAACATCATCACATGGGTTAATGAGTTTATTAAAATTGATGGTGAAAAAACAAGAGTACGTGTCTTGTTGATATTGGATAGTCTCCCTTAAATCATAGTCTTTTCAGCTTTCATATGAAGCTACATTCTGACCTTTATTGTATCAAATTACTTCAGCTCCTGAAAGATATTAATATAACTTATAATACATTTTGTCATCTCAGTAGAAGATTCTGAATAAGACTGGTCAGTTTAGAAGCATGGAAGAAATTAGTTCCAAGTTATTTCTTTGTGACTGAAATTGCAAATGTCAGATTTCATTTCAAGTGGCCAGAACTGAAAGAGCTCATTTTTTCCTTCATACAACGTAGGGTATCCCAGAAGTCTTTGTGCTTTAAGTAGCCCAACTTTGCTATACTGAAACTTTAGGACTTTTTTTTATTGAGCACCTACAACATAGCAAATCCTATTTTAGCTGCTTGAGATAGTATCATAATCAAGATAGACATAATACCTGCTTTCACAGAGCTTCTGATCTCACGGAGATGTCAGAACAATGAGTGAATGTTTATGAGATGTGAATAACTACTATAGAGATGTCCTCATTGCTACATTACAAATTATCCCAACATTTCATAGTTTAAAACAATACCTGTTGAATTATGTCTAATGGACACTGTGAATCAAAAATTCAGGCAGGGTGTGGCTGGGCAGTTCTTCTACTCTTTGGAGTGACTAAAATCACTCAGTGGGACTCAGCTGGTGGACTGGATGACATAGAGGATACAAAGATTCACAAGTTTGGTGTTAGGAATGGCTGAAAGACTGAGTTCAGATGGGGCTGTCAACTCTAGCATCCATACGTGGTATCTCCAGCCTGGTGGTCTGAGGGTAGTTGAATTTCTTACATAGTGGCCATGTTCCCCCAGATCAAGTATCTCAAGAAAATTAAGTGAAAGCTTTGTAACTTTGGGAACCTAATCTAGGATGTCACACAGCAAAACGTTCAGCAAGTTCTTTTGTTACAAGTAAGTTAGGAAGCCAGCCTAAATTCAAATTGAGGAAAATCAGACTCCATTTCTAGATATGGGAATGGCAAATTCCCATTGTAGACAGCTCTGGAAAGGGAGATACTTTTTATGGTGGAAGGAGGGAATTCATAGAGATAAAGTTAAGAAGGAGCTGGTTAGAACAGTAGTAGGAGGAGTTATAGAGTATAAGTACTTCCTGAAAAGGTGCTAAAATGGAAAGGAATTTGCTAAATTTGGGGAAGTGGAAGAAAGAAGGAAGAGGAGAAACTGAAGGTGAAGAAAAAAAAAAAAAAAAAAAAAAGACCAATGTACCTGGATCCCAAAGGGTCAGGGAGAATTTGATTTTCTAAAGTGAGATTTCAAAGGTCTGATAGCATCTTGAAAACCATGTTAAGATATTTGAATGTAATACTGGGAGTAATAAAAATCCATTTTTTAAGCAGGAGGTAACATGACCTAATGTTTTTATGGGTCTTTCAGAATGGATTGGTGGGGTCAAGTCTAGATCAGTTAGAAAATTGCAGTCCAAGCTAGAGATGAGGGTGACCTGAATTTATGTGACAGCAGAGAAGTAGATATATTAGAGTTCTATTTCGAGCCATAATTGACAGTCCCTTTTGGTGGATTGAACATGGAGGGGTGAGGGTTGTGAGGTATATTAGTTTCTGGGGTTCCTGTAACAAATCACCACAAACTGGGTATTTTAAAAACAATACAAATTTGTTCTCTTAACAGTTTTAGAGACTAAGCTATCAGCAGAGCTATTCTCTCCCCTGCTCCCACCAAAGCCATAGGGGAGAATATGTTCTATGCCTTTCTCTCAGCTTCTTGTAGTTGCTGGAAATCCAACATCCTTTATCTTGTATATATATCATTCCAATTTCTTCCTCTGTCATTGTATAGAATTCTCTCCATGTAACTGTTTTTGTCTCTCTTCTCCCCTTCTTATAAGGACACCAGTTCTATTGGATTAAGGATCTACCCTACTCCAATATAAGCTTATCTTGCTTGCATTTGGAAGACCCTGTTTCCTAATAAGGTCACATTCACAGGTATTTATGAATGTGGGGCACACAATTCAACACACAATATGAGGAAAAGATGGGGATAATCTACTATACCTTCCAGTATACCAGGGCAAATACCTGTAGAAGCAAGGGCAAGCTACAGGAAGCAATCAGGAATCAAGGGTTTCATTTTACCTAGGGTATGTTCCAGCTGACTCTGAGACACCTGATTAGAGGGATCAAGCAGGTAGTTGAATTGGGAAGTCTGAAGGTTGCAGAAGGAAAATCTGGCAGATGTTGTGGGTACTGTGCCCTACGGAGTGACAAACAAACAGAGTAACTGATAAGAACCGAGAAAAAAATTCAAGTCCAAGAAACCTAATGTTCAATCTCTCAAGACATAGGAGGAAAAAAAACAACTTGGCTGATGGTGTGCTGGTGAAAGTTGAACAACCAGTTCTCCGTGGGTAGAAGAGGAAAGCCCTGATTTGTAGAGTTTGCCAATTCCTGTGGTATAAATACTCTGATCATGGTCAGCTGACTTGAAAACCTCCTGAAAATTTAAATATTGTCTCTTTCAAGTTAGTACAGACTAGCTATAGTGTACCTCTGAAGTCAAGGTTCAATTTCATGGTACTTATTATTTAAGCTAAACAATTAGCTTATCCTCTGTGGGCCTTGACATCTTTATCATAAAATGAGTGGCTGGTCTTACATAACCTAAATCCCAACTGCAAAGCTTTTGTTTTATCCTGATAATAAGGTTCTTTGTACAGCATATATGATTCTTTTTAATTTGATAGTTGAATGTGTACTGTATAGGTAGGTAGTGACATTCCTGTTCATTGACTATCAGCTCCCGATTTATAAATTCATATTCAAATACATGAAGGTGGAAGACTGAAAAAGGCTTTCTCATCTTCGGTAGTCTTATCTGTAGGGGTCTTTAGTGAAACGCAGTATTTCGCTTTTTCAGCAACACTGCTAGTATTTATCCTCTTTATCAGCAAAAACAATTAGAAAGGTAGATCATTCTAAAAGCTACATTTGACTAATAGCTTTCTGAATAGCCCATTTCATCATCATTATCAGTTACTTTGATTCTTACTAGACCAAGTGGTGAGTAAAAATCTTTTATTTTCCACTTTTTAGGTATGAAACTTATACAAGATGCTTGATCTCCCTAAGATTCAGCTTTTTTCTTCTGTAAAATGGAGGAAGTAAAAACAAACTCAGAACTACTCCTAATACACGCAGCCCCATGCAGAGTACAAGGGGAGACTAGTGTCCTACCCCAATCTGGTCCCTGCCCTCTTCTTCTCTATCCCAAACCCCAGGGACTTCACAAGAAAGCATATGGAAAATCCAGTTGGCAAGTCCAAGTTCTATTCATCTTTCCCTCAACTGGTCGCTGCCCTAAGGAGTGACCTACAGGCTACTATTCAGTCAAAGCCTGCCCCTAGGAGTGAAGAGCCCAGGAAGGTCCTGAAATAAGACTCACTATCATTAAGGCAAAGGATTCTGAAGTCACTGGACTCAGAACATATCTAGTAAGAGAAGGGGTGCAGGTCCTGGTGGTTTTTTTCTGCTTGACCCTTCGTACTGGGTGGGTCATGGCTGGAGAAGGATTTAAGGTAAACTTCTAAACACAGAGCCAGGGTTTCTCCAGCCTTACTTGTCTAAGGGTAATACTGTCAAAAATGCCTGGTTTTTATATCAATTTCTGAGATAAATCATAGGAAAGAAACTAGTACATATTTGGCACATAGTAGGTGCTAGAAATAGTGGTTTCCATTTCTTCCCTAAATAATATTTGACTAAAAAGAGCACATGGATTAAATATATTAAATTATGTATTAAGTATAATGTGTAATCAAAAAATATATTAATTAAGATATATTAGATATATGTGAAAATATATAATTAAAAATAAATATATGTGATAAATATAGTCTTTATATTGTGGAAGCCACAGGTATGTATCTTTGTTCTGTGCTTTGGTAGGTGTTACAAGCTTGTTGAAGAAAGAAGACACTTAAAAAGTGTAACTATCCAAAATTTATAAAATTTTCAAAATGATACATGTGTTGGCTCTGTGGAGTACAGAGAAGTGGGAGAATTTGAGCTTGGATTCTTAAATAAAGCCACCAAGGCTTTCATCTGAGCTAGCTGTGCATTTCCCAGATCCACAGCCTCTGTGTGGGGGAAGGTGCAATTCCCATGGGATTCTCCACTGGGAAACCTGTGGAGAGGGAAACACATCAGGACTTGCTGATTGACCTTCCCAGGCATGTCTACTTTTCTGCAAGCTTGAGGACCATTACCTTCTATCAGAGCTGTCTGTGTCCTGGCTTCCCCACAAACCTCTTGCCTTAGTATCTGCATTCACCCCAGACTATCTCAAGGCAGCTCCAACCTTGGCAAGCAGTGTAATTCCACTTTCTTCTCAGTCTGAGCAAGGCCCCATGTAAGTCCTTAGAGATGCTGCCACACATTCTTTACACCAGGAGGAACATCCCCTAGCTATTGCCTCATTACAGAGCCCTCTGCAGAGAATACTTATGTCTGCTTCTGATGTTTTTTACAAATTATATTTCTATATTCCAATCTGTTCATATCTTCTCAGACTTTGCATTGTATGATCGATATTAATTCTATTATAAACAACAAAAAACACAAAAAATAACCTCATGATGGATAAAGATAAGGCAGATGTAGTTCATATTCAAGGGGAAATGAGAAGCTACATCAGAATGTTAGTGCAGAAAAGAAATAAGAAATAAAATAAATATTGGTGACTAACTTCTATTTTTGATGCTAGAAAAATGAGTCATTGAAGGTTTGTTTTTATTTCTATACTAAACAAAAAGTCAAAGAAGTTACTCAGAGATTTTTAATTAGTTTTTGCTTTCAAGTTGACCTTATAAAGGAAATGATCCATGGACTATCAATGAACCAAAGCAAATACAGTATTTATGAGAGAAAGGAGAAAAGGGGAAGAGAAAAACTGAATGTTCTGTGAACAATGAATGTTGGTTGCTTTGGATAAACTGGCTAACAGATCAACTGAACTATCTAAGCTCAAGCAGGTGGACTGGGCATTAAATAGAATACATTTTATTTTGTTTTGGCTAGGGGGAGGGTTCTTGACAATTTAAGTATGACCTAAGTGGTAAGCCCTTTCTCTAGGAAGCCAGTATGCCTCCTTCATTAGTATCTCTATCTTCCTTCAGCCATAAAACTCCACTTTCCTCTTTAGAAGTTCTCAAGTGCATTATATATAAACAATTTAATTCCATTTTTAATATAAAATATTGTGAAAATCAGGCAGAAAAATCACCCTTTAAATATAATTTTTCTATCAGGAGATATTTCCTTGCAAACTGTTTTATGTTTATTTTATATAATCACAATTCTAATTTTATATCTTGTTTTTAACCTTCTGTTCTGTTATGTCCCACTGAAGACTTCTCTGCAAAGTTTTTGACTTCATAATTTCCTCACACTTGTAGCATCTCCGTGGGGCTCAGGAAGACATTAATAACCTACCCCCACCTTCATCCCCCAAACAACACTTAGTACTTAGAGAATCAGAAGTTTACAAGAAGCAAGGAAGGTGTCTTAAGTAGCTTAAAGGTTACTTGTGGAGGTGAAAACTGGCTGGATATATGGGTCCAGAGCTCTAAGCTAAGACCAATAAGTATAAGTCACAGGGAAGTGACAGAACTCCAGCTTCTAAAGCAGCTTGAGACTTTCCAGGTTGTCTCATGGGTAGTTAAATTTCTGTTACAGGAGGTCAAGTGCAATGGGAAGGACCACCTACTGGAGACATTTCTGTATGGATCTAAGCATGGAATGGGGGGCAGAAATGAAAGCATCTGAGAACCCTGACCTGAGGTATGCCCCCAGTGGCCTACCTCCTCCAGCCATACCCTACCTGCCTACAGGTTACCACACAGCAAATCCATTCAAGTGGATGGATGCATTGATCTCATAAACCAATCATTTCACCTCTAAACTTTCATGCATTGTTTCATACATGACTTTCAGGGGATACCTCATGTCTAAACCATAATTCTTGTTATTATTATATCTCACAGTTTTGAGCATTGACTGCACTCAGCTAAGTAGTTCTTGCTCAGGATCTCATGTCAGACAGTGGCTAGAATTCTGATTGTCTTGAGAACTTTCTTATTCCTATGTCTGGCATCTAGGCTACCAAACCCAAAGTGGCTGCAGGACTGGAGCATCTAGGTATTGAGACATCTCTTTCTATGTCTGTGTGGTATTCCCAGCATGGTGATTTTAAGCAGCATACTTATTACATGGCAACTCAGAGTTAGAGGAAGCATCAGACAGAAATTTTATGGCCTTTCATGATCCAGTCTTGAAAAGCCACATAGGATCTTTTCTGGTATCCTTATCGATTGGGATGGTCACAAAGAACTCCCAAGATTCAAAGGGAGGTCTCCAATCTTGGTGGGGGAAATGAAAAATTTCTGGAAGTTCATGTGGGACCAGAGATATTCTCATGGCCACTTTTGGAAAATACAATCTGACACATGGGCTTTCTAGAGGAAAATGGTTTTCTCACTCAACTCATGTTGAGTTCTTTGAGCTTGGTCCTTGGCCTTAGGAACATTGAGCTAGCATAATCATGAATCTCCTCAAGGTGCCTCAATCCTTTTCTGCCATGGATGTCTCTGATATGGCGGTCATAACAGAGTTTGTGATCTTTATGTAAGGAGAGAGCAATCCAGAACTGAGAGAAGGGGAAATAAGTAGAACTAAATCAATAGTGACATTTGTGAGTAGTGCAGGAAGCCATGTGTGGGGGAAGGTGCAATTCCCATGGGATTCTCCATTGGGAAACCTGTGGAGAGGGAAACACGTCAGGACTCGCTGATTGGCCTTCATCTGCAGACTGGGAAACTATGAATTTTATATTTCTACTATCTGCATCAGTGGGGAGCTGTGTTCAGCTGTGAACATAATGAGTCATTGGCAATAGTTGAAATTCACAAAGATTTATTATGTAAAAGACAACTGAAGATCAACAGTCCAAGGCAGTTGCACAAATGTTTCCATTTTTGTGATCTATTTTCTTGCTTTGCTTTTATGCTTTCATTCAAAAGATCACAACAGTCCAAGGTGGCTGCTGGAATTTCAGCCATATCTTAGGCTACAGGAATGAATGAGCAAGAAAACTTCATCCACTGCCTTTTAAGTAGGTTTCAAAGTAAATGTGTATCTATATCACTTTGGCCCAAACTCAGTTGCATGGGTTCACTAAGTTACAAACAAGGCTAGGAGATATAGTTTCTTAATGGGAGATGTTATCCAAGGCTTTGGTTTCTAAAGACAAAATGTGAAAGTTAATATTTGAATGCAATCTGCATTCTCTGTCATATTTCCTACTTAAGAGATAAAAAAAGATACCCACTAAGTAAAGCATAAAGACCTTTCTAGTGATACTTAATTGTATAACATTTCTTTTAATTGACTACAAAAAATAAAGAGATGTATTTCAATATTTTGAAATCAGAAGTAGAAAGTACATTTTGTTGAATCCATTTCTCCACTCTACAAATTGTGTTTTAAACCTCCCCTAATTTCAAAGCATATTTCACTCTTTGGGTATAAACAACTAAAGAAACAGCCATCTCAAGAGATAAGAGAACGGTCTGAAATATCAAAGAGTGGGACTAACTCTCTGAAACACTTAGTGAGCTGGTCCACGTACTGTGTGTTTCTGATCCTATGTGATGAAGCTGGAAATTTAGGTC
The DNA here is from genome assembly GCF_001458135.2 of Marmota marmota marmota. Lineage (NCBI taxonomy): Eukaryota > Metazoa > Chordata > Mammalia > Rodentia > Sciuridae > Marmota > Marmota marmota. The sequence continues at coordinate 41,234,971 of NW_026000026.1, read as the reverse complement.
ATTGTCAATGTTAAAATATTTGTTTAGTGTTATATATGAATGCACATGACTGAAAAGGCTATGACATATTCTTCTAGATTTTTCCACCTGCAAACATCTTACCTTAGAGGCCCAGCAGCAGTTTCATTTCTTTTCTGAAGCTTCCCCCACCCCCAGCACCTATGTTCTGCCTTCTCTCTCTTCTCTGTACTTAGGGACTGTTTGTATTTAACAGTTAGCACCAACATTTAACACACATTAAGCCAACATTTCACATTACTGTCAAACATTTCAGTACTGAGTTGTGGCCTATTTGTGTCCCATGTTGAGTTCTTTGAGCTTGGTCCTTGGCCCATATTTTTTTCCTGGAGTTTCTTTCAGCAGTGGTGGGGGATGGGGGTCCTAGGGATTAAACCCAGTGACACTGTGAATATACCCCCAATTCTTTCTTTTTGTTTTTGAGACAGGGTCTCACTAAGTTTCTGAGGCTGGCCTCAAACTTGAGATGGTCTTGCCTCAGCCTTCTGAGTCATGGGGATTTCAGGTGTGCACCACTGATTTGTCTAACCACTGTAAAACTGTTTGAACTTACCTATTAAAGTTGCACATACGCATATTTTGTGACCCAGGAACCCCACTCTGAGATATATATTAAACAGAAATCATACATACATATTTAAACAACAACCAAAAATTCACTAGAATGTTCAAGGCATTATGCATGATAACCCCAAACTGGAAACTACCCATAGATCCATAACAGTATAATGGATAAAGAAATCGAATGTTGTAGTGTATTCATCCAATGGAATATTATATGACAACAACAGAAATGTACAAACTATTTTCACATGCAAACAACATGAATGAATCTCACAGACATATTGTTGAGTGACAGGAGCAAAGCATAAAATAAATCTTACTGTATGCATCATTTATGTAAGTTTGAAAACAGGTGAAATTGGTCTGTCCTATTAGAAATCACAATAGCTGTAACCCTAGCTGGGGAGGGGAAGGATGCACAGTGAGGGGTTCTAAGGTGCTGCGAATTTTCTATTTGTAATCTGAGTTCTAGTTACCTGGTTCAGTGTCTTCACTTTGTGAAACAAGTGAGATGTATGCTCATGGTTTGTGCATTTTCATCTGAGTATGTTGTACCTTAATAAAAAGCTTACTTGAAAACAAATACAAGATAAATAAACTCTAGCTATTATATGTAGGCAATCACCCATTTTCACATCACCTTGTGTTACTGGGCACTTGTAAAAAGGGGATTTTAGACTCTCAAGAAAATCTCCAAACTCACAGCTCTAATATTCTATGGTTTGAAGATTCTAATAAAATCACATTTAAAAAAAAAAAAGATGTTAGGCCATTGGAGGAAGTTCCAGTTGCCTAGAAAGGGGTTCTAGGGAAGCCGGCCCTCTGTTCTGGAGCTCACAATCACCTGTGTGTTTCAAGTCCTGGGGGCAATCAGTGGGTTTCAGGGCAGAGCATCTTTTACAGAGGGAAAGGCCAAAAGGCTGGGGTACTTACTATATTTCTTCTGCATTCACTTTTTTCCTGACCCTGTTCACAACTCTCTAGGCTGGTACCCTTTGCTTTCAGGGTGATAGCTGGTTGGGAAAAATGCCTGTATTTCTCTTTCTTCACTGGTTTCTGTTTTAACTTTCCCTTGTATAGCCACTGCTGTGAACTCACACATCCTTTTCGTGGTGTGTTCCTCACCCCTAATAGCTAAGCCTGCCAGGTTTGCTATTTCTGCTAGTGCACAGCATTTCAAAATTAAAAATTTTTAAACATTCTTATTATCTGCCTTCCCTTTCAATGGCATAATTGTCAGTTTTGATGTACTACACTACTCAGGAAAAAATACTCTAAGAGAGAAAATAAAGAAAAAAGTACTACAGACAGGATGGAAGGTGGAGATGGACAGGGGACCAGTTGCTCCCATCCCATCATTTCGTCATGAAGCACTCTATACTCATATCTGGGTACAGGTTACAGGAAGCACAACCAATACCCAGCAAGCTCTCCACAAGCTCCCGGCCTATAGGGGACGTAAGATATGGGCAAATGCATATATGATCAACAAGAAAACCCCAAATTAATAATAATGCAGTGAGGAAATGGAACAGACACAAGGGACACCAAATGGCCTTGGGGCACTCCGGGATAGTTTGATAACAAAGTCTCGCAGAAGGCACACAGGTTAAAATTGGAAACACCTTCAGCACAACCCAAGTCTGAGAAAATGGTTTGAGAGATTAATGGAGCATGCAGCAGGCTGGCTTCATAATCATGAAATATAGAGAGCAGAAAAGTTGGCCCTGTGCCCTTTACTTGGGGTCTTATACCATGGAAGATTATTTCTGAGGAAAAGGGGAATAGCTAAGGGTTATCACATGAAACTAAGGCAATTTTTAAGCAAGAGGTAAAATCTGGTCCATAGCAGAAGAGTTGTTAAGACAAAATTCACGAATGTTCTCTTGCTCACCGTACTTAAAACTTCGTTGTGGAAACTTGGCCTCTCTCCTTCTCAGTCTGAAGTACATCCAAGTCCAAGTCCTGCTGGCTCTGAGTCAAATGCATTAACAGCGATTCCAAGAGGGAGAGACAGGGGAAGGTAAAGAATAGCAGTTCTCTCCTTCCACCCTCCACTCCCATCCCTGACTAATTGTAAAACAACCTAATCCAGCCATTAAAGAATGAGCCGGATGCAATAGGACCAACTTCATCCATTCTGATTTCTGAGATTTTCTGATAGGCAAACCAGTTCAGTACATTAGAGAAGAATAGCCCAGGGCCTTTTGGAACAGCATGAAGTAAAATACAGCACTCAAGAAAATGTGTCACTGCCTTGTTAAAGGATTGCTGCCTATAAAACCACCAAAAAATGAAAACTATTATAAAGCTTCATAGTATAAATCATAAGAACAAACTTTTTAATGGAGTTTACCATTTGCCTGCTAACATTCTAAATTCTTTATAGTCTCTTCCAACTCCAACCCTGTGATGGTAGGATGACTATGCCTCATTTAGAAAATAAGGAAACTATGAAGGAGAGGAATAGCCATTTATTCATTCCCCAAATATTTTTGAACTCCTATTACATAGATATAAGAAGTCTATTCAATTCTAAATGTATGCTAAACAGCAGGCAGGGTCAGGAACATGTATTAACTTGCTGGTGCTGCTATAACAAAATATCACAGAATGGATGGTTTGAACAACAGAAATTATTTTCTCACAGTTTAGTTTCTCATAGTTCTCATAGTTTGGGAGGCTAGGTGTCAGCGGGTCTGTTTTCTTCTGAGGCCTCTCTCCTTAGCTTGCAGGTGGCCACCTTTTTGTAGTGTTCTCACAGAGCCTTTCCTTCAGATGCGGTGCCCTTGAGCTCCCTCTGTGTGTCTAATCACCTCTTCTTGTAAGGACACCTGTCAGATTGGATTTGAGCCCACCCCAAGTTCCTCACTGTAACTTAATTACCTCTTTAAAACTTTATGTCCCCAGACACATTCTGAGGCATGGGGCATTAGGGCTTCAACATATGAATTTCCGGGGGAGGAGTGTGCACAATTCAGCTGGGAGGACAGTTGTATTCCTTACCAGTGTCGCCGGGGGGTTTTAACTTTATTCCTCTAAACTGGAGCTGAAAGGTTTCTTTCGCCCAGCAGCATCATACTTACAAAAAGGGGGAAGATTTCAAGGTCTAAACCCTGAGAACTCACGGGGTACAGTGGAGGACAACACCACCGAAGCAATCTGCCCATGTTGTTTGCAACCCAACAGTTCACCAGCTACAGTACCGTGATGGCTCGTGTGGACCAACAGAAGCAGTGGCAGCCAAGTGCCCGAGTATCTGACAAAAATTCTAAAAAAAAAAATCTGCTTAAAGTGTGTGTGCGTGTGTGTGTGTGTGCGCGCGCACGCATTCCTCTCCTCTGAATGGATCAAAACTAAGTAAACTGGATTTCAACAACCCTGCCACACAAAGCTGACTTCATGCCTTCGATGATTCCTTCAGGGCTTGTCACGTTCACACTTGCTCTCAGGCACTTCAAATGCTGTTGATTTATTCCTCCATGAATTTGAATGAGGATAACAGTGCAGAGCCCTGTTGCTCCTGCTCTTTGGATGGGATTTTACGCTCTATCAGCCAACTTATTAAGAGCACCTATTCCTTCCAGTTTTCCGAATTTATTCTGAGTATATTTTCTCTCGGTCTCCTTAATCTCAAAATAAAGAGCTTTAGGACCCAGTAGTGTATTATATTTACCAAAATATTCATTTAGTTCAATCCCTCAAGACAGCTTGGAAGAACCATTTAAAAATGTTGAGAGTATTTGTGAATGTGGCTGAGCAATCTCAATACCTTGCCTGCATAATGCTTTGAAAATATGTTTTGAACATTTTTAGATTCCTTTAGAAGGCAAGGAAATAAACAGCTCGATACAGTCATTCATAGGAAGATAAAGATCATTCTTTGCATGTGTGTGTCTCCATGTTTTTATCTCCCTTTGAAACCCATTGCAAATATTCAATATTTGGAAATATGGTTCTTACATGGCATCATGGCTGTTTGTCTCAAAAACCAGCAGATAATTTGGTGCAGTCTAACTTCCTCCTGCCTTAAACTGAAAAGACTGACTTGGGGCACAGAAAGACAAATACCACATGTTCTTGTTTGTGTGTGGAAGCTAAAAAGTTGACGTCCTAGCAGTAGAGAATAGAGTAGTGGTTACCAGGATCTGGGAAGAGTTGGGGATGGGTGGATGGAGAGAAGATTATTAATGGGTACAAGGGTGCAGTTGGAAAGAGGAATAGCTTGTAAGGTTCTGTAAACCTGTAGAATAACTCTGGTTGACAATAATTAACTATATTTTGAAATACCAAGTAGATAGGTGCTATGGTTTAGATGAGGTGTTTCCCAAGAGCACATGTGTGAGACAGTGCGGAGGTGAAATGATTAGATTATGAGAGTTGTAACCTAATTGGTGGATTAGTTCATTTGACAGATTAATAATTTGAAAGTACTACTGTACTGGGTGATAATTGTAAACAGGTAGATGGTGGCTAGAAGAAGTAGGTCACTGGGAACATGCCTTTAGAGATTCCTTGCTTACTCCCTCTGCTTCCCAGAGGCCATGAGCTGAGCAGCTTTGCTCCTCCATGCCCTTCTGCCATGCTGTTCTGCCTTATCTCAGACCCACAGCAATTGAGTTGGCCGGCCACGGACTGAGACCTCTGAATCCTCGAGCCCAAAACAAACTTTTCCTCCTCTAAGTTGTTCTAGTCAGGTGTTTTGCTCACAGTGACAAAAAGCTGACTAACACAAAATGATTCTGAAGGTTATCAGCATACAGAAATTTTTAAGTGTTTGTGATGATGGATGTGCCAATTACCCTGATCTGCTTGTTAGATGATGTGTACATGTATTGAGATGTCACAATCAGCTCCACAAATAGGTACAATTATGGCATGTCAATTAAAAACAATAAAAAATGAAAGAGCAGCCACCTGCTGATCTGTGAGAAGCCTTTCTGTGTGCAGGACAGGATGCTTCCCAGCCTTCTGCAACCTGTCCTGAGTTCCAGCATGGACTCCCTCTGTCCTAAGAGATCATTTCACATCCCATTGCCTCAAGTTCCTTCTCATTAAGATGAAAGTAACTCCACCAGTTTCCTCTACCGCAGGAGGATTATGTGGAACAATTAGGGTTAATTAATTAATTGGGGAACAACCACATGAGAGAGATAATGAGGATTTCTGCATTTCCTTGGCTTTGGCTAAGGCCACTCCTAAATCAATTTTAATCAGAAGCTTAAGGCCTCAATTTTTCATTATCAGTCACCCTTTGAGGTTTAAAATGAACATGAATCTCTTGAATATAATTTTCCCTAAATCAGATTCTTTCCCCCTGCAAGACTAATTTCTAGTGCCTACTTCACTGAGTTAATCAATAAAACATCTTGCATTGAATTTAGTAGTACTACTGTGAATTAAGGAAAATGACAAGGACTTTTTTCTTTATTATTTAAATGCTTTGTTATTGTCCTCATTGCTTATTTATGCCAAATGGAAGAAATCCCACAGTGTAATATGGATTTGATGCTTTTCATCTTTTGTCTTCAGAAAAAAATCCTAGCCAAAATACAGGACAAAATAATGACAGACCTTGAATGGAAAGTCAATGAATGAAAAAAAAAATCTCTGATTACCTGCTGATTATCCAAATGCTGGTTTTCTAAGGTGTACATGATAAAGCTGTTTTCCTCCCTGCCTCTCTCCTGGTCTCACTGTGTTACTGGGAGATGGGATGGAGCATGCATATGTAGATGAAAGGACTGCATGGGTGGATTTGTTTCCCTTCTGCTGGGAGAGATGGGGCCAGTTCTAGGCTCAACCTCACACAGTGCGGTTTCAGGGCCTTAATCGTTACAGATCAGTGATGCCAGGTGGTGGACAAAGATCTATTTATTTACTGCCATCTTTAAACAGAATAGAACCTCTGATTTGCCTCCCGGAGAACAAAACTTTCAGCACCAGAACCAAGTCCCTTGCTTTTCCCCTCCTGCCACCAAACCAAATCAAACCAATTTCTTGCTAAAGGTACAGAAAGTACCTTTGGCTGTAAGTACAGCCTCCTCTGTTTTCCACTTTCCCCAGAAATACACTGTTATCATCTTCAAGTAAACATATTTCTCTGCTAATCAGTGTAGAAAAGCAGTTCGACTTCATTTAATTCATTCAAGTAATGTTTATCGATCACTGAAATGTGACATTCTATGAACTTCTGGGAAAACTGAGTTCTAGATATTGTTTGCTGTTTCGTAGCAATGTGATTTGGGGTGAAAAATTTAGCTTGGATGTTAGATGTTTTAAATTTCAAAATGAAAGCAGTGGATGATCTCTGAGTTCCTTCTTATTGCTTTATTATTAGTAGGAAAAAAATTGGACATAAGACAGATAAAAGCAAAGAGCTTTATCTGGAAGAATTTACCAAAATATTCTTTGAACCTACCAAAGTACAAGAATTTCTTTTCTGAGAAAATGAGCTCTAAGTATTCCCAGATTTGGACTTTAGATATTTAATTCCTGAAGAACTTTCATCTTCTCTCAAACCTTCTACTCGATCACTAATTCTTTAACCAGATGACCAGATTTACTGTTAAGAGGTGAAACAAATGGCTATGGGCTTTATCTTCTTTCCTTTCCATGTTGTTCTCCTTGCTACATTAATTTTGACCTTGTTGAGGCAGACTGGTAGTTAGTAGAATGTCACATGTCCATGGAATCTTTTTTTAATGTGTATGAATAAACTGATTAATAGAACTGATTAAAATATGGCTTGGTAGATTGCAAAAGGACCACAGATTCTTTCCCTCCCTGACTCCTTGATACTTGGGGTGATCGATTATAAAGCAAAATACAGTTAAACTGGTGAATCTGAGAATGAATGCTCAGCATAGACAAAGCAAGTTCGCAGGGAGAGCACATTGCTGTATAGTAAATGATCAGTGGCTTTTTGAAATGTAAACTTTATACCACAGAACAGAAACTTAATGCTGAATTTGCTATTTTCTGGAAGAAAAGGCAGAATTATAGTTTTATCTGTTGGTTTTTCCCCCCTAAGAGAAGCTTCCTCATGGGATGGATACAAGTTCTCATTACACTATTTCCTAATTTATTTAAAGTTCTAGCCAATCACTATCCACTTACTAACATGAAACTGCAAGTAAAACTTTCCTATTAAAGGCGCATGCACACATAAACACACACACACACACACACACACACACACAGTTGCCAGAGTTCAGGGTCATCTATCCAGGAGGCTGTATATTGTGATCTCTTAGACTCCAGCTCTGTTGTTTACTATGGATTTTTGCCAAGATAACCCTTGGCATCCTTCAAAGCTTTCTCTTTTAACAAAAGTGTCTCTGTAATGCAATACGCTTTCAAGGACTGAAATATAACCCTGATAGAATATAAAGATAACTCTTTGTAATAAATAAATGCAACGCTGTTTCCTGTGCTTTTGGAGGACAAAACTTAAAACAGTTTTCAAGTCTATTCAGAAAGACATAGGCCCCTGAGGCTAGTCAGTGACCTCTCCCACTCCATTGCAAAATCTTAGAAATTGTAAGAGGAATACACTTAGAAATGCACCACGGAACAGCATTTTGGTCACTGGCAGACTGTGTACATGATGATGGTCCCATGAGATTATAATGAAGCTGAAAATTTCCTATTCCTAACATTGTAGTTGTTGTAATATCAAAGTGCAACTCCTTAGTCACATGTTTGTTTTGATGTTGGTGTAAACAAACTACTACACTGCTACTCATATGAAAGCATAGCACATGTGATTATGCTACATAATACTTGATAATGATAACAAGCAGCTATGTTATTTATGTACTTACTGTAGTATACTTTTTATCACCATTTTAGTGTATACTCCTTTTACTTACGAACAAGTTTACTGTCTCTGTGTTTACCCAATCACTTGATGGCTTCATCTTCTCTTGTGCTTGATTTGTTCTCATGTCGTGTGTTCATCATGCCTAGACCACATCGTCTAGGTGTGTAATAGGTTATGCTATCCAGGTTTGTGTAAATATATTCTATGATGTTTACACAATCATGAAATTGCCTAACAAAGCCATTTCCCAGAACATATCCTGTTGTTAAGCAACGTGTGACTGAATTTAAGAACACATAATCAGGTTGGAAAACAAGAGGTATTTTTGGCAAATGGTATGATTTGAATGTCCCCTCTAAGACTCATGGTGAAATTTAACTTTCATTGTGGTGGTATGAAGAGGTGCGACCTTCAAGAGGTGATTTGGTTGTGTGGGCTCTGGATTAGTGTTGTTAATTTAGGAGTCGGCTATTGTGGGGATGAGTTCCTAATAAAAATGAATAAATTCAGCCCCCCTCCCTATTCTCTTTGTCTCTCTTCAGCATTGAAAATTGAACCCAGGGGCACTCTACCACAGAGCTACATCCGCAGCCCCTCTTATTTTTTATTTTGATATAGGGTCTTGCTAAATTGCCCATGCTGGATTCAGACTTGTGATCCTTCTGCCTCAACCTCCCAAATCGCTGTAATAATCAACTTTCTATTATAACAAATATGTGATCTAATCAATGTATAAAAAGAAAAGGTTTATTTAGCTTTGGAATTTTCAGTCCATGATCAATAAACCTTGTTGCTTTGGGCCTGTAATGAGACAGCACATCCTGGAGAGAACACATGGTGGAGTGAAATGTGATGTCACCTCATCATGGACAGAAAGCAGGAAGTCAATGTGAAGGGGACTGGTGTTCCCCAATCCCTCTTAAGAGCGTGTCAACAATGAACTGAAGACCTCCTACTAAGCTCCACCTCTTAAGAGGTTCCAGACCCTCCCAACAGTTCCACCCTGGGACCAAACCCTTAGTACATGGGCTTTCGGATGATATTTAGATCTAAACGATAGCATCAGATCAAAGATTGCCTATGGTTGACATTTCTCTTTATTCCCCTTTAATCTAGGAACCATTCCTCAGTCTTTCTTTGTTCTTCATGACTTTGACATTTTGAAAAGCGCAGGCTGGTTGTCCTTTGAAATGAGTTTGTCTGGTGTTTTCTCAGGATGAGAGTCATTAAATATTTATGGCAGGAGTACCACAAAAGTGAGGTTGTGTCCAAGTGAAGTGGCTTTAATCACAAATATTTTTATGGGGTATGAATCCTGTCAAATATGCTTTTTTTTGAATCAAGGAGTAAAATGCTAAATGACATTAAATTAGACATGGAGCAAGCCCTCAAAAGAGAACACACATTTAGATGGGAAGGTCACTCAGTGGACAGGGTGCTCAACTGCCTGCATATTCAGCATAGATAGCAGCTTTTTCTCTGTCCAGGGCAAAGCACACTGACCTGGGCTTTTTAATTTTTTTTTTTAATTTCACCATAACAACATTACTGAACAGCATTAATTTTCCTAAAGAAAGTAGAGGTGAAATCTACTTGAAACGTTACTTCGCATTTAATTCTGCCCATAAATGAAGTTTAAAAAAAAAAAAAAACTCATTGCCAAATAAAAGCATTGTTTTTGAAAACTCATGGTCATAAAAAAATTTTGAGTTGGAATAATTAACTGCCCATTCCTTACCACTTTCATGTCACCCTTATCAACATCAATTTCTGGCATCTATTCAGCCTGTTTCAGTCAGGACAACCTCTTTGTTCCTTGAGAAGGTCCCTTTCCTCACCACAGGATCTTTGCACTTGCCAATATTCTGCTTCAACTCTTCTTTCTTTGGCTCAACCATGATGGTTCCTTCTTTTCATCATCTGGCTCTTAGCTCAAACTACTCCTCAGAGAGTTTGTTTGTTTGTTTTTTCTGATCACGTCCTCTAAAGTTACCTCTATCCTAGCCCAGTCACAACCTCCTGTTTTATTTTTTCCCCCTTCTAACTTGTCTTCTAAATTTCTTTCTGAATTTATCCTGCTTGTACATCTGTTTATAATTCCAATAGAGCTCTACTATGGCACATGTCTGTGGAAGCAAGGGTCATGTCTACCTCTCTCCCTGAAAATTCTCGAGTTTCTAGAATGGTGTCTGGTTTGGAGTGAATGCTCTATTTGGCTCAAGGAAAGAATGATTTCAGATAACAACTAACCAACACTGAAAGAGGCAATTTATTTTAAGTCAGGATGAATATCATTGCCTTGACTTTGATAACTGAATTTGTCTCTAACTGTTTTAGCTACTTTCAGAGATAATTCTAGCAATTAAGGGAAGATGAATGGAAGTGAAAGTGTAAGTAAAAGAAAACAAAGAACTCACACATACATCTGTCCTGTGATCTGAGAACACAATTAACTGAACCCACTGGACCTATAGACCAAAGTTAGTGAACAGTAAACGAAAACCTTGAGAAGTCTACAATCTACTGTCATGATGCCACCATGTCCCAGTACTCATAGCTGACTGTCAGCATTATTCACAATAGTCCCAAACTAAAAGCAACCCAAATATCTACCAACAGATGAATAGCTAAGCCAGATATGAAATATACACACAATGGAATATTATGCAGCCTGATAAAGGAAATTCTGACACATGTTACAACATGGATGAACTTCAAAGACATGCTCAAATGATAAATACTGAATAATTCCACTTATATGAGGTATCAATGCTAGTCAAATTTATTGATAGGGAACAAAATGATGGTTACCAGAGGCTGATGGTAGGAGAAGACATAGGAACCTATCATCTAATGGGTATGAAACTTCATTTTTTTAATATTTATTTTTTAGTTTTAGGTGGATACAGTGACTTTATTTTATTTTTATGTGGTTCTGAGGATCGAACCCAGTGCCTCACACAAGCCAGACAAGCGCGCTACCACTTGAGCCACATCCCCAGCTAGAACTTCATTTTTGAATGATGAAAAAGTTTTGGAGATAAATAGTGTGGTGGTGGTACAACAATGTAAATGTATTTAATGTCATTAAACTTTACAATAGTAATGGTTAAGATGGTAAATTCTGTTATATGAGTTTTACCACAGCAAAAAAATAAATAAAATAAAAATTAGCTAGGTATAGTGGTGCACACCTATAATCCCAGCTACTTGGGAAGCTGAGATAACAGGATCAAAAGTTTGAGGCCAGCCAGGGAAACTTAGACCCTGTCTCAAAATAAAATTAAAAGGGCAGGAGATATAGCTCAGTGCTTACCTAGCATGCATGAGGCCCTGGATTCCATCCTCAGGACACACAAAAGTCAAAATAAGCCAGACACCATGGTGCATTCCTGTAGTCCCAATGATCTGGGGGGCTGAGGTAGGAGGATAACTTGAACCCATGAATTTGAGGTTAGCCTGGGAAGCATGGCAGAGCCATTCCCAAAATTTAAAATGTCAAAATAATGGTTTTATTTGGGAAAAAGGAAAGGAAGTAGGAGGTCCTGATCAAGAGGGTTCAGGATGACTAATCAGGTCCTGTTTCTGGCTAACATTTACAAGAGCATTTGCCTTATAATAATTCATGATTAGCTTTGTTTGATTTTCTGAATCTGTTTTATTTTTCAGTAGCAACCTTAAAAAATAAGAAATCATACATAAAACATGTAGAATCAGTGTCTGGTTCATAGAACACCAGCAACACAGGGTAGCTTCCTGGTATTAATACTTCCTGGTCTGCCCCCTCTCACCCATCTTCGCCACCACCTCCATCTAGCACCTAGGTGGCACCAGGATCTGCCTGCTGGGTGTGTTGACAGTGCTGACCCCAGAGAGGCTACAGAACTGAACCCGAGGGCCCCTAGTCTGAAGAAAGAGGTAAACCACCCTGCCTGACCTGAGTCCTGGGTATCAAAGGTCATCTTATATGTGGTCATGGGAGAGCACCAATCTTGTTGCCTTTGGGGAGTCAGGAGAAGACCAGGCCTGTTCTGAGCAGAGGAGCTGTGTTCATCTTCAGGCTACGTTCATTCCTGTTTGAGAGTTCCATACTCGGTTCAGTCCTAGGTCCATGAAAATTGGTGACCAGTTTGAGAAGACGTGCAATTAATTATCAAGTGATTAAAATCCTAAGTGCTGGAGGCATTTGATTTTCTGTATCAGAGCAAAGGAACGTAGCCTTGAAATATAAAGAAGGTTTGGAGAGGCAGAGGGAAGATGGAAAGGAAATGATTTTCCAGGAGCCCAGAGGCAGAGGGCTGGGCTAGCTTCCTGTGGCTTGGTGAAAAGCCAGAGAGACACACAGGCAAAATGGTGGGAAATTGGCTTGGACAGGTCATCTGAGCCAGGTGCCGAACAGCCTTGGAGTCAGACAGAGAAATGCACAGTTGAGATGAGGGGGGAAAGGGAGTCATTGTGGAGCAGAGGTAAGGAAAGGATTTATTCCAGAAGTAACCTGAAGGGGAGATAGAGGCTGCTGCAGTAACCACCCGGATGTCAGATGTCAGGAAATTCTGAACAACATCATGAGACAAATGAGAGATTTGATTTGAATGAAAAAACAGCAGGACATGGTACCTATCTAGATCTGAGGAATAAGAGAAAAATCACCTCTAATCTAAAGAAAGGAAGATGGTGTGGTGTCTTTCACAAGAACAGCTTCTCACATTCTTTTCCTAGATTCCAGACAGTTTCATCTTCAGCTGCACAGTTGAATCACTGAGGAGCTTGTTAAAATGCAAAAGATTCATTGAATCTGGGGTGATTTTTTTTTCTTTTTGCTGAGGATTGAACCCAGGGACATTTTATAACTGATACATCCCCAGCCCTATTTATTTTATTTTATTTTGACAGAGGGTCTCACTGAGTTGCCTAGGACCTCAATACATTTCTGAGGCTGGACTCGAACTTGCAGTTCTCTGCCTCAGTCTCCAAGTTGCTGGAATTACAGGTGTGCACCACTACACTGGTCCCAAATTCTGCACTTTAACCATGCTTTCAGGTGATGCCCATGGATCGACTGCACTTTGAATAGCAAGGGTCCAAATCTTGATTTTGAAGGTTAAAGTATGTGTTTCAGTCTTCAGTGCTTTCCTGGGTATATTCTTCATGGAAAATGACTTTCCCAAGATTCTTTTCAGACCGTGCAAGATTTTTTTTTAAACTTGTGAGTACCCAATTATTAACAACAAAAATCAAATTGTCTCTTAAGATTCAAGGTACCTGAGCAAAACAACTGGTAGTAGATCTTTAATGCTACTGCAGCAAGAACACTTTTTAAATTGCATAGTGGGAGATATCTTGCAGCGCCTGCAAATCCTGGTGATTTATGAGCAGGAATGCACAGTGCAGAAGCTGCTGACTTGCCCTGGCTCATCAAAGAAGCTTCTTTGAGAGTTATTTTGAAGATCTCCCGCTGTGTCTTCAGTTCACATTTCTGTAAATCCATCTCTGAAAGATCAAGGCTTCTGCTCTCCCTATCCCCACCAGACCGAAGGTGCTGGGATTCAGCCCCTTGCTCCTTGTTAATCTTCACTATGCTACAAAAATATACAGGAAAATCCTACACTGAGTAGCAATTAAAGTACTTTACAACAGACTGAAAATTGTGGTGGTAAAAAAGCATTCCTCCCAGCCTTTTTCTCAGTGCCCTGGGATTTATAGCAAGTGGCCTTTATTCTATTGGGTATTCGAATTACACAATGCCTCTGCTAGGCAGAGAAATTTAAGAGGCAGTGCACAGGCCATCATCAAGCTCACAGGCTCCTGTTAGTCTGATTTCTTCTGAGCAGCTGGCTGAGTTATACATAGAGCTATAGCATTTCCTCAGGTGTGCATGGAGAGGCAGTGTGGTATCACGCAGAGAGCCCTAGTCCAGGCATTACCTAGAGTATTCCAAATTCCTGATGCCTAGGTCCTACCCCAAAGATTCTGGATCATTTAGCTTTGGGTATAGCCTGGGAATCCACTGACCTCAAAGAAGGGTATAAGTCATGATTGCAAGTGCTTAAATGCCAAACTGAGGACTTAACATCCTCTTAAGTGAGTCCCAATTTGATTTCTCAATTCAACTCTGTATACTTCTTAGATTCATTTTGCTTGAAAATTCCACTCTCTGGAACCTGGTATCATACCTTCACTATGAAGTTATATTTATCAAGGAAGGATGCTGTAACATGTTATTTGATATGGTTTGTGGATTTCCCTTTGTAATTCTGTCCCACACTCCTGCAAGATTAGGGGTGGGCTTGGGACCAGAGGTGGGTTTATTCATAAGGTTCTGAAACCAAACACAGAAGTATGCTGGAAATATTGGAAAATTGGAGGTAGGGGAAAGATGTTCTTGAAAAGATGGATGTGAAGAATTCTTGTTCCCTTGGGGTAAATGCCTCATGTTTAGTAAACTTGTCTACTTCTCTTAAAAATAATAATAAAAAAAATTCCACTCTGATTGCACCTCAGTGTGACTTAGGCCCAAAGGTGCCCTAACCATCTTTTCATTATCTTTCCCATCTCCACAGTTATGTTCCTAGACACTACCAACTCCATAGCAAGCAATCTATTTTTTTTTCTGTCAGCTATCCTGCATGCGTGAATGACACATTGCTAACTGCAGTCTTTTGGAAACTGTCATGGGAATAAGTCTGGAAGCTCAGGTTTTAGGATATCACTTAGGAGTGAAAGTAAAAAAAAAAAAAAAATCTCGACAGGAATGGTGGCACCCATGTTTAATCTCAGCAGTTTAGGAGGCTGAGGAAGGAGGATTTCAAGTTCAAAGCCAGCCTCAGCAACTCATCGAGGCCCTAAGCAATTTAGGAAAATTTCTCAAAATAAAACATAAAAACAGGCTGGGGATGTGGATCAGTGGTTAAGTGCCTCTGGGTTCAATCCCTGGTACAAAAAAAAAAAAAAACACAAAAAACTCTAAAGTTATCCATCAGTAAAATATACAATGAAGAGAGCCCTAGACTCACAGAATCTCAGATATTGGGCCGTGGAAGGGATTCCCTTGGATTGATCTCTCTCTACCTTGCATGAGCTCTTCTCCACATGATCCAAGCAGATATGTGGCCACCAGCATTTAATCTGCATAAATTAATTTAACCCCCACCCCAGCTTTTCAAAAACACAGCTATTGGGTTACATATGCACAATCTGAGGCCATTGTGAAGTTCACCAGGTAACGTTGATATGAAATATGATGACGCTCCCTGCAATAATGAGAAACACTCAAAACATTGCTATTCTGCACACAGATGCAGACGGAGATTGTTATTCAGGGGGTGTGTAAAGAGCTACCTTATTACTATTCAAAAGGCAGTTTCTCATTTGAAGAAGTTGAGAAAATCAATATGCTGTAGTGACTGAGGCATTCAGAGGCTCAAGGCACAATAAAGAATGAGTCCCCCTTCCCCCGCTTCAAATCCACAGATCGGAATCAAAGCTCTGGCACCACTTGTAAGAGTAGAGACTTGGAAAATCCACACAGCAAGAGCTTGGCCACATTCCCCAAAGAGTTAGAAGGTTATGTTTCAAGGAGTGAGGGAGAGACCATCAAAAAGTTTTAAAATAAACATTTGAACTTTAGAATAGCTATCTTAAGTCAATGGTCCATCATCTAATAGTGTGTGTGTGTGCGGGGGGATGGGTTTATGCACATGCTTTTAACAATATCTGTTATATCCAAGATCAGCAATACATAATTTCCTTTTACTTTTGACTTTGAAATAAGAAAACTGAATGTGGAAATATAAAAAGAGAGAGGTGCAGGCATCACACAGTTCCTCCAAAATCCACTTGTTTAGTATGCTATTTGGACATAAGAAAGTATATATAAATTTATTACACTGTATTTTATCATGGATTTAATCATTTATCGTGTGGCCACAGTTCTCAGATGTGTATGGTGAGGGCTGCAATTGAAACACAGCTTTGGTACTTTAATATTTGATTGAGGACAAACCATGAACTCAACCTTGTGCTGGGCATCTTGGTGACCAACTTTCCCAGTTTGCCTGGAGATGTCCTGGTTTTGATACTGAACATTCTGCATTTGGGTAGCCACTAGTCTCAGGAAAACTGGGATAATTGATAATAATTCGGGGCACTGAGGAAGTCACAGAGAAAGACAAGTTTCTAAACTTAAAAAGAAGCTCACAAATTCATTGGATAAAAAGAAACCTATGCATTAACCTGACTGATATGAACTCAAGGAAGAACATGACTGACTTATTTCCATTACCACTGGAAGTTTCATGGACAGTGCTGATCTAGCTATAAGTCATTGAAGCTTTATATTTTGTATATGATGATAATATGTCTTTGAAGTAAGGGCATTTCTATATAGAAACAGAAAATTAATAAGGATTCTAAAGTATTAACCTTAAGTTGTAATAGTCATTACTGTGACTCACCATAAATTCCAGTTCTTCTTCTTTTCTGGGTATTAGCAAAATACCCAGAATGCACTAGCATTGCATTCCCTAGAATTCTTCTGGCTGATTGGGAATGTATGACCAATTTTGGTCCATGATCTGGGAGCACAAATAATGTAAGTCTCTTCCAGGCTGAACATTAAATCATCTGTGGAAAGTCATTCCAGGCTCTCTCTTTATTTTTCTATAGTTAATGGCAATATATTAAGTAATGGCTGTGGATCAGCCTAGGTCCTATAAGGAGAACTACACAGACCAGTTCATTCTCCATCTGATTGACTCTTGATAAACATGAGAAGGAGCAAGAAATCAACCTTGTTGGTGTTATGGTTTGGATGTGAGGTGTCCTGAGAAGCTCAATGTAAGAAGGCTCAGAGGATTGGGTTATAAAAGTCTTAACCCAATCAGTGTATCAGTCCCCTGATAGGAATTAACTGAGTGGTAACTGAAGTGGTAGAATGTAGCTGGAGGAGGTGAGAATTGGGGTGTGGCTTTGGGTTCAAATTTGTATTCAGCAAGTGGAGACCTCTCTCTTTGCTTTCTGATCATCTTGAGAGCTGCTTCCCTCTGTTACACTCTTCCACCATGTTTGTCCTGCCTCACCTCAAGCCCTGAGGAATGAAGCTGCTGTCTATAGGCAGAGACCACTGAAATTTTGAGCACCTGAATAAACCTTTTCTCGTCTACAATTGTGCTGGTCAGGTCTTTTAGTCACAACAGCAAAAAAAAAAAAAAAAAAAAAAAACCTGACTAAAACAGTTGGTGAAAAGCCATAGAAATTTGGGGCTGTTATTTTGGTCTTACACCAAATATTCATCTCTCTCTCACATACATACATACATACATACACACACACACACACACACACACACACATATGAGATATCTCACATACACACACACACATATATATAATATAGACACACATCTATGTGCACATGGAATAAAATAAAAATAGAACAGAAAAAAAGGATATAGCACAGATCCCCACTACTATGGTTTAAATGTGTGCTCCAAATTTCATATGTTGGGTCTTAATCCCCAAGTCATGTGATAATAGTATTTGAGAGGTGGGACCTTTGGTGAGGGGTGATTGGATCATGAGAAATTTGCCCTTATGAATGGATTAATTCATTTATGAACTAATGGGTTGTTGAGGGAATGACTTTGTTATAGAAGTAAGTTCTCTCTAGCAAGTTTGTTATCTTGCCATGTGGTGCCCTGGACTTGGGACTCTGCAAGGAGTCCCTACCAGCAAAGAGGGTTTCAGCAGATGAGGACCTACAACCTTGCAACTCTCAGTCTTTAAAACTGTGAACTGAGAAAATCTTAATTATTTATAAATTACCCAGTGTGTGTCATCCAGTTATTGCAACAGAAAACAGACTAAGACTCCTATCTGCCCACAAGTGCGTTCAAACTGCTCTGCCTTACTTCCTGGCCAAGAGAAGACTCAGAGCCATCTATAATCCATTTACCACAGTCCAGGTTGAAACCAGAGTGCAATTATTTCTTTTATGAGGGCTTGGATAGTACAGTTTCATTAGGATTGAAGTAGGTGAAACTGGAACTTGGATTTTCTAGGAATGGGTTCATATATTGTTAACCAGAAATGTATTTTGAGTCTTGATTTCTCTGACTAGAAAATGAAGGAAGCACAAAGAACATCAGCCATTTCACACATGGATGAAATGTTTTCTCTTCCCAAAAGGAAGTGTGGAATATGTCGAGTTAATGACAGAAAGTACTTGGTTGAAGAATGGAAGGAGATATATAGATAAAAATTATTCATATTCTGCTGCCTAATCCCAAAGCAAAAATTCTATTTTAAAATGCTAGGCAACGATTTCACTTTTGAAACACATTGAATATTACACTAAAAGGCTGCCATTGGGGAAAACTGAGAAGAAACTGAAGAAATCTTATCTTTGTGTGTGAATATATTGAAGTGTCCCCGTGGATGAGGAGACAATACTGCACCTGATGCTCTTATTACTATTCATCAACACCACTGGGCCTGCTGTCGACCCGCTGCACACACCCAAGCTTCTCCTACCACCAATTCTCTAACACAGAAAGCTTGTCTGCTTGATTATTTGCTGTGATACCTATGGAGTATTTACATGAAAATATGGAAGAAAGGAAGAATGAAAGAAAGAAGTAGCACCCAACATTTCCCTTTCACATTAGCTTTTTTAACCCTCATAAGAGCCCTGACAAATAGCTCATATTATCTCCACTTTTCATGTGAGGACACCATGGCTTAGAGATATTAGCTAATATATTTATAACAGAATCTCCATTCACACATGCCCATTTACCACAGTGGCTTCTTTACAACAAGTACCCATTATCCTCTTCCTGGAACCTTCTCAGGCTGCAGAAGCAAGCTCAGATCCTACACAGAAGAGAATGGGAAGACTGGACTGCTGAAGCACCCAAGGAACAATCCTCAGCCCTCCATGGATGGGTGTCAATGGATAAACACCCAGCTTCTTCTGACTCTGTGTGCGACAATGCTGAGGCACAGCTTCACAGAGTTCCCTCAGTGGGAAGGAGACCCAGTACCTCACAGAACTAAATTGCTCATTAATATGTCTTGTATAGGTTTCCTTTCCTTCCCTATCTCACTTCACACCCCCATATCAGTGCTTCCTAGAATCATCTCCCTAATAAACTACTTGCCTTCAAAATTTAAATTGACTTCAGAGCAAACCCAACCTAAGTCCACATAATAAACAAATGCTAAAACCAATACAGTAGCTCCTCCCTTATCCTTGGTTTCAGTTTCTAAGATTTCAATGACCTGTGATCAGTCATAGTCTGGAAATATTAATATTCCAGTGCTTTGAATTGATCCTCCCAAAGACAGCAGCCCCTCAGAAGGACTTGTTGCCACAGAAAGACTTGTTGGCCCTTGATCATATGGGACATGATAGATGTGAGTACCATGACAGACTGATGCCTTTCCCCCAAATCCAAGAAGAGTTTGCAGGAAGTCTTCTATGGAACTCAAAATATGATACATGTTGATATCTCAGAATCCAGTCTGAGTAGCTACATTTATGAACAGCTTTGAGTTCAGGGGATGAAATTCTACTCAGCTTTTACCATTTTAATCATAGTTATAACATAGTCAGCCAGGCCATCAACAGTGACATCTCCATTTGCCCACTCTGGTTATGGCCATGAACTTAACAACCTATGCTCAGAAACTCCCAGCAAGGACAAAGTTCCCTTATACATCAATCACAACAAGCCATTCTAGGGAGAAAGCTTTACCCCAACTGTTGAAGATTGATTGTCTTTCACAGTAGCTTTTACTGTTGACACTTCCCCAATTTAATCTGATATACTAACTCCCATTTTGAATGTTACAGTCCACTCCAGGTTAAGAATGTCACCACTGTGATTTCCTTCACAAACAATGTAATGTCCAAAAATGGGAGTCAAAACCCCAGAAACTGGAGAAAGAAGCATTGCCTCACATAGCCTGGTACTGTGGTAGGCACTTTATAAATATACACAAAGGAAATTGAGTCATGAATTTTCTTTAGGTTGATAAAACGCTTGAATTAAGGCTAAGTGGTGTAGTTTTAAAATAAGAGAGATGGAAAAGGAAGAGACAGGAAGAAACAGCTGGAAGAATTTCAGCTTTCAGAAAAATAAGATAACCCTGCTGCCTTACTAACCTCAAGACTTCTAGCTTTCTGGGGATACCCTTTTTCTTTATATTATCACTAGCCTACCCATCTTGAGGAAGCTCCCTTGGGCCCACAGATGGAACAATCTGAACTAATAATGATGATAACTGCAAAAAGTGTGGGGGGGGATCTAACACATGTGTCTAAATACATGTGTTCATAATAATTTAAGAAAATAATTAAATAATACATGAGTTTACAGGTTTTGAACATCTACCCACTGGAGTATGCAGGAGAACCTATTTACCACTCTGAAAACTGTTAAATAAAGGGAAGGAGTCAATAAAAATCTCATGTCCCATCCCCTGAACCAACAGTACAGTACTCTGAGAGCTGTTCACAGGTATTCTTTCTACTGATCCAGCTGCTTTTCCTTCTCCACCCTGACTGCTCCACCCAGTTCCTCCTGGCTCCCATGGCCGCCATCTTCTTTCTGAATGACTTCAGTCCACGCTAGATAGAGCCTATTCTTTCTCTCACCTCCCAAACACCGCTGTCACAAGACAGTTTCATTTTCAAGACTTACCAAACTCTTGGGGAAAGGGTGACAAAAAGAAGTACAGATAATAAATTAAAATCTGATAACAGCCATTTCCATTTTTAAGTTTAAAGTTTCACACTCCCTCCTTGAGGAAGTTCTCCCATTTGCTGCAGATTCTCCCTGCCACCATCCACATGGTTTGGGTCTCTCCTTCTTTTACTCCTTTTATATTATTCCTCCAAACTCCTCTCCTGCCACCAACAGTCCCTACCAACCTCTTCAAACTTTTTAAAGCTTTTTATTTTTTAGGATAAACAAATGAACCCCTCCTTGATTTAATCTCTCCCTTCTCACATTGTGCCTGGAATACTTGATTTATGTAATAGAAAGTGCCTATTTAACTTGCTTTTCTTAAATAAAAGAGACATTTTTCACTAATTGGAATTCTTGCTTCTTGTTCATCTAGCTGACCCAAACTCCAGTCAGATTTTTTTTAATTTTCTCATGATCAAGAAAAATCTACAAATTTTGCATGTTTAATTTCAAGTGCTCATTGGTGCTATTAATCAAAGATACATTATGTATACATTTCAAATCAACTCTATTAATCAGCCTGCCAATTATTTTTCATTTTGTGTGGTCTATTTCCCCTACAAGCATCACCATCAACTTTTCATCCAAAGTGCAGGTCTTTCAGGCTAGTTCACTGCACTATTAGTCTATGACCTTCTAAAACAGACTGTTGCTTTGTTTGGGGGGAAAGAAATCTAATTACAGTAGTTAAATGAACTGGAATTAATTAAGTTGTGGATACTTGACATTTATAGCTAATTGGTCATATCTATCATAAAAAGAGAAATTGGGCCTTTTATCTCTGTTTTATCAACCATGCTGAAAATCAATAGTGTCTCCAAAGGTGGGGGTGGCCAAGGCTCCCAGCAGCCTGTTTTGCTGACATGAGATACCTTTAAATCATGTCTAAAAATTTCTTAGTCAGCTGGAGAAAATCCTGTGTAAAAGAATGATAGGTTTATGCATTTCTGGATGGGAACTTCGGATATATAGTCTGAGTTAGGGACCTCTAAATGGAAAACTTACTAAATCAAGGAAAAGAGGGCTTTCCTTGGTGCTTACATGTGGCTCTCCATTCATTCCTCAATAGCTCTTCACTTTCATTTCACAACCTGTGTCCAAGATTAACAACATCAGCCACAGCTAGGAGATGAGGTTCTAAGAGCTCAAGTGAAGGCACACAAGATCCATAACTCTTCAGCCTTCCTGTTCTACTCCCTGTGAGGGGAGGGGATAATCTAAAAGGGACTGAGTTCATAGTGTCACCGGGTATGTATTAGTGTGACAGAAGTGGAAAGAAATATGAAAAGATGAGGAGCTTCTGTTTTATTTTTGTGACCCTATAAATAAGCTTTAAACTGCCTTCCAGGAAGGCTGGTGCATGTCATATTTCCATCAGCAATACATGAGGCTGTGCTTTGCCCTGGAGTTATATTGACAGCATAGTTTGTTGTTGTTGTTGTTTTTTACAATTTTCCAATCTGATGGGTGTGCTGTTTTGCTGTTAAGTTAATTTGCATTTCCCCAATGATTAGCATATTTAGCATCTTTTCATATGTCTGTTATTCATTTGGCAGGATCCATTAGGGTTTAAATTATATATTCTTGATGTAGCAGTTCCATTCCTGGAAATACATGCCATAGAAATATCACCATGATATGTAAAAATGTCTTTATAGCAGCATTGTTCATAGCTAGAACACAGACACAAAGTCAATATGTGCTATTAGAGAAAGAGCTAGTTAAATTATGACACATTCATGTTGTATTAGGGTTCTCTAGGAAAACAACAAATAAGATGAATGATGGCTATATAGATAGACAGATAGATAGACAGACAATAAGAAATTGGCTTATGCAATTACGGAGGCTAACAAGTCTCAAAATTTGCCATCTGCAAGTTGAAGAGCCAGAAAAGCAGTGCTATAGTTTCTATCTGAAGGCCTGAGAACCAGAAAAATCCATGGTATAAGTTCCAGTCCAAATACAAAGTTCTGAGGATCAAGAAAGATGATAGTATAAGTCTTAGCTTGAGAGCAAGAGAAGACCACTATCCTAGTCAGAATTAATTCTCCCTTACTCCTCCATTCCATTCTATTCAAGTCTGTAACAGATCGGGCGAGGCCCTCCTACACTGGAGAGGGCAATCTGCTTTACTGAGTCTACAGATTCAAATGCTAATCTCATCCAGAAACGCGCTCACAGATACACTCTTAGAAAAAATCTTAACCAAATATCTGGGTACCTCTTGACCCAATCTAGTTGAGACATAAAATTAATCATCACATACACCATAGCAGGTTTTACATTCTTAAAAGAGAACAAGTTAGAGCTATACAAGATATTTATAGGGATCTTATGGTAATATTATAAATGACTAAATAGGAAGCCGAACATAGATATAATATAATCTCATTATTTTGGAGTTCAGTACCATCCTTGGACCCAGGCAAGAGGATACCTTGCCCTCAACCTAGACTTCAGAGGGTTCTTTTCAGGCCCTTTCCCAGGTTTGCCCTCTCTCTACAGAGTGGGCATATACAGTCCTTGGAGGACATGTCTACCCAGAGAATTTGTGTGTCCGTTTAGGCCTTGGCAACCTAAAATTTCTTGCCCAAATAGCTCTGAACCTATATCAGAGGTCAGCATGGGCCTCTTCTCTTGGTCTTTCCTCTCAAGTATAACCATGCCAGGTTATATACCCCTAGGTCCAAAGGGAGGCCAAGGGGTTACTGTGGAGAATATGAATGGGATTTGAACTGAAAGAACGGGAAGTCCACGTGTACATGCATAAGGTACCTTGCTATGAGAGGTGGAATTGGGGGTAAGAAGAGGAGGGAGGCCATATGCTGAGGGCTCCTATTTTTATTCTTGCCCTGGTCCCACAAACACAAAAAGCTGGACACCTAGAGGCATAGTGCATTGGGCCACTTATCAGGACACTCTAAGAAAGTGTTTCTGGAAAGGTATTTAATATTGGGTGCAGGAGATCTCAGCTCCTGCCAAATGTACAGCTCTTTTACTGTTCATTCTTCAGTCAGAAGAGATTTGTTTCCAGCAGGGAGTTCTTTAGAATGCTGTATGTACACTGAGAAGATGCCGCCCCTAGAACAGAATAGTTATCACTATAAAAAAGAAGCAGATGTGCAGACACCAACTTCTGCAGGCTTAGTACTTCCTGGAGTCACGGGCACAGCCCCAACATGGACAGTAGGCAGTACAATGCAGACATTCCAAAATACACCAGAACTATGAGGCTAAAACATCAGGGGAAATGCTAGAGAATTGCCCTCAACCTAGGCTTCAGAGGGTTCTGTTCTGACCCTTTCCCAAGTTTGCCCTCTCTCTACAGAGGGGGCATGTACAGTCCTTGGAGGACATGCCTACCCAGAGAACTTGTGTGGCCACGTAGGCCTTGGCAACCTAAAATTTCTTGCCCAAAAAGCTCAGAACCTATTTCAGAGGTCTGCATGGGCCTCTTTTGCTCAGTCCCAAAGTGTACCTTTTTCCATCTGGTGAAAGACTGAAAATGTATATCAGGACCCACTGGAGGACCTTTTTGGTTAGTGGCTGTTACTATTTGGATACGAGGTGTCCCGCCAAATCTTCTGTGTTCAGTGGTACAATGATTGTATTTTGAGAGCTGGAATCAGCCCATCCTAGTCTGAATAGACAGAGTGGTAACTGTAGGCAGTTGGGGCATAGATGGAGGAGGTGGGTGCCTGGGGCCTTGCCCTGGAAGGGTGCATCTTCCTGGCAATCTCTTCCCCATTCTATATCTTCCTCTGGCCACCATGAAATAAGCTGCTTTCCTCTGCTGGACTCTTCCTCCATGATGTTCTGCCTCACCTCAGAACCAGAGCAATGGACTTGGTTGTCTATGGACTAAGAACCAGGAACCTCAAATAAACCTTTCCTCCTCTAAGCTGTTCTTGTCATGTATTTTAGTCATGGAAACACAAAGCCAACACAATGGCATAAGTTTATTCAATCCAAGGTACACCTTTCTCGCTCCAGACAATAAATCTTCATGTCAATGATGCACTGCATGTGTTCATGCACGGATACATGGACCAGGTGGACACGATTTGGGCCAAGAGTGGGAAAATCCAGATTAAGAACACCCACTTCAGATTCAATTTTAATGAAATCTTTTGCTGCCTGAACTGATTATACTTCAAATAAAACCCTGGTGAAATCCCAGGAAAAAAATATCCGTCATAGACTATGTGTTACTCCAACGTTTCCGATTATTTTTTCAGGCATTCAATGTTGAAACTATTTTAAATTATCACATAATTATAAAATGTTTTAGTTGGAATGAACTTTTTAATTCAATAATTTTTAAAATCCCTTACTCAAAGTAATAGTAAAACAGATAAAAGCTGATGTGATTTATCTGAATTATAGGTGGGCATATCTATCTCCATTTACTGGCAACCCCATACCCCATACCCCAACCATGAGAAGTCTAGGGAAGGAAGATAAGAGATATTACCACTCAATTCTTTGACTTTATTAAGCCAAGTTTAAATACCAATGACCAAGTTCCTTCTTCTTATTTTAGATAAAGGGAGTACTTAAGAGGTTAATCCTTAGAAAGAAGTGAAGACATTATTATTCAAAGTATATAAAATAGTAGGTTATAAATATTATAATAGTAGTAATGGTTAGCCCATCATGAGCATTTATAATTTGCTAGGCACTGTGTTAAGCAACTTACCTCTGTTACATCACATAATCCTCTTAACAACTCTATGAGATAGATACTCATATTTTCTCTGTTTTCAGATGAGGAAATTGAGGCTTCAAGATCTAGTAGATGGAAGAACTCTGTTGACCCTAATAGCAGAATCTTAACTTTGACTGTCTGTAGAAATTTGCAGATATGGCATAACTGACATTTGGAAGCAATAATTCTTTAGGAGGAGGAGATGTGCAGACACCAACTTCTGCAGGCTTAGTACTTAGAGATTGCCAGGAAGATGCACCCTTGTGTGTCCGTTTAGGACTTTTTAATCAAATCTAGACTCTACCTATTAAATAGCATATCCTACATTATGATGATCAAAATGTCTCCAGTTGTGTTAGTTGGCTTTCCATTGCTGTGACAAAATACCTGAGAAAATCAACTTATAGGAAAAAAGATTTACTTTGGTTCACAATGGTTAGTTGGCTCTATTGTTTCTGAGCTTGTGGTAAGACAGTACATCATGGTAGAAGGGTGTGTTGGAAAACTGTTCATCCCATGGTGACCAAAATCGATAAAAGTAGGGACAAAATATAGCCTTCAAACGTATGCCCCCAATAACCTAGTTCCAACAACTTGGCTCCATTTCCTAAATTTTCTACTCCTTCACAATAGCACCACCAGCTGGGAACCAAGCCTTTAACACATGAGCCTTTGGGGACATTCCAAATCCAAACAATAACACAATAGTTTGCCAAATATCCCTTGGAAGGCAAAATTGACTCCAGTTGGAAACACTGATCAACAGATAGATGAAGTCATCATAAAATTATTTCATGGAGTGCTATCTCTACATGGCTGCCGAAATAGAGCCATTACATGAATCAGCTGGACAGCTGATAGGAGGCCCTACACAATTGTCACTTTGGGAAATTTTAAATGAAAGATGTTTATCTCATGTATTCAAACAACAGGTCAATTTACTGAATATTTTCTCTTTTAGGCTGTCACTGTGATGCCTCTTGGGAACTGGCCTAAATATCCTACCCAAAGTAATTTTTCTGGACAAAATTATATTCTGTGTTGCTGTTCCAGGTTATTGAAGCCTGGAGATGATTCCATTTATGCATCCAGTTTAGAAAAAAAGGAATATAAAACATCTATGAACACAAAATTAGGTACAAGCCTGAAGATAAGCTTAGGAATCCATAAACTTTTCATTTGCTTGACTGTAGATTGCCTTTGAACAAAGTAAAGATCTGAGAATTCTGCCTTGTTTTATTCACACATAGCATTTCAGCTCCATTTAATGTGGTCACTTGGCATTCTTCCATACTCAGGTAGCATAACTACTTTCTCTTTTATCATAACCTGTATATATAAGGGTGATGGGGGCTTCCTTATTGGGAGGTGACCAGTGCCTCACTGGAGTTCTTCTTCCTGCCCAGGAGGGTATAATCCACCAGAGAAGGTAAGTCAGAATAATTAGTGAAACAACAAGACACAGAGTCAGAAAAATAGTTTTAAAAGACAGGTCCAGCCCATACATAAGCTGGAGCTGAACAATTAGGAAATGGCTCCCATGGTTTATTTAAGGGGGTACATCAAAAGCAGGGATAAGGTTTCAGGGATGGAGCCTTGTTTCATGATGTCTTGCAGTCAACAGGTTGATTGGCATCTTGGCAGGTTCCACCCATCTCAGAGAGGCTGTGTGACCACATCAGGTTACCTCTTCTCTGGTGCTGTGTGGGACCTTTTTGAGCAGAGCCGAGGGGGAATTCACATATATTTGGGCAGTCTTACCCTGTGGGATTGCCACGGGAAGTTCCCAATACCAGACTTCCCCACTCAATTGCTACAGTGCTAAAAAGGTCCTCACATGTAGTTCATGGATGGCTACCAACACTTTCTCATTACACCAAGATTTATCTGATCTTACCTGAAAGTATGCTACCCAGATTATGGAAGAACTTTTTCCTGCTTAGTAGGAATGTACTACAGCTCACGGAAAGTAAGATGGAATAAATACTTGAAAGAGTGAGTTCTGTTTCACTAATGAAAATCACATTGCAGATTTGAGGTAACCAATCTTTTTTTTAGGGGAGGAGTTGGGGAGAGTGGTAACTGGGGATTGAACCCAGGAACACTACTTTCTCAATCCTTTTTTTTTTTTTTTTGAGTCAGGGTCCCACTAAATTACGAAGGCTGGCCTCTAATTTGGGATCCTTCTACTTCAGCCCTCTCCACCGGCCCCCCTCCAAGATGTATGCCACCATGCCTAGCCAACTTTCGATTAAGAAAAATTACATTTTGCTAGCCTGCTCGTAAAGTATCCTGCAGAAGTTTTCCAATCAATAACCTTTCCTTCACCTTATTAAGTACAGAATGTGATAGGGAGATTAAAATCAGCTTGATAAACTTCAACACTAATTTAATTAGCTTTCTTTACAATTTCTTACCCAGCATGCAAGAGTAAAAAATCTGGAAAAAACATTAGTGAATAGAGTAGATTATGGTAATGAGGAAAGGCAGTCTGTCCCAAAATGTGATTCATGCTTCACTTGGAACTCTGAAGAGAGATAGCAGATTGTGATGTCCCTGTCTTCCCAACTGGTCCTGCTATGCTTCTAATTAAGAGAAACAAACCACGCTTTCCTTCCCCTCCCCTGCTTCATCTTTTTTTTTTTTCATTTTTGCTGTTGGTAAAATAGGAAAACATTGAGCTAGAATCCTAGCAATTAAGTAATACATCCCCATCTTCCCTTCTTCCTTTGTGTCCTCTTAGGATGACCCATAGTAGAAGCTAGATCAATGTTGGCTTTTAATGGAGCACCTAAGAAATCCCTTGCCATTACTCTGTAATCTTAGAGAGTGGATTCCTTCCACCAGGGTATCCTTCCCCCAGTTGTTGTGAATTAACATGATATCACAGCTGCTCCTTTTCTGGAGAATTTTCCTTGATCAAGGATGTATGAGTTTGCAAAGGCTGATGTAACAAAATACCACAGACAGGCTGAATTAACCAACAGAAATTTTTTTTCTTACAGTTCTGGAGGCTAGAAGTCCAAGACCAAAGTGTTGGTAAGTTTGGATTCATTCTGAGGCCTCCCTTCTTGGCTTGTATATGGTTGTCTTCTTCCCATATCTCCACATGGTCTTCCTTCTCTGTGTGTGTGTGTGTGTGTGTGTGTGTGTTTAGATAAAAATGCCATCATATTGGATTAGGGCTCAGCCTAAGGACTTCATTTTAATTTAGTTACCTCTTCAAAGATTCAATCACTTTCCAAGGTACTGGGGCTTAGGATTTCAATATATGAATTTTGTCGGGAGCTCAGTTCAGCACTTAACAAAGAATGTCCTCTTCACTTTAGTAAAGGAAGAATGTCAGGTGTTCAGAGATTAAATGATTTTGTGAAGAATCCTTCAAGGAGTGCAGCCAGCACCTTTACTTACTTGGTGTTTGTTTGTTTATTGTGGTACTGGGGATTGAACCTGGTGCACTTTAACACTGAGCTACACACCAGGCTGTTCTATTTCATTTTGAGACAAGGTCTCTCTAAATTGCTGAGGCTGGCCTCAAACTTGTGGTCCTCCTGCCTCAACCTCCTGATTTGCTGGGATTACAGGCATATGCCCTAGTTTTGGCCTATAACCCCAGCACCTCTAACAATTAATCCCTACTATGGATCTTGTTCTGAGAAGGAAGAATTGTTTAATGAAGACCTTCTTATAATTTCAGAGTTGGCATTACAGAACAAACTTGAAGAAAACAATGCTTTTATTTTCTTTTTCTTTAAAGATAAATTATGGACATAACACTAAAAATAAATATTTTTTTCCTAATTATCCAGGTTAGTTACTCTTCCCTTCAAATACAGTCATGAGGTACTGAGAGCTAGGGTTTCAACATATGAATGGGAATGGGAGTGACACAGTTTAGCCCATAACAAAATGTTCATGGCTAATTTAAGTTTCACAAGGCCATCCCTCCAGCTTCAGGATCTGACTCTGCCAGGTGCACAGAGCTCCACTCTGCCAGGTGCACAGAGCTCCCTCAGGCTAAGGCAGCCTGCACCTGAAACAAAACCCTTGCTTTGCTCACATCCATAACCAGAAAAAAAAAATCCCTTAAAAACTATAAAATTACTACTAAGACTAGCACAGGAACATTGTTAATCATCCAGTAAGTCCAGTTTTGTTTCCTTCTATCCTGCATTTGCACAAATCCTGGAAGCTAACTTGACCATTAGATGAAGTTTTATATTTCGTTGAAACTAAAAAGTTCTCCATGATAAGACACCCTACTATTTTGAATTTTTTAAAATTTTTTTATGGTTGGTTTTAGCCAAACTTTTTATTTGTAGTTGTGTAGTTGTTTAACTGTGTTAAATGGTCTTACTGGTAGAGAGGAAAGACAAAGTTCTTGAAGATTCCTAGAAAATGTCAGAAAGGCAAAATATGACTAGCATTATCCATTTGTTGTTGTTGTTGTTTGGAGGGGTTACTGACTGAATGGCACTTTCCTTACATAAATATCCGATCTGAGATTTTTCATACTGAAAAGATAGGATATAGCTCAGTGGTAGAGCACTTGCCTAACAGATATGAGGCCCTTGGGTTCAATGTCCAGTACAGGAAAAAAATAAAAAAGAAAAGAAAAGAAGAGGAATAGAAGAAGCAAGAAAGGAAAAGAGAGAAGGAAAGAGAAAATACCACTATTATGGTTTAAGTATGAGGTATCTCCCAAAAGCTCCTATGAAAGACAATGCAAGAAAGTTCAGAGGTGAAATGATTGAGTTCTGAGAGCCTAAACTGTGTGTATGAATCCCCTTGAATGGATTAACTTAGTGGTAATTGTAGACAGGTAGGGTGTGGCTGGAGGAGGTGGGTCACTGGGGGTATGCCTTTGGGGTATAGGTTTTGTCCCTGGTGAGCAGAACTCCTTGTTTCCCTGTTGCCAAGTCCTGAGCTGCTTTCCTCTTCCACACCTTTCCCCACCTCATTTGAGTTTGGCAGGCTATGGACTGAGAGCTCTGAAGCTATGAGCCCTAAATAACCTTTTTCTCCTCTATCTACCTTGTTCTTCTCAGGTCTTTTCGTCACAGCAGTGAAAAAGCTGACTACAACAACCACCAATTCCCACTCAGCCATAATGCATTCTTATTAGTTAGAACTTTTATTCTAATGAAAGAGAAATTTTTTCCTTATTGAATTTTTTATCCCTCTTAAATGAATGAGATTCATGTTAGCATATATTTTTAAATCATCTATTGTTCATCTACATTAGAAAAGGGAAATACCTAGGAAAAATCATTTAAGGTATTCTTAAAACATCTTCACATTCATAGATTCATTCTGAATCACTTTCAACTCAGTGTCACCAGTAACTGTGTCAATACTATCTTTGGTAACAGGAGCATGGGTAATATGGCAGTTCTAAATATGTGTGGTACTATCTTCCCAGATATTATTATATAAACCATTTGAGGTTCTTTTCTTTTTCTTCTTTTACTCCTTTTATTCTCCCTCTTCTCTCCTCCTTCTCCTTTTCCTTTAAAAAAAAAACAACAGGGAATTCTGAACCAATACAAAAGCAACAGAAGAGAATAATGAATAATGAACCACAGTCCTGGATACCCATCACCCAACAGCCATCAACCACATTCATTCCTACTCATTATTTCATCCATTTTCTCTCTTTCTGAATACTTTTAAAACAAACCTCTGGCATCATTTCACATGACATGCCATTCTGATATATGTCTGACATATCATTCATCCATAAATATTTCATATCTTTAGAAGACTAGGATCATTTAATATAACCCTGATACTTTTTCAAACCTCAAGAGAACTATTATTTAACATCCTTAAATATCTAAGCAATGTTCAGAGTTCCAATGATCTCATAAGTATATTTTTTACAAGAAGACAAACATCTCATGATCTCACTCATAATTGGAATAAGAAAGTTGATCTCATAGAAGCTGAGAGTGGAATAGTGGTTTTCAGAGTCCAGGAGTTGCACAGAGGAGGAGGTGGGGAGGGACTGGTCAGTGGGTACAATGTTTGATAGGAAGAATAAGTGCTAGTACCCTATGGCATAGTGGAGTGAAGACAATAACAATAATGCATTATAAATATTAAAACAGAAGTGAGAATATTTAATGTATTCACCATAAATGATAAGATTTTAAAATAATAGATATGCTGGTTATCCTGAGTTGACCCTTATCCAATATACACATGAATCAAAACATCACATTATACCTTATGTACAAATATTGTGTGTCAGTCAAAAAAAAAGGATCCAAATAATAACATGGTTTATTGATATGTCTTTGAATTTTCTTTTACTCTATGTTTCCCCTTCATTTTCTGTGTGTCAGTCATCTTTTTGTCACTGTGACCAAATTACCTGACAAGAGTACTTTAGAGGAGGATAAATTTATTTTGGCTTACAATTTCAGAGATTTAGTCTGTGTCAGCTGACTCCATTGCTCTGGGCCCAAGGTGAGGGAGAACATCTAGGAGGAAGGGTATAGTGGATGAGTGGCTCAGCTCATGGTGGCCAGGAAGCAGAGACGGAGAAAGGGGAGCCAGGGAGACAAGATATGTAATCCCCAAGGCACACCCCTAAGGACCCCCCTCCTCCAGCCATGCCTGCCTACAGTTACCTCCCAGTTAGTCCATTCACGCTAGAATAAACTTATTAGGTCATTGTTCTCAACTAATCCTTTCACCTCTGAATTAACACAGGAGCTTTGGGGGATACTCCTCATATCCAAACTATAAAAGTCAAATTCACTCTTTTGTTTCTTTGCAATTTATTTCTTGAAGGAACTAGGTTGTTTGCCCATGCAGAGAGCTTGTCATTTTCTGAATTTTGTTGATTTCATCCCTGTGGTGTAATTTAAAATATCCCTTTGCTCCTTGTATATCATGTAAATTGTGTTTTTTTGAACTAGAGGCTTGATCTTAGATAAGTTTGATTTTTTTTGGCAGGCACACTTCACAGGTAGTGTTTGATTCTTCTGTCAGGAAAAGTCGTGTCTAGTTGCCTCTTCTTGTGATGTTAGCAGCCATTGATGTGTAATGCCAAGATCCATTAGTCATTAGCAGCTGAAAAAAGGTGATATTTCAATTTTGCAATTCCTCTTCACTTAAAGACTGGAAAGTTTCTATAGAAAGAAACTCTCTCATCTACCAATTCTGCAAGTTTTAATGTATGCACCCAACAGGGATACCCATTTGACTACTGCCACCTAATTGAAATATAGTTGTTCAGTGATTGAAATATAGTTTTTGGCAAGCACTTAGGGGCTGTGGCTGCATGGTATGAAAATACTTGTTTCTTTAAAAGGTAAAATTATACCTGTTGCTTGGAGATCTCACAAGAGAGCAAAGTGGATTTGAGGAACTGATGATGCAACAATGCACTTCTTTTAATCCCTACTTCCTTCAGGAGGGGTGTGTGCATGTGGAAGGGTGCAGTGGAGGAGTGGCTCAGTCATTGTGGCTAGGAAACAGAGAGGAAGAAAAGGGAACCAGGGAGACAATGTGTGTGCATTGGCCAAATATGGATAGTTGAATTCATATCAGTTAAATGCAAATATGATATACAGTAGCATCTATTTTATTATATTATATTATGGTAGTTATTTCTATGTACTATGGGTTTTTCTCAGGTTATAAGCACTATTAACATAATCTTAATTTAATTCATGTTACTCAAAGTCAAGATTCTGCAAAGCAACTTGCCTTGAATCCTCTTCCTTTCCTCACCTCCCTTTCTGTCTAGAAGCCTTTAGAAACCACACACACACACATACACACACACACACGGTAGCTCTAGTACATATCTAAACAGTTTTTTACTGCATCACATTCCTCAAAAAAGCCAAAGCAAAGTAATTATTTTTAAACTTTTTGTTTCACATAGGATAACTGAGTTTAAGAGATATAAAGTACCTTATTCTATCCTTGGAAAAAGAGTTAAAAGTGAGTTTAGGAGTTTATTTTTCACTCCATTTTCCAAACAAGCTATCTAGTGTCACTTTATTTTAGTATAAACATTTTAAATGAAGTATAGTTTACAAACAGACAGGCACATAAATCAGAAGTATACAGCCCAGGAAATTTTAACAGAATGAGTACACCCTGTTCACAGAAACCAGCTCAAGAAAAATAACATTAGAGACCAAGAAGTTTCCACACGTCCCTTCTAGTTACTTCCTCACCTAAGAGTAAATGACCTGAACTCCTAACAGAATAGTTTTATCTATTTTTTATTTTATTTAAATGGAAACATACCAGATGTACAATTTTGTGTCCGGTTTCTTTTATAGAATATTATACTGTGAGATTTATCCAGCCAGGAACTACATTTCTCAGACCCCTTTGCAGCTAGTGGGTCCATGTAACAAGTTTCAGCCAAGGATCCTGCCTAGGTGGTTAAGAATCTGGTGGCCTTCTCCACATTTGTTCTGCCATCTCTTCTTTGAAAACTCTCAAGGATGTGTGGAGGAGGGCAGCATTCAAGCTGGAAGGAGCCATAATCCCAGACACTAGTTGGGCAAGGTGAACAAGTTAACTGCCTGAGAAGACATCAAATCACTTCTGCCATAAACACAAGTTCACAGGAAGGAAACAAGTGAAAGGAGTATAAGAACACTTTACAAGAAGAAGATAATGTGGGGTGGAAGACAGTGCTGTAGAATGTCTTTGAAATCTATAATCTGCCACAGGTCACCTGCAGCATGTTAGATGATAATAAAATGGGCAGTAACCGAGCTGCCCCATCTACATTATGACTAAGATACAGATCTTTCAATATCTAGAGGGAAATGAAGTCTGAGGTCACTTGCCTTAAAATATAGCCTATTAATAGAAAATTGAGGTATAGTAAGGCCAACAGATCAGTAGAAAGTTGCCATTGAAAAGACAGTTTGCTAGTTACAATTCCCAAGAGGAGGAGACATGGTGGGGGGTGGCGGGAGGCATTCAAAAAAAAAATCAAGATTAGATTTAAATGGGTTTAGGATAGGCAATTTTGAATAATTTGAGGTGGCTCTGGGACATGGAGGCTGTCTCTGATTGTCTGGTACCTGGTGTGATCAGGGCCAGTTGGACAGTGGCCTGGAGTGTGAGAGCCTGATAGAGGATGAGTTGGTTTGCATTTTAAAGGGGCTCTAGCAGGAGGTCATTTGCTAACTCTGGGAGGGGCAGTCCCTCTGAGGATCAGCAAGACTCCAGATATTGAAGCATCAGAATACAGGAAATGCAGTAGAGTCCACGTCCTATTTGGGGAAGTTTTGAGTTTGTTTCTGTTTTGGTTTTGGATGTCATATGTTAACCATCTTCATGCAGTCATCCACCTCACATAACCCCTGACATTCCATGTCCTCATAGGTCAACAATCTTCTTCATCTTAGATAATCATGGACATCTGTTGGCTGCTTGTCCCCAAACTACATTTTATGGTACCCAGGCATAATTTAATTCTTGGCAATGGAAAAGATTAAATACTATCACAAGGTCTCCAGAGGCACACCAGAAAACAATAGCAATAAAAACTATATATAATCCCTGGAAGGGGAAGCGATTCTCTTCCTATGGTCTATTAAATACCTCTTTTAAGGGAGCCCACTGATGTTGGCCAAGGGAGTGAAGTTTGATGGATTATTAAAGTCTATATATTCTAGAATTTTTTCTTGCAGTCCACTAAAGAGGATTCTGCTTCTGACCACTAAACTCAGTTAAGCCATCAACAGAAAAGCCCACTCACGGCCTGTCTCTGAGGCTTGGGCTTCCTCACAGCATGGCAGCTGAGTGCCAAAAACAAGTGTCCAATGCACAAGCATCTAATAGGCAGGAAAGAGAAACACCTAGTCTTCCTACAAACCAGGCCTGGAGCTGGCATGGTATCACTTCTCTCAGGTTCTATTGAGCAGGCATTGGGCTGGTCCAGATTCTAGGGGAAGGAAAATATATTCCACCTCTTAATAGAATGGCAAAGAATCTTATAGTCATCTTCATTCTACCATACCAGCATGAAGCCTAAGAGAATCCAGATTCTCTAGAACATCTTGAGACTTCCAGAAACAGGCAATATGAATTTGGCTGGTAATGGGAATGAAGCCACCCTTTGGTGCAAATGATATCTTTTTTTATCCTCTTGGAAAAGGAGCATTTTACTGTTTATCCTTAATTCATAATCTTATCAGGGCGTGCTAATGTGTGTGTCTTTTTTCATTAATCACATTGGGAACGCTGTGAATACTTTTATCAGCAAACCAAGTCCTTTGTCAAACACGCCAAGTTTTCAATTATGAGTGTGATTAACTTGCTTCCATCTGTTCTATATTCTCCATCTGGAATGCCTATTTGTCTCACTTAGGTCCCAGATCAGGCGTCCAAATCTTTTTTTTTTTTTTTTCTCCTTGTGATTTTATATTTCTGTGCTGCTCTTTCTGTTTTAGGAGAAAGCTTTTCATTTTGTACCTTATCTTTTCAACCACCAATTTAGTTGTCGGTAATGACCATTGTCTTCTTTATTTTTGCTTATTTACTGAGGGTAGAGAGGGAGGCACTATATATAACTTTTTTAACCCCTAAATTTAGGGGTGACTTTGCCAATAATGTATTGGGTGTGCTCGTGTGCACACTCACATGTATGTATAACATGTATCCACAGATACTTTAACTTTCACATTACATTTATAAAAATTTAGATAAGTGGGTATTTTTCCCTTTTGTCAATATGCCCTTCAAAATCAATTATTGCATCTCAACATGCTTTTTAATGTAATTAGCATGATTAATTCTTCCATATAACATATAATCTCTTAAAGATGTACACGTATGGCAAGAACAAAACAAATATCTTCCCATCTAAGTGATATGAATGCACTTTTTAAAAAATAAAAAGATCACAATTTAATAGAAAAACAAGTATATAGAACAGATGTGATAACCAAAATTATTACATATGCTCCTGTGTGGGTTTTCTCAATTACAGTCTTTGCCTGTAATTATTTGCCTAAACAAATGATCTGTTATATCTTGGGGGTTACTGAGAATATAAAGAGAAGGCAGGATTTGGGGATTCAAATTGTCTGTACAATAAAGTTCTTAATCCGGCGTGATGATCAAAACTCTGAACTTCATTTAAAATTGCCCTTGTGGTGGGAACAGCAGGATATAGCCAAACCTTCTTCACTTTATACTTTGGTCTCCATCCTCCACCTTCAGCCTACTAGCCACTCCGGAGAGATGGGCTCAGGAAAATTTGTCTTGGAAGATAAAGGTCTTCCTTCCCTGCCTTGTCCTAAGACAGTGTTATGGTTAGGATATGAGGTGTACCCCAAAAGCTCATGTGTGAGACAATGCAAGAGGGTTCAGAGGAGAAATTATTGGGGTTGTAGGAGTCTTAACCCAATTAGTGATTTAATCCCCTGATAGGGATTAGCTGAGTGGTTACTGAAGTGATGGGGTGTGGCTGGAGGAGGTGGGAATTAGAGAGTGGCTTTAGTGTATTTATTTGTATCTGTGCTGAATTTCTCTCTGCTTTCTGATCCTCTTAATTTGAGCTGCTTCCCTCTACCACACTTTTCCACCACATTCAGCCTTGCCTCCAGCCCGGAGAAATGGAGTCAGCCTTCTATATACCTAGATCTCTGAAATCTGTGAGCCCTCAAATAATCTCTTCCTCCTCTATAGTTGTTCTGGTCAGATCCTTTAGTCACAGGGGCAGAAAAAGCTGACCAAAATAGCATCCTTGTTGTGGGGCCTGGGTAGAGTTCCAAAGTTGACTTCGTGTCTGGAGAGGTGCATTCATGAGTTCCTCAGAGGTCCCTCCACATGGGGCACAAGGTACAGCTCTCTATTTGAGCCTACCTCTCTTCAACTGGCCCCTTGTGAAACCCTTCTTAACTTCTGCATCTGAAGATACACCTGGAACCATGTCTAGCCGTACCTCTGCCACTAAATCTACTTAGTTAACAACTAAAGACCCCAGGATAGTCACTCCCTCTGCAATAACCCCAGGAGAGTCACTTCAGTGGATACCCTCTGTCCACAGGAAGCATGCTCTCTACCCCTTAAGTTTGCTTATTTGCTGACATAGCCACTAGAGCAATTTTCTACCAAGATGAAAGCTCCCATTTCCACCTTCAGCCTGGAGCCTTCTCAGTGTGGGACATGGCTTGTCTGTCAGAGTTGTGAGGCTCAAGACTTACAGTGAAATGATAAGCAGTCACCATCGTTCTATTGCCTTTGACATAGTGAATGGGAACTGACCAGAGGTAGTCTTTTCAAAAGACTTTTTTGATTGCATTATTCAATACATTAAAGAATGGTTTAGTTTTAGTCTAACTAGGTAAATCTTCCCTGTGAATTCATGCACATACATATTTCACTGGGGTAGATGTAGAAGACAAAGTGCCTTATTATCTAAGGGGCCAAACAAGGGCCATCAATCACCTTGTTAGTTTGGATGCTTACACTTTCCCTGGTGCCTATCAAGGCCATCACTATGGACTGGATCTTATACAAAGGTTTTTGTACAAATGAGGTCTAGGGTTTCTGTCCAGCAACTCAACCATCCAGCATTAGGGAAGCAGAGTAATAGCAACACCCTCTAGTGATATCAGTGTGGCATTGAGCCATGAATACGAGTGGTTCTTATTCTCTGTGTTAGGGATTTTTGTCCGTAACTGATTCTCCCAATGATTTTGCTGTTCACACCCTTGCTAGCATTGGATGTATTCAGATTGGTCAAGCCTAATAGATCCTGTGTCTAGATATTATTAGTGAGATATGGGCTCTGTCACCCACCGTCCCAGACTGGAAGAGGTAGTATGGATTTGTAAACCAGACAACTGTAAGAGTG
Source organism: Marmota marmota marmota (assembly GCF_001458135.2). Lineage (NCBI taxonomy): Eukaryota > Metazoa > Chordata > Mammalia > Rodentia > Sciuridae > Marmota > Marmota marmota. Next base: position 41,196,252 of record NW_026000026.1, on the reverse strand, counting down.
GATGATGATAATGTGAGGAGAAGGGGCAGCTCTCATGAATTGATAGAGAGATGTTGTCAGAAGTGGGGCTTTAAATTCATAGTTCATATGCTCATTACCCTCTAAATCCAAAAGACGAATTTCAAGTTTTCAGAGGATCCCCCTCAACACCCCCTCTCAGTCTAGAGATGAGGGTAGGCAACCCATTTCCTTTCTCCAAAGTGTTGGTGAAAAGAAAATAGAAAAAAAAAGCTATGTCCCTTTTATACCCAAGAGGTGGGTGTTGGTTGAATCACCAACCAGTTCATTTGTATTGATGACCTAGAAAGTCTCTGTGAAATGTGGGAGAATTTGGCATCTGTTGTTTTGTTCCATTTTTTCTGGAAACTTGATACAAAGAATCTTATTTTAATATATTTAAATACTGCTAACTGTTTAAATAAGACATTTAAGTTTATAAACAAATAATTCACGATGCATTTGCAAAATCAATAAAATATAAACAAGCAATATATATGTTTTAAGATTGTAAAGAGCATACTTTCCTGGTGACTTGGAGACTCAACTGGTACTTACTAATAAGCTCACTGACATTGTTTTAATAAGCCAACATCCCTTGGCCATATTTTCTTTTTGCTGCTGAAATTACTAAAGTAATAAAAAAAATAAAGCCAAGAGTCAATAGTTGATTACATTTATCAGTGACATGAACTCATCTCCTCAGTTGACATCTTTTTATCTTGACCCTATGTACCACATAGACTTGAATATCTGGATGGTACTTGATAAATAGCTTTAAGTATGATTAATAGTTTCAAATTGACCTTGAATGTCTGACTCACCCTTAATTACTAATTAGAGATATGCCACCTGTCTCTGTTGCATCTCTGTCACCTGGAGTAGCAGCAGTCAGTAATCCCATCTCATGCTGAACTTGCCTACAAGTTTGTTTTCCTTATTTTCTAAATTTGTAAATGGCATTTGATTTGGTGATCCTAGGCACACTATTATGTTGAAATATTTGTACATCAGAAAGGTAGTTTACCTTACATAAGATAGAATGATCATGATGTGTCTTGCTTAATTTTAGCACCCTTATTAGTTAGTATTTAACAAATTTACCAATAAAATTAAAGCAATATTTAGAATGAATTTTTATTCTATCAAATAAAATAATTTAAAGCATACAGCTCTGGCAAGAGTATGGTGAAACAGAAACTCTAATAAAAAGTATGATAAAACAATAAATTGCCATGAATTTGGGGAAAAGTAAAAAAAATGTTTAGAACATTTATTAAAATTTAAATTCTTGTACCCTTTGACTCAGTCTTACAGAAATAAAAGCCCACAATACAAGTGTGTTATCACTTATCATCTCCCTCTTTTTTGTTTGTACAAATGCATTTTAAAAACAAACAGCCAAAATAAATAAATAAAAACCTTCTGCAAGAGGAAACTGAGCAGGGATGTGAGTTGTGGGGCTAAGAAAGCTTGTAGAACATCCTTTGCGGTCTAATTCCAAGAGAAGTAGCTTTCATCCTAGAGATGCTGATTTTATGTCATTCAAATTTCATTTTCCAGGAATACTGTGAATTAAAGTAGCATTTATTCAATAAGTATTCTTCACTTATCATAAGAGAAGTTGTTTAAGGTAAGCCCCTTTTTCCACTCTCTAATCATGTAATCTTGATTTTCTTTTATAATCCTTTTCAAGGATCCTGAGGAAATGAGTTTTATGAAATTTGAAGAAACAGGTGAAAAAAATTCTATTGGGAAAGAATCTACTGAAAATTCTTTTACTAAAAGAAAAAATCTTTATGTGTATATATAACACTTCTATAAATTTATGAGTTCTCTGTTTTCTACCACTTTGCTTACAAATTTACCAACTCACATCAGCTGATCAGATCCGTTGAGGTTTGATTACTTGGAAAATGTTTCTGGTTTGGGGACTTTATTTTTTATTCACAAAAGCCTCTGCAGTCTTTTCTACACCTATTATCCTTTATTTAAAAAAAAACTTAAAAATAGTTCCTAAAAATACTTATTTCAAGAACACTTTCTCCATAACACTTGGCTAGATGGTTAGGTGGCAATGAAACCAAAAGACAAAACCCAGTTTCTGTTCTCAAGACCAAATCTCATGTAGAAGAGATTCACACAAGAGGGAATCTAGTAACAGACTGAGGAAAAACGTTCCTGTGTGGAAGAAAACGCAGACCAGAGTAAGAGTGAGGTAACACTGCACTTTACATCTGCTAAATGGACATCACCAAGCAGACGTGGTTAACACCCACTGCTGTAAAATGTGTGGTGAAATAGATGCAGTTGAACAGTACATGTAACAGAAACATGTAACATATGAGAGAAAAATATGATAGACTGTCCAACAAAAGATACTCATAGACTTTGCTCCAATAATTGAACAAAATAGAAAGAAAACTGGGAAAACACTGAAACACTAAAAATAATAGCAAAAATATGTGAAAATTACCCAGACTAACGGAGTCCAACGAAACAGGACAACAAAATGCAATATTTAACTTTTGACTGGATCCTGCACTAGGGGGAAAAACTAGTGCTATAAAGAAAGTTACTGAGTCAACTGTTGACAAATATGAGTATTGATTGTAGATTAAAGTTCTATATCCAGGTAAGTTCACAAGTTAATAACTCTATTGTGGTTACAGAAGACAATATTTCTATTCTTAGAAAATACACCCTGGACTGTTTAGGAGCAAAGGAACGTGATATAGGCAGTTTACTTCAAATGGTTCAGAGGAAAAAAAAAAAAAGCCTATTTATCTATCTGTGTATCTATTTACCTGCCTACCTAGAGTGAGCAAAGGACACACACACAAAAAAAATAGGATCAAATTTTAATAATAGGTGAATCTTAGTAAAAGGCATATGGATATTTCTTGAAACATTTCTACTTTTTCAACATTTTTAAGCTCAATATTATTTCCAAAATCATTCTCAGGTTGAGAGAGAGAGAATAAATCAAAAATAGAGTTTGCATGGAAATAGATAATGTTTAAAAAATAAGAAAAATATTAAATGTTCCTAGCTGCTTCTAGTCAAGTAGATGGATCCCATTCCTAGTTCCCTTGTTTCTAGCTTCTTGGGGATCTTTCACTTCCTGATGCCATTTTGTATCTTCCCAGATCTGGCTCTCAAGCCCACAACCCAAGATCCCTCTAATCCCGGAGGAGATTCCTGGTAGTGCAACCCAGAAAATGTGCCATCGTTCCAGTTCACTCCTTGAGATTTCTGTTTTGTGGGAGCATTTTCTCCTATCTGCCTCCTCTTTGCTTTAGTTCCCTCTTTTTCCATGTTACCTCCCATTGCATATATCTGAAACTTCCCTGTCCCCTGTATTTCTCCATTTAGTGAAACCCCGATGCATTTATGAGAAAGGCCAGACTTTATGATGCCTGAAAGAAAGTCCCTCCCTGGTAGGACCTCCACTTCTTTTCTCTAGGTGCACTAACCAGCGTGGTTTCCTTCAGCTTCTTGAAAAGCTTCTAGTTCTTTCTGCTTACACTGTTTCCACCAATATCCTCTATTAACCCTTCTTTCTGTGAAGACTTCAGATCAGTTTCCACTAGTGCAAGAAGGCAACTTCTGACCTCCATGAGAAGAACAGTCCTTTCCATTCTAGGATCTCAGTGCTAATGCTTCCCCTCACAGCACGAGTTTTAGATAGATTTTATATCGATGAGCTCTATGAGGGCAGATGAATCTCTCCTTAACTGACAATTGAATCACCAGGGAATTCCACATTTGTTGGAATTTGAAGCACATGGCACATACTATGGAGGCTGGGCCACCTCAAAAAAATCAACACAGCAAAATCAGCCACCTGCTCCTGGTGGTGAATGGGTTCAGAACATGCAACTTCAAAATATATTGCTTTGGCATATTTTGAACTGGAGGAACTTGAGAAACACAAGGTGGAAGAAGGACTAACTCCCCACATTTCTACCCATGAGAAAGGTACCCTCCCTGGAGCAGAAAGAGAAGGGCATTCTTATCACCAGAGAGTGGGAATCCAAGACAAAATGGATTTCTATAAACAAACCTACTAAAATAAACCTTCTCATCCATTGGTTCTCTTGTATATTTCTTAGTTGCTTTCCCACAATTTACTACCCCAAGCTAAACCCCTTTGTCTTGTCGTTTCTGTACAAATTGATCCACTTCTTTGTTTAAAAAGGGTATAAGTTCTTGGTCCCAGTTGCTTCTTTGGGTGTTCATTTTCCTTCCCATGTGCACATAAAAATGTTTAAAACGTGTTTGCTTTTCTCTCATTAGTCTGTCTTATGTCAATTTACTTCCTAGGCCCAATGCCTAGGAAGATAATGGAAGTTTTTCATCTCCTACAGTGGTATATAGCTAATAACAGCCTGTCTGCCCATCCTTGTTCAAAACTGTCTAAGGAACAGGTGTGCTGCACTGGAAGATTCCAGACATTAGCATTCAATGGATTCATGAGGCAAACAAGATGAAATTAAAGTCAGTCCTCAGGCATTCACTATGGTGAAGGGAAGATACTCCGACTTCCGGAGGGAGCATGCGTGCTCAGAGATTGGTTGAGGTCTGAATCCCAGCTGTGGCTGATGGGTATATCTTTAGTGAGCTTTGTCCAGAGCATCTGAGTCACTAGAGTGGTCTTAGCTTGGATTGGAAGGTTGAGGCCATTCATTTATATAAATTGGCAACGTCCAAGATGCTGAAAGTTAAGCAGTAACCTTTTATAGCATCATCTGTCATTGGCACCTTTGTCTACAAAAGTTTATTAGCTCATCACTGAGATTACAAACAATGAAAGACAAGGACCATGATTTCAGATGGGAAAGCTCTTAAAAGCAAAACTAGAATAAAATGCATAAGTAAAGATATAGATGGACTTTTGGCAGCTGAAAGTAAATATGATATGTTCATTCACTCTCTCAACCAAGGCAAGAGAGGAACAAGAAAGCATTCACAACAATTTGATGTGCTTTAGCTTTATGTCTTATTCATTCTTTGTCCTCTTTTTCTTCTGGCGTAGCTGGTCCAAAAAGAATTGTGTTTATTTTGCATTGAGAAGCTCCATCCCTTGGGTTCCTCTTTGCTTTGAGCAGCAGGAAAACCAAAAAGGAATGAATTCTGAACACTCTAAGAAAACAGAATTGTGGAAATACACTGGAGACGGTGTTCAAGAAGAGTTTATTCAAGTGAAACTAGAGCCTTTATAATCCTGCCAAAGCCAGTGAATCCTGTGGCGTCTCCCCATGGAAAGCATCCATGCTCCCAGCCAACAGGGGCCCTTGTTCTCCTTCTAGTCTGCTCAGGAAGCCTCTGGTTCAGTTAGGTTTCGTTATTGCTATTCAAAGGCTTATTATTCAGGCTTCTACTTCTGCTTGGCTCACACCAGTCTGCCATCATTTGGTCATTTTCTTGTTTGCTGGACTTGCTGTCAGAAGGTGGGCAGCAGAGGAAATGAATGGAAATACCCATGAACCAACCATTGTTGCTACTGCTAAACAGACTTGACAAATGATTGGGCTAAACAGGAGGTAGAAACTCATGACCTAAAGGAAGGTTCAGGATACTCTGGGAATTTTAAGAACTCATTTTATCACAGTCTAGGATGGAAATTTGACACCTGACTATACTGAAATCAGAAAGGAGGCAAAGCTTGGAAACAAACTGGTAAAAAATAAGTTTACACCAAGTGAATGGGAATTTGACTTTGGGGACTAAAGGAAGAAGAGAGGATGGAAAAGTGGTAGATCTGTGTACTGGGATACCATTCTCTTTCAGAAAAATATCTGTCCATAGCCCCTTACCTCTGAAGTAGTCAAATGATTTCTATCACGTGACCTCAGTCACCAGCACCATGTTTGATGATTCCAAGAGAAGCCATTGGATCCAATGCAACCTCCAATCTGCACGAGCATGTCATGAAAAGTTGAGCTTGGAATTTGAATGAGGAAAATTGGAACACTCATTTTACATAATAGAATTAAGGCCGAGGAAGTCTTACTGGGTCACATTCTGCAGAAATTACAATGGAGTAGACAATCTGAAGAAAATTATGGATAGTAAGAAGTAGGTTCGTTAGCATACATGGTAATTGCACTGTAAAGGTCTAGGAACCCTGTTGCTGGTGCTTTGGGAGCTGTCTCAAGACTCTACATTTCCACTTGTGCAATTTTCCAGTGATTATCACTGAAACTACACAAGACCTACCTTACAATGACCTGTTAGGAATGAAATTGTGGAGATATCTGTTGGAGAGCAAGATAAGACAGAGCAAGCTGACTATTGCCCAGTCGCACTCTGAAAGTCAAGGACTGTTCTACCTATGTTCATTCTTTCATTCCCCCTTTTCATGTTCTATAGAAAACAATGACATAGGGAGGTGACTTTGGCAAAGTTAAGACATAATTGAATCTTGTCTTCTTTATTCAATAGTGTTTCTTTCTATCTTTTAGATGATTTCATGAAGAATCAAATACATATAGAATAAATCTTAAGTGTATGTAGCTTGACTAATTTTCACAAACTGAACCCATAGATGTATAAAGTAACCAGCAACCAGGTCAAAAATAGACCATCACCAGTTTACCAGAAGCTCCCTTGTATCTACTTTCAGTCAATAACCCCCTCCTAGCCAAGATTACTACTCTTCCAATCTTTAACAGTTGAGATTAGTTTTGCCTATGTTTATAGTTATTGTCAAATGAATCCTAAAGTACTCCTACAGTTTGGATCTAAAATATCTCCCAAAGGTTTATGTGTTAAAGTTTTGGTCCCAGCCCATGATGCTATGAGGATATGGTGGAATCTTTAAGCAGTAGGGCCTAGTGGGAGGTTTTCCAGTCATTGGGGATGTGCCATCAAAGGGGATTATGGGACCTGATCTCTTTGTCTTCCTCTTTTTCTTTCTTTCCTAGATACCAGGTGAAAAGTGTTGCTCCATTATGTGCTTTCCGCCATGATGTGCTGCTTCTCCACAGGCCCCAAAGCACAGGGCCAACCATTTGGACCACAACCTCCAAACTTGTGAACAAAAACAAATCTCTTTTAACAAATTGATTTATTTTAGGTATTTGTTACAGTAACATAAAGCTAACTAACACGAGTATGTACTTTTTGGTGCCTAGAGTTTTTCACTCAACATTTTGCTTTTGAGGTTCATTCACATTGTTACTTTTAACAATATATTTCTGTTGTTAACTAGTATTCTATCATGTGCATATACCACAATCGTCCATTCTAGTGTGATAAACGTGTTTCAGCTTGGGGTTATCATGAATAATGCTGCTATGGCCTTCCATGTATAACTTTTACTGAAAACACACATACATTTCTGTTGAATAGATAGGAAGAATGGAATTGGTATATGATAGAGTATTCAAATCTTTAGTGTCCATGGGCACTGTTAAAGATTTTTCCATTAGTTTTCTCTATAATGCTCCCTTGTTCCTGTTTCATCCACCCCTCTCATGTCCCTGACCTCAAAGCTTGCCTACTGCCTTGATTGATGAGGCTTTGGCTGAATGTTCATACGCCCTCCCACCCTGACCTTGCATCAAATATTCGGAAACTTTTTTCTTGAAAAGGAAACTTTTTCTGTAATTCTGCCTCTTTTCTTTTAGTACCCAAGGTGATGAATGAAATGACTCTAGAACCAAATCTGCCTTCTAACAGAGGCACAATGGACTAAAGGGCACCCTGTATAGGCTCCCACTGTGGTTCCCATGTCTGGACCTCTGATCATTCTCTTTTGTGTCTGACCCAATTTGGTGCTGACAGAACTCTATCAAGTTTAAGTTTTTTTCCTCTGTCTTTTGCCTTCTGAAACTCTCTCTACAAGACCTGGATTGCATTGCCCCTGCTCAAACTGAGTGCCTCAACACTTGGTGCTACAATGTCCCAGATGTTGTCTCTCCTCTTCCGGTATCCATCACTGAAAGATTTGGTGTCCACAAGCATTATCAGTTAGGCAGGTGACTTCTTTCAGAGAGGTAGCATCTTCAGATCCAAGCAATGGCAACTTTGAAAACTGAGCCTTCTGGACCTCACCAAGGGTTCCAATAGTGCCACATATTTATTTGATACAGTTAGCTGCTTACCCAAAAAGGAGAGACCACTAGGGGAAACATTTTGGGAGAGTATATCTTTCATCATCCCGCAACTTCTGTCTCTTAGCTACTGCTATCTGAGTTTCAATGACATTCAGCAGGACTCTATGAGTTCCTGTATTTTATTTATTCACTAAGGGTCTAACAAGGTTGGGACTAGTTCCAAGGTATTTTGGAGACATGATTGCAGTGGTTTTGTTCATTGAATTTTTAAAATGAATAATCTAATAGAGTACCTAATTTATTATATTTCACTATGTACTAATTAATCTTACAAATTTTATTCATGTTTATACTATAGTGTCTCAGTTTTGCTTTTTTGCTTCTATATACAGTTTACTTTAACCAAGTATTTGTTGGCCATGTGTGAAGCATTGCAACTTGCAGTCCCAGCCCTCAAGGAATTTATAGAATTTAGTCCTCAAAGAATGATTACTTCTAAAGTAATTAAGGACACATCAAAGATTTTACCAGTAGTTCAGTGTTCAACTTTCCCAGAAACAAACCCCAAGACAAGAGAATGAAGTCAAGTTGTTTGAGGGTGTTACAGTGGGTTGTTGGTGCCTTGCCCCTACCCCTCTACCTTGCACCCATCTAGGTAGACCTCAGCCAGTAATTAAATAATGGGTAGAGTAGGAAGGATGGGGCAAAGGTCAGTCTCTTCAAACTTAAGAAGTGGCAACTTTGTGATGTCAATCATACCAGAGAGCTCCCCATGGGAGCAGGCTGAAATCAGTTTTCTGAAACTATATCCTTGCTCAACTCCTTCCTCTGACCTATCCTGCTTCTCTTACATTCTTATGACTTTCTCCTAAGAGTACTTCACTGATAAATCACTTGTGTAAGAATCCCCAGCTCAGGCTCATCTTCTAGAGAACCTGATCTATGGTAGAAGCGAATCTCAGGAACCATCAGTAGAAGAAATTATATAAGGAAAGACACCAAAGCAAGCTGCAATATCAATAGTTCACCCTGGGCAACTGGGGCTCAATCTTTCTGGAGTATGGTTGTCATTTTAGCAAATAAAAATATAGGATGCCGTGTTAAATTTGAATTTTTGATGAGTAACACATAATTTTTAGTATAAAACTGTTCTGTGCAATATTTACGATACATGTAACTAAAAAATTATCATTGGACAGCCTCTGTTTTACCTAGCAACCCATCTCTGCAGTCCGCAAGGAGAAAGAGATAGTCTAGAATATGCCTGAAAGTTTTCCCACTCAAGGGGTGAGGAAGCTAGAGTACTCATCCTCTAACTGTTATCCATTACCAACTAAGTCATGATCCTGATGATATTTCTAGATTGATTCAATCATAAGATGAGAGAAGGTCATCAAACAGAGTAGTGATCTTGTAAGAAAAAAGCTCTCATCAGCAAGAAATAGTGCAATAGGATATGGGCAGGTGACCAATGGAGTCTGCTGCACTCCACAGCTGAAATTGGGATTTTTCTGAACTCTTGAAAGCGAGGTTAGAGGAAAAAGCATCTCTTCTCTACTCATGTCTCTGGTTGAATCCAGATTATGACCACAGGCTATGAAGTAGAGGATTAGGCTGAAAGGAACTGTTACATTAAATTATGACACACTGAAAGGTGCCTATTTGTGAGTGTATCTGACAGAGAAAAAGAAAAGTCAGTATTTACTATTTCAGAAGTGGCATAAGAAAATGAAGATTGCCTGACCTGTCATTTTCACTAAAAGTAACAGTGCAATTATAGGAAGAGTCTGGGTAGTTCTGAAATTCTTTCTGAAACTAGGGAACAAGTTCTGTTTCCATTTTCATTTAGAATAATGAAGCCAAATGATTGTCTCTTCATCATCAAGGCCAATTAGATTTTTAGAATTCTCTTTACACCAATAAGTGTCAATACTATGGGTATGTATTTTTATCATCAGTTCATTGAGTTTCCATATGCCATCTGCTCGAACACATGGGGAATGTGTATCTTCTCATTTTTTCCATTCTTTGGGAATTGTTTAATCTCTAATCAAAGAAGATTAGAAGCCAGAGAGAATGAACTAGACATAATTTCAGTGTTATTTCTTCATTCGTTGGGTAAATAGGTGTACTCTTTTGGTCTGAAGGGCCATGGCCCCACTTGGGAAGAGTCAAATTTTTAGACTGTGGCAAAAAAAAATCATTTCTTCCTTTCTGGGTTCTCTTGGATCAAGCACCAGTTTTAAATTATTGGGAATAAATGTAATTTGGTCTTGTGGCATGTGATATATTCAGTTGCTGTGGGGAAAGGGCAAAACATATTAATAAAATAAAATGTCTTTTAGCAGGGTGGCAGAATTCAGAAGTTCATTTCCATTGATTCTAAACAACACCAAAGACATTTGGAGTCTTTTTGTATTCTCTTCCTTAGAAGGTGAATATTTGGGCTGGGGCTGGGGCTGGGGCTCTGTGGTAGCACACTTGCCTGGCATATGTGAGGCACTGGGTTTGCATCTCAGCATCACATATAAATAAATAAAATAAAGGTCTATCAACAACTAAAAATTTAAAAAATGTTAGTATTTTATTTGATTACTTTTTAAAGGCAGGTAATATCACAGCCAATGGACCATAACCTATCCAAACTAGTCCATGAGTCAGTTAGATGGCTGTTTCACTCCTTGTACCATTTTTATCTTGAGAAACTATGTGAATAGACAGTAGCTAAGACCACCATGTAGAGCTGCAGAGGTTGTCTATGAGGCCATCCAATCAGAAAGTTGTATTGGGGCTGAAATCTAGCCTCACTCCACAGATAAAGCCATGTGCTCTCCCATTTCTCTCTCAGAAATGGCTCCTTTCTCAGTAAATGCAAAGTTAGTTGAATGGATTTATGTTAGTCATGATCATAGTCTTCAAAAGTTAGGGAGACTTCTGACTTTAAAACCAAGTTATTCAGGTATTCCTGGTAAGTTTTTCACTATTACCAATTCTACTCTATGCTTTAAGACATGGCAGTTCATTATACTATCCCAGATCACTGTGCAGAGTTGCAGAGACCTTCTCCTCAATATCTCCAGAAAAATACAAAGCAGTTTAGCTCTTATACAGAACAAGAAAAATGACTACCAGTTCTCTGAGGTGGATGGAATGGCCTTATTCTTGTGGTCAAATTGGGGTGAGTCATTCTCCAGGTCATATGAGGCCTGTCCATCATCATAGATTTCTTGACCCTCAGTGCTGGTATAACAACCTCTGTAGCACAGCCCTTTTGAGGATAATTCTTTAGTGACAGGCTAGAATTGATAGGTGCAAAGCAATTTTTACAACATGATGGTAACATAAATATGGTATCCAGAAGGCTAGTGCAAATTTAAACTTTAAATACTATAATATTACAACAAATAACATTTTAAAGGTGAATTAAAATTTTTAATAGTAACAAATTCTCATTAAATTCAAATTTCTGTGCTGTGTCACTCTAGTCAATTTTTTAATGTTATAAATTTTCATCAGGTGCTGTTCAGTGAGTGTCCAAAACATACATGACAGTTTGATATGATTTCTACACTGAAACAGTCTAATGGCATTAGATTTAATGATGATATGGCCAAAAAAGAGGACTTGCGAGTGACATCTTAGAAATTGCTGCACATAAAAAATTAAATTAGGCCTGGAGATATAGTCCAGTGATAGAGTACCTGAGGCCTTGGGTTCAAGCCCTAGCATAGAAAAAAATTATAATTAAATTTAAAAAATATCATTTTAAATTTATGAAAGTAAATATGTATAAAGCAAACTTAAAACATTTTCAAATTCTATGTTTAATAAAATTGTAGCATTTACACTTCTGAATTTTAATGTAAGTTATTAAAGTTTAAAATTATGCAAAGACTTTTGGCACATCTCTGTGGTCCTGTATGATGACACAGAACTTTCACCTGTGATTTCATTGGGTGTCACAGCGTACTACAAGGACAGTATTATTGTCTCCACTTTACAGTCCAGTGAACTGTCTCTACACCTGTGCTGCCCAACAGAGTAGCCACTAGCCCTGTGTGGTGAACCTAGATTAAATTGTTCTGTTAATGCAAAATGCATACTAGATTTGGAAAATTTGATGCCCCCCAAAAGTATGTAAAATAATTCATTAATTTTTTTTGTACCAGAGATTTAACCCTCTTACCCACTGAGCCAGAACCACAGGCCTTTTTATTTTTTATTTGGAGACAGTGTCTCACTAAGTTGCTTAAGGCCTTGCTAAGTTACACAGGCTAACTTTAAACTTGCAATCCTTCTGCCTCAGTCTCCAGAGACCCTGGGATTATAGGCATGCACCACTGTGCCTGGCCTCATTAATAACTGTTAACAATTGACTGTGCATTGAAATTAAGTGTTGGAAATCAGTTTAAATAAAAATATTGAAATTAATTTCACCTGTTTTACTTTAATTCTTTTTGTTTTTCCATGCTAGGGACTGAACCCAGATGAGTGCATGCTAGGCAAGAGCTCTACTACTGAACTGTATCCCCCACTCTGTTTTTTCTTTTTTTTTTTAAATTCATTTTAATGCAGCTACTAGAAAACTTAAAATTACATCTGTGGCTAACGGTATATTTCTATTGGATAGTATTGACCTAAGATCATCAATGTTAGACACCCTCCAATATAAATCTGCCTTGTGATCTATTTCACAATGAGCAATTAACTGGATTGATACGCTGTTCTTTTGAGGACACCTGAATTTTCTAGGAGACTTTTAAAATCTACAAGTTTAAGTTAATGTAATGGGTTTTTTGTTTGTTTGTTTGTTTGTTTGTTTGTTTAATGCTTGAAATTTAGAAGCTGTATAGTAACTTACTCCACTGAGGGACAAAATCAGTCCTTAAGGGGTTAAGGGGACACCAGAAAGATTGCCCTGCATCTAAGCTTTCAAGAGCAGCAGTTTCTAGAAGACTCTATTCCTCTGTTGATCTAGGAGGTGACACCAGTACACCCATAAAGCCACCAACAGGGACAGCAGCATCAGATGAGAAACTGTAGCCAGTCTCTTCCTTTAAGGAGGAGAGGAGAGCTGGGTTGGTGTGTAAGCTCCTTTCCTTGTCTCAGTCATGCTTTCCTGACTGTACGTTAGAAAACCTTACGAATATCAAGAGATCCAACATAGGATTCTAAGTGAAAAGTTTCTCTCCCCTAAGACTGTTTAAATAAGCTTTGCATCTTGTACTTCTTCAACAGCTACTTTAAGCGTCTGGACAATCAGAGAGACACCCACCTGATATCCTTGAGTGTCCACTTAATTGTCAGTCAAGTGGGAGAGACAGTACCCTTCTCACAGGATTATTGTGTGTTTTAAATAAGATGAGAATTACAAAAGCCACCAGCATCAGTGTAGTCTTTGCTGCATAATAAATGTCTCCAAATCTTAATAGCTAAAATGAAAATTGTATTTCTCAAGATTGTGTGGTTGACCTTGGAGTTCTGCTGCCCCAGATGAGTGCATGCTAGGTAAGAGCTCACTCATGCAGCTTTATTCAGCTTCTGAGTTTGCAGAGTCTCTTTCCGTGTGGCCTTTCATTCTCCAGGAGGATAGACTAGGCTTCCTCATATAGTGGCAGCAACATTCCCAGAGGTAGAACAGCAAAGAATATCCCTTATCAAGCCTCTACTTCAGTCCCATATGCTGACATACCATTGTTGGAAACAAGTCACATGGCCAATTCTTAAATCAAAGTAAGCCAAGCCTATACCAGGAGGTCTGTTGTGTTAAGGGCTATTTATTTTAACAACCTACTATTTACTGAGTTCTCACTATGTGCCAGACACTGGGCCAAGCATGTCATATATATTATGTCATTTAATTTGTCAACAACCTGGGTGCAGTAGGTGCCTGTATCTGCATTTTATAGGCATGAAACTGAGGTTCAGCAAGATTAAGCAACTTTCCCAGGATCCCACAAGTAAACACAGCCAGGCTTCAGGATGGACCTAGCTCTGACTACCTCTTACTAAGTATTAAGGGAAGAAAAAGGATGGTGGAAGGAAAAGACGGGAAGATTCTGTTACCTGCAGTGCATCAATTGCCCTCAAGAATAACCTCTGGCTAATGTCTAAGAGACCTAAAGAAATAAGACAAAAAGCTTAAGGAACTCGTCATCCCAGCTTGAAACAATTTAATACATCTTCCCTTTCCAAGGGTATGTGTTAGCACAAGAAGTCAAAGAACTAGACTTCAGAATCTGGAGTGACCTGTTATTACATGACTCCATCTTTAAGGTTGTTGGAAGTTGATAAGAAGTATGAAACCCACTGAGATTTTGGTAATATTTGATTTCTCCTTTTGCCCAATTCCATGTTTGTTTTTAAACCCCACACGTAAGAAAGTGAAGATATTAGACAAATTACATATTCCAACCAGGAGATAAAATCAACAAAAGCGATCACAGATGAGCCCCAGCAGGATGTGAACACCATTATCTTTGTTAGAAAATAGGGTGTGACTTGGAAAGTAAGCATTTCCATAGAGAAGTAGAAATCCTGTCCTTAGATAAAAATTTCATTAATGATTCTTTTCTCCAAAGGGGAGGAGAAGGAAAGATTTGCTGAGATGGAGACTGCAGAAGCAGATAGCAGCCGTCTCTGGTTGCAGCCTGTGCATATTGGGGGAAGTCACTAAAGGTTACATGAATGAGGATGGTTAATATTCACAGCAGCATCTGGTGCTATGTTGCCAGGAGACAGTAATGAGAACAGAGCATCTTCCAGGTCTAATGGCATTGCGGCTGCCACATCAATCCTGCTGTCCCCAGAAATAAGATCTCTATCATTTGCAAACAGGGAAGCGTTGGTGGCTTGGCTGTCATTCTGGAAGGTCACTAAAAGATATGCAGATGAGTTGCCCATATTTCTTGGGCTGACACCTACCAGGTCCCCTGAACAGCTTTGCTTTTTCAGGGGCACCATCTGACAAGCCAACTTATAAAGGGGTAGAAGGAACTGGGTATTTGCTCTTGATTCTTGAAATTCTTTACCAAGTTTGAGCTTCGTGGATTATATTTAGCTCCGAATATTTGTCACATGCACTTCTTTGGAGGCCTTCAGCCCTGCCAATCTTATACTCTCATAATTGTATGAAGGTCATAGCTTCTTCGACTGTAATCTCCTGAAAAATAACACCAAAACAAGTAATCATGATGGGCTAGAGGTGTAATTCAGCTTGCCTGGTGTGCACAAGGTCCTGGGTTAGAGCCCCAGTATTGCCAAAAAGAAAAAAAAAAAAAGAAAGAAAGAAAGAAAAGGAAAAAGAAAGTCTTGTGCTTCAAACCTTGAGACAAAAATTCAACTTAAAGTGTGAGTTGGCTAATGGATTCTTAAAATCAGAGAGATGTTCCAGGATTTTTCATGTCTGCACTCTCTGTACACCCTCCCTGACAGGGCCAGAATTTTTTTTACAGTTAGAGGCTGGATAGGTACGCAGCCCCTTTTATATTTGTATCACCATTTCCTACTTCCTTAGTACTTTTAAATACACTCTCTCATCTTATCATCACCACAACTCAATACATTAAGTCATTAAAAATTATTCATTTCATATTTGTTATATACCAGGGATGAAGGAACAATGGTGAACAAAGCCAGACAGAATCTCTGCCCTCCTGGAAGTACCAGTGGTATACGCAGGAGACAGACAATGAACAAATGCACAGATCAATTCCTGCCTTTGTTCATACATTCAACAAACAGGTATTGATCACCTGTTCTGTGCCAAGTATCCTTGTAGGCATCAAGGATACAACATGGAATGAGACTAAAAAAAAAAAAGTCTGCCTTTTAAAAAGATTTCTACTTAATACTTAAAAATGGAAACCTATTCTAGCTGGAAATAGATGCAATGAACTAAAATAAGAGAGACTGGTTGGGGAAGAGCTGGGCTATTTGATCAGATGGTCTGGGAAGCCTTCCCAAAGGAAGTGAGCAGATATGCAAAAGTGTCGCCAAAACAGTAGTGCTCTGAGCTAGCTTACATTGATTCCTGAGAACCAGTAGGGGCATGTCTTCTCAAGTTCATGTTCAGGGACATCCATTGGTAGCTCAAAATCAGGTAGGAGAAAAATTAAAAATATATATTGTAAGGGAAATATTAAATGCAGGAAAGCATATATCAATATGTAAAAATGTACATTTTTATATATTTATACAGGACAAAAAATCAAGTAGGAGGAGTGGCACAAAAGAAACCAGCAAATGCTATGAACCAGGACATTGTACTCTACACCAGCATCAGTCCTTAAGCATTTAACAACAGCCAATTATAAGCAGATACCCAGAGAAAGATTCATCCTGGCAGAAGGACATCCAGATGAGCAACCTGAATTGCAAAGGAGCTTTGCTTGTTTATTCAGAAAGAATACCAGAATGTCTATAACATTTGTTCTCCAAAATTCCAAACCAGCAGCATCAACATGAGGTGAGACATTTTTGGAATCGCACACTCTTAGGTCCCATCCCAGACCTACTGAAACAGAAGTTCTGGGTATGGGGACCTAAGTCTGATTTCCAAAAGCCCTCCAGGTGAATGTTATTCACAAGAAACTTTGAGACCTACTGATCTACACAGAGCACAATTATCAAGTAGGAAAGTGCTGGGAGATTGGGAAATTAATGATGACTTGATTGTGTACAGTCCTACAGGTTTTGATAGGGTCTTGTGATAGTAAGATTATGTGTCAACTTGGCTAGGCCACAGTTCTCAGATATTTAGTCAAATATTATTCCAGATGTTCTCTGAGAGTATTTTTGGATGAGATTAATATTTAAATCAGTAAAGTATATTGCCCTTCATATGGTGGGTGGTCCTTATCCAATTAGCTGAAGGCCTGGATAAAACAAAGGACTGATTTTGCCCTATTATGAGGAAATTCAGCCAGCAGACAGATTTCCATTCTTACCTGGATCTCCAGTGTGACAGTCTACCCTACAGGTTTTAGATTTGTGGACAACCACCTCACATGAGCCAAATCCTGAAAATAAATCTTTACACACACACACACACACACACACATACACAAATTGTTCTGTGGTTCTGTTTTTCCAAAAAGGTAGTACATGATCTAAATGTTTTACTCCCAAGTTTGTAGGGTGGGGTTGTTGAAAAGGAGGATGCTATTACCCAACATATTTTCAAAGCGTCCCTGTATAACTGGGGTCCTTTGGCCCAAGGGCAAGGTCGAATCTTCAGCCCATTTGTGTATAGCCAGGAGCTAAGAATGGTTTTGCAATTTCAAGATATTATTAATACACACACACACACATTAAAAAAAAGTATGTCTCAGAGACTGTGTTTGGGGCCCAGAATATGTACTATCTGGTCTTTTACAAAAAAGAAAAATATCTGCTGATTCCTTTCCTACAACATCATGTGCTTCCTGATATGAAGCACTAACATACAATATGGCTTCAATGCCATTTTTTTTTTGCCTTAGGATTTAACCCAGGCTACTTGACCTCTGAGCCACATACTTAGCCCTTTTTATTTTTTATTTTGAAACAGGATCCACTAATTTGCTTAGGGCCTCCCTAAATTGCTGATGCTGGCCTCAAATTTGCAATCTCCCTACCTCAGCCTCCCGAGTCACTAGAATTATAGGTGTGCACCACCACAGCTTGTACTTCTGTTCCATTCTTGCCACCAATACATAATCTGAATTTATCATAAAGAAACATCAGAAAAATTTAGATTGAAGGAAATTCTGTAAAATAACTCACCAGTCCTTTTCAAATGTGTCAAGACCATGAAAAACAAAGATTGGTGAATGGTTCAGATTAAGATACATTTAAAGAGGGAAAAAAAACAATCAAATGCAATTTATAATCCTAAATTGGAAACTTGACCAAGAACAGAATATTAGTGCAACAGTTGGTAAAATTTAAACATGGTGTATAGATTATCTAACATATTATCAATATTAATTTCCTAGTATTCATGCTTCATCTAAAAATTAATAATGTGTCAGTACTTTGAGAAACCGATGAAGGGAACACAAGAATTCTTTATATTAATTCTGCAAATTTTTTCACTAAATTTTATAACATTTCAATGAGAAGTTTAAAAATAACAAAGTCTCTAAAAACAAAGGTGAATAGTTAGTTACTCTTTGGACAGTGTAGCAGAAAAGCATATTCTTTGAAGACTATAGCAGAGCATTGTACTGGCTCAGATTCATCCAGAAGCATAGAGGGCATAGAGAAGACAAGTAATGGATTTAATTGGGATAATATCTGAAGTTAAAGCTGATATAATTTGACTGCATTAGAATTCTCTCTTTTATAAATGAGAGTCCTCCAACTGGACCTACTGACTCTCATAACAGGATGACAGGCATGGCTGGATTCCACAGCTCATCATGCCCTCTTCCTCTGTCTTCATGGCACGTTTCTGCTTTTCTTTATATTGACATAAATCTCAGGTTGCTCACAGTATTTTCAGGCTTATAACCTTACAGGTAGCAAGAGGAAAGAGGGTTTTTCTTTTCTAAGTGGTCAAAAATGAATTTCAGAATAAAGTAATGATCCTATTCCCATTGCTGGACCAGCTTCTTTGCAGATTTGTACTCAGATTTCTAGTATTAAATCATCTGATCATGGCTAAAGCCAGGAATGGATGGACTCATCTTTACCTGAAACTCAATGAAGACATGGATTATTTCCTAAAAGAAAGGGTGCTCCATGTGGAAGGAGGTGGAGGAAGAGAAGATGCAATTAACCAAAGTCCAATCTGGTAATGTAGTTAGTACAAGTATTTTAGTATTTGAGGACAAGTTCAAGTGACTTGATGGTGAATAAATGTCTGAGCAAATGATCTAATCACTATCTCAAAATTTTTTCTGGTTTCTCATTGTCAGTCATGGAGATCTCTCCTTGGACAGGTCTATGTCACATCCTACAAAGAGACACTTTAGTAACTATTGTTAAGAAATTAAGATGTCCTTGCATTTTTTTTACTTGCCAAATTCCTTCCAAACTCTTTTAGAAAAACAAACACCAAATGAACCTAAAAACTTAAGTCTCAGAACTGACATTTTAACCCTTCCTTCCTCCAGTCTTTGCCCCACTTGCTGAAAGTGAGGCTGTGGTTCATTCTGCCTCCCCTCCATCTGTTATCCTGACATTCAATTACCACTAAAGGGGAAAAGGGGAGCCAAATTGATGTCCTCCAGGAGGCCAGAACTCTGTGGAGCTTCCCGCAGCCCAGTGCACTCATCAATCTTTGTGTCTGCACAGCCCAAGGGGAAGGCTGGGGAATTGAGAGTCTGAATGAAGATGGGGCAGCAGGACTACACAGGGGGTATGGTAGGAGAAAATTTGGAAAATTCCCCATGAGCAGCTTCCTCAATTTTGATCTATTGGCTTGCCCAGAGGTACAGTGATAACCAAGCAATAGGGGGAAAAAAGGGAGATGAGTGAGCTAAGATTTTTGATCCTCAGGATGCTTGTCTAGACAGGGCCTCCTGAGGCACTGTCCCTTGGAGTGGACAATATGAGCTTTGGTCTTGGCCTCATCTGTGAACATCCATGATTACGTTATTTCTTCTTCCATTTCTGATCAGAAGGACTAGTACACAAGCCCAACCCATCAAAAACTAGTCTGCATGTGTCAGAATGATGCCAGGGCATATGCTCTCAGGGGATGAGATACTACTTCAATATTCAAAGTTCTGTGTGTAAGGAACCTTTTCCCAGAATAAAGAGAGTTGAAAAGACAAAGCAATCATTAAAGGGTCACTTGCAGGTGTTTCCGGGAGGCAGAGTTTCCAGAATAAAAGGAGATGGGAAGTTTTGTGTAATCATTTGTCCTGTTCATGGCAGTCTAGCTGGTGAACTTTTCTATCGATGGTCTCTTTCCAGGAATAAAATTGGGGCAGGTAAGGCAGGATACCCACCTGCCATCATATGGGTGGAAACTGGAAGAATGTTTGCTTTCTCACTTTCAATTTGTATTATTATCAGCCACAAACAGCTCCTGCTCGAGGTCGCCAAGAATAGTTTATCTTTAATTGATTATGAAGTTGGTGCCTTCTTTTATTTAAAATTTTATTTATTTATTTTTAGTCATACATGACAGTAGAATGCATTTTGATATATAATACATACATGGAATGTACATACATCAATCATATTGTCTATTCTATTCTGCTGCCCTTCCTATCCTCCCTACTCCTCCCCTCCTCTCCCATCCTTTCTCTCTATCCAATCTAATGTGACACACTTTTTTTTTCTTTTTCTCATCAAAACATCATATATGTATTCTGTATAACAATGAGGTTCTCCTTCCATCTTCTGTGCAACTCCCCTTCTCCCACTTTTTCCCTCCCACCTCTCTTCCCTATTTAGTGGTAGACTTCTTCTCATGCTCTTCCTCCCTATCCCATTTTGAGTCACCACCACCACCTTATATCAGAGAAGACATTCGGCATTTGTTTTTTAGGGATTGGCTAACTTCACTAAGCATAATCTGCTCTAATGCCATCCATTTGCCTGCAAATGCCATGATTTTATTATTTTTTAGTGCTGAGTAATATTCCATTGTGTGTATATGCCACATTTTTTAAAAATCCATTCATCTATTGAAGGGCATCTAGATTGGTTCCACATTCTAGCTATTGTGAATTGTGCTGCTATAAACATTGATGTGGCTGTGTCCCTGTAGTATGCTCTTCTTAGGTCTTTTGGGTATAGTCCAAGAAGGGGAATAGCTGGGTCAAATGGTCGTTCCATTCCCAGCTTTCCAAGGAATCTCCATACTGCTTTCCAAATTGGCTGCACCAATTTGCAGTCCCACTAGCAATGTATGAGTGTACCTTTTTCCCCGCATCCTCGCCAGCACTTATTATTGTTTGACTTCATAATGGCTGCCATTCTTATTGGAGTGAGATGGTATCTTAGAGTAGTTTTAATTTACATTTCTCTGATTGTTAGAGATGGTGAGCATTTTTTCATGTATTTGTTGATTGATTGTATATCCTCTTCTGAGAAGTTTCTGTTCAAGTCCTTGGCCCCATTTGTTGATTGGGTTATTTGCTTTTTTGTTGTTTAACTTTTTGAGTTCTTTGTGTACTCTAGAGATTAGAGCTCCATCTGATGTTTGAGGGGTAAAAATTTGTTCCCAGGATGTAGGCTCCCTATTCACCTCACATATTATTTCTCTTGCTGAGAAAAAACGTTTTAGTTTGAATTTGTCCCATTTGTTGATTCTTGGTTTTAACTCTTGTGCTATAGGTGTCTTATTAAGAAATTTGGGGCCTGCCCCCACGTGATGAAGATTAGGGCCAACTTTATCTTCTATTAGACGCAGAGTCTCTGGTCTGATTCCTAGCTCCTTGATCCATTTTGAGTTGACTTTTGTGCATGGTGAGAGAAAGGGATTCAATTTCATTTTGTTGCATATGGATTTCCAGTTCTCCCAGCACCATTTGTTGAAGATGCTATCCTTTCTCCATTGCATGGTTTTAGCACCTTTGTCTAATATAAGGTAGTTGTAATTTTGTGGATTTGTCTCTGTGTCCTCTATTTTGTACCATTGGTCTACCAGCCTGTTTTGGTGCCAGTACCATGCTGTTTTTGTTACTATTGCTCTATAGTATAGTTTAAAATCTGGAATCGCGATACCACCAATTTCACTCTTCCTGCTTAGAATTACTTTAGCTATTCTGGGTCTCTTGTTTTTCCAGATGAATTTCATGATTGCTTTTTCTATTTCTGCAAGGAATGTCATTGGGATTTTGATGGGAATTGCATTGAATCTGAAAAGTGCTTTTGGTAATATGGCCATCTTAATAATATTAATTCTACCAATCCATGAGCAAGGTAAATCCTTCCATCTTCCAAGGTCTTCTTCTATTTCTTTCTTCAGGTTTCTGTAGTTTTCTTTTTATAACTCTTTCACCTCTTTTGTTAATTTGATTCACAGGTATTTTTTTTTTTTGAGGATATTGTGAATGGAGTAGTTGTCCTCATTTCCATTTCAGAGAATTTGTCACTGATATACAGGAATGCCTTTGATTTATTGATATTGATTTTATATTCTGCCACTTTGCTGAATTCATTTACTAGTTCTAGAAGTTTCTTGGTTGAATTTTTTGGATCTGCTAGGTATAGGATCATGTCATCAGCAAATAGTTCTAATTTAAGTTCTTCTTTTCCTATATTTATCACTTTAATTTCTTTCGTCTAATTGCTCTGGCTAGTGTTTCAAGAACTATGTTGAATAGAAGTGGTAAGAGAGGGCATTCCTGTCTTGTTCCAGATTTTAAAGGGAATGCCTTCAATTTTTCTCCATTTAGAATGATGCTGGCCTGAGGCTTAGCATATATAGCTTTTACCATTTTGAGGTAATTTCCTGTTATCCCTAATTTTTCTAGAGTTTTGAATATAAAGGGATGCTGTATTTTGTCAAATGCTTTTTCAGCATCTATCGAGATGATCATATGGTTCTTATCTTTAAGTCTATTGATGTGGTGAATTACATTTATTGATTTCTGTATATTGAACCAGCCTTGCATCCCAGGGATGAATCCCACTTGGTCATGGTGCATGATCTTTTTAANTAAGAATTTTTTAATTTCCTCTTTGATATCTTCTGTAACCCTTTGTTCATTCAGTATCATATTGTTTATTCTCCATGTGATGCAGGAATTTTTGTTTCTTATTTTATTATTGATTTCCAATTTCATTCCATTATGATCAGATAAAATGCATGATAGTATCTCTACTCCTTTGTAATTGCTAAGATTTGCCCTGTGACATAATATATGGTCTATTTTTGAGAAGGATCCATGTGCTGCTGAGAAGAAAGTGTATCCACTTGATGTTGGGTGGTATATTCTGTATATATCAATTAAGTCTAAGTTATTAATTGTATTATTGAGTTCTATGGTTTCTTTATTCAACTTTTGTTTGGAAGATCTGTCCAGTGGTGATAGAGGTGTGTTAAAATCTCCCATGATTATTGTGTTGTGGTCTATTTGACTCTTGAACTTGAGAAGAGTTTGTTTGATGAACGTAGCTGCACCATTGTTTGGGGCATATATATTAATGATCGTCAAGTCTTGTTGGTGTATGATTCCCTTGAGCAGTATGTAGTGTCCTTGTTTATCCCTTTTGATTAACTTTGGCTTGAAGTCTATTTTATTTGATACAAGTATGGACACCCCTGCTTGCTTCCCGGGTCCATATGAGTGGTATGATTTTTCCCAACCTTTCACCTTCAGTCTGTGTATGTCTTTTCCTATCAAATGAGTCTCCTGTAGGCAGCATATTGTTGGATCTTTTTGTTTAATCCATTCTACTAGCCTATGTCTTTTGATTGGTGCATTTAAGCCATTAACATTTAGGGTTACTATTGAGATATGGTTTGTACCTCCAGCCATATTTGATTATGTATGTTACTTAACATGATTTGTTTTTCCTCTATGATTAGTTTTTCCTTTACTGTACTACCTCCTGCTGTTGGTTTTCATTGTTATTTTTCATTTCCTCTTCCTGTAATGTTTTGTCAAGGATGTTTTGAAGAGCTGGTTTTCTAGCTGAAAATTCTTTTAACTTTTGTTTATCGTGGAAGACTTTTATTTCATCTTCAATCCTGATGCTTAATTTTGCTGGATACATGATTCTTGGTTGGAAACCTTTTTCTTTCAGCGTTTGAAATATGTTGTTCCAGGATCTTCTAGCTTTCAGAGTCTGTGTTGAAAGATCAGCCGTTATCCTGATTGGTTTACCCCTAAATGTAATCTGCTTCCTCTCTCTTGTGGCTTTTAAGATTCTCTCCTTATTCTGTATGTTGGGCATCTTCATTATTATGTGTCTTGGTGTGGATCGCTTATGATTTTGTACATTTGGTGTCCTGTAGGCTTCTAGTATTTGGATTTCTTTTTCATTTTTTAAGTCTGGGAAGTTTTCTAGTATTATTTCATTGAATAGATTGCTAATTCCTTTGGTTTGGACCTCTATACCCTCTTGTATCCCAATAACTCTTAAGTTTGGTTTCTTTATGTTATCCCATAATTCTTGGATGTTCTGCTCATGATTTCTTAACATTCTTGCTGAGATGTCTGTGTTCTTTTCAAGTTGAAAAACTTTGTCTTCGTTGTCTGAAGTTCTATCTTCTAAGTGTTCTACTCTGCTGGTAATACTCTCATTTGAGTTTTTAATTTGGTTTATTGTTTCCTGCGTTTCCATGATTTCTGTTTGGTTTTTTTTTTTATCCTCTATCTCCCTATAGAGTTGATCTTTTGCTTCTTGGATTTGTTTATGTAATTCATTGTCAAAGTTATCTTTCATTGTCTGAATTTGCTGTACAATGTCTTCCTTGAGACTCCAGAACATCTGAAGCATGTATATCCTGAACTCTTTATCTGACATTCCATCAGCTGCAGATCTTACCTCATCTAATGTTGAATTGACCTGTATTGTTTGTGGTCCTTTCTTTCCTTGTCTTTTCATACTGCTCATGCTTCTTTCTAGCTTTGTGAAACTGTTGTGTTAATTGTTTTCCCCTTATATATTTATGTTGTTCTTGTATAGCTCCAAAATCCCTCTTTTGCAGAGAAAGACAATGTTAACAGTTCCCAATATCAACAGTACATCATCTAAGCACAAGTTTTCATTATTAATACATTTATAGTAAGATTCTAAGTCTACAGATATTGGTTTTAATTATTCTTTAAGAATATAGTCATTAGTTTCATAAAAGGCATAGCATATCTGGTGGCATATAGAAAACTTAATTTCAGACGAAGGATGTTATACTTAGAGGGAAAGGAGTGAGGTTATGAGGTTAAACTAACTTAGCAACTTTGGAGAACTCTAACCAATAGACTGGTAATTTATGGAAGAATGTATAGACTCAAAGTCCTATCTGTATTTAGATAGTTACCCTATGTATAGATAGCAAAAGTTAGGAGGTTAAAAGTGGGATAGAGGGAATACAAATGAAGAAAAGAAAAAAATAACAAGGAAGAAAAGAGAAATAAGAGAGAAGGAAAAAGAAAGTAAGATAGAAATAAAGAAAAAATGGGGGGAAGGTGGGGTATATGCAATTCATCTATATTATATTATTTTGGTCATTCAGTTGTTCATGCATACTTCTTGGTTTCACATATGTTAAGGTTGTGAAAGAGAGAAGAGAGAGAAAAAAAAAGTCTCTCAAAACACTGTTTTCCTTGCTTCCAGTAGGTGGCGTTGTCTATTCCTAGCTTGAGTCTCTGTGTTCATGGTGGTGGATATAGCCAGTGTGAAAGGACATGAGCTTCCACCTGTATCTTCCCTACTCTAGTCTCTGAGGTGGAAACCAGATGCCTGTACAGTTGTTGTTTTGTGTTGATAGCTACAACTCCCAAAAGCTTGTGGAAAATATTTTGAGTTATCGCAGCTAAGGGTGGGGGAGTTGGAAACTGGGTATCTGGATCAGCTGCAGAACCGTGCTGGTAGCCACACCCCCTTTGATGGGTTTTAAGGGTTGATGGGCTTCCTCTGGACTAGCACGTGGGGCGGGCCGGCCGGTGCCGGGCTTCCTCCCCCGGTCTGGCTTGGCACCGGGCTTCCTCCTCCGGTCTGGGCTGGGCTGGCGCCGGGCTTCCTCCTCCCGTCTAGTTGGTGCCTTCTTGATGAGAGTCTAGGTACAGTCTTGAGCTCTTAATTTAAGAAACATCTCAGCCTCTGCATCCAAAACATTGTCCTTAATTTCCAGTTGCCTGTATTGAACATTCCCAGATTATGGAGTAAGCCTACTTTGGATCCCAAAAAGTCTTGGGTGTTAGGTTCCAGACTCACTGTGTTGGTTCATTATGGAAATCCTTCCTGTATTTACTCTTCACCAGGCATTGGCCCCCTCTATAAGATTATACACACATGGCAGGTGACATAGTCTCTTGCCCAAGGAAATAGTAGAGAGTGAAACGTCTTTGTTGGTGATTGACATAATCCTAGCTAATGTCTGAGAGAAGTCTATAGGTAGTCTTTGTTAGATTTTTACTAACAAAAGGAACTAAATTCAGAGTAAATGCACCAATTTCTTTTCATTGAACAGTTACCTATTTACAAACAACACATGAAACAAAGGGAGTCATTTAAGAACCACAAAGGAGTTAACTTAAAGATTTGCTAAAATTCAGGTAGCTGAGAAGAGGTGGAATGTTGATCCTTAATGACCTTGTGGAACCACTGAGTTAATCAAGCCTGGTGCCGCTCTTCAGTGACACTTATTATGAGAGGTCATCTCCTTGCCAAATAAGCCATTTTGAGATGCAATTTCTGATCTTTGTAGCTAGAAGACTTCCCTAACTGAGATATATGGATAATGAGATCTAGCCCTACAATGGCTATTCTACCTATCTATTTGGGTCACTATGGACAAATCATTTAACCTTTCTACATCTCTATTTCTTCATCTTTAAAATTGACAAGTTGAAGGAAAGGTTTTCAGCCTTTTAATCTGGACATTTGAAATTTCTGATTTCTCTTTTGTAGTTTGTACTAAAGAAACCCCTAATACATTCTGATTTTTGTTTCTTGTGCTCTCAAGTCAAGTTGAGTGAATTTCCTCCTTTGCTCCTCAATTCTGAGGTTTGAATAAAATTTTCTGTGTGTGATAATTTAATGGGTAATGATAAAAAATAACCTATTCTTAGAACATGCCACCCCAAACTATGCCACATTGACATAAGGTTATTTTGAGTTGAAGACAGCTGGGAAACAATAGATATAGGGAAAAAATTGTCTTACATCTGCCTAAATGCAAAAGATGAATTTTCCTTTGAGATAGATGATCCTCTGTACCAGGAAGAGGGGACTAAAGCTCTTCACCAGAGATGAGTGATACCAGGATAAATCAGCATAGAGTTCTTATTAAGATAATCCTATTTTCTATTAGTTTCACATATTTTCTAGTCACTTTCCCATAGTCTATTAACCTTAGAAGCCCAAATCCTCTTTCCTATTTAGTCACTTCTATACAATTTATTGTCCTTTGTTAAAATGATATATTCACCCCCACATGTAACTGATTTTTTGAATATTCACTTCTCTTCTGTCAAGCTTCTGAGTAAAAATATTAACATCAATAAAAGTTGTAATTTTGTCCTATTGTTCTGTCTTTTGTCAGTTTAACTCACAAGATTCAGGTCCTGAAGCTTGAAGTTCAGAGGAAAAAAAAAATTCATCCTCCTGACAAATTCCAAAAACTCTTCAGTATCCTCATTAATAAACATAAGGGCTAATAACTCTAAGATACATTTCAATTCAAACATCCCACAGAATTTTAAGAAAACATATTAGGATTACTTCTCAATAATAACCTTTGTTCAATGCCTTTATAGAACAACACATTCATGTATATTTATAAACATTTTGACAAAGGATGAAGTTCTAACTCTTACTCTGTGATGTCTACCCGGCTCAGACAGACATATGGCATTGGAGATCAAACCATCAGTGATCCTCAGCTTTTAGCTCTTCTCTAAAGGGCTTGTTTCAGCCATGAAAATGGACTTTCTTCAGGAAGTAAAAACAGTACTGAATAGTGCAATTAGGTCACAGCACAGAATACGGAGGCTAGAAGAAAGGAAGTTAAAGGTTGTAAGCCCAACAGTGAACCAAGGAACACATGGAACTGGGGAGTATTTCAAGAAGTTATTATAATTCTCTAGACCTCAGCCCTCTTGACAAAAAATGGGAGAAAGACCACACCCCCAAACACAGACACAGGCATACACACACACTCCCTTAGCTGTCAACTCTTATGGAATGAATATTCCTGATCCTTGAGGATATAACCTTTTCACCATGGAAAAGCCAGTTAGGTGAACCATGAGGCCAATTTACAGAGAAAAATCTGCCATGTTAAGACCTGTGTTTTCACTCACAGTTACATTGATTCTTGCATAAGAAAATGAATCACATTATGATTTCTCTAAATTAGGAAAGCTAAATGCTTGAGAATTAAAAATAGCTGCAAAATTACATACTTAATATCAGATAATATCTTCATAAATACCATTTTTCTCATAAACTCAAGATCCTCTTCTATTTAGAACTTTATATACCATGCAAGATTAATACTCCTGCTGACTATGTTTTAGTTTATTTAAAGTATTGGGGATTTTAACAAACACACAGGTGTAGTCTAAAAAGAAATTCAATGTCAGCAGTAAATAACATAATGCAATTAAACCAATTCCTATTTTGGCCACTTTGATATAATGTCTGTAACTAGACCAGGGTTATATGAACATTTAAAGTGGGGACATAATCATGAGTCTCTTGAGACTTGTTAAAAATCTTAATACCTCTGGGCCTATCCCATGTAGAAAATATTTACTTTTCTGCTCCTTGAGAATGAGTTTCATGCAAGGCAAATATTGACAATGGATTATTGTTATTCAATCTGTTTGAAGTAACATAGAAGAGAATAATTTGCAAGTCTACTACTGATGATATTGGTTGGTATTCAATTCATGTGAGAAGATGACCATAACATATGATTTGTATCTGAAGTTCAGGCCATAGGAAACACTACAACATTAGAACTCAGGCTGCTCTTATTTTTATTGTTTCTGAACAAAAATATAAAAAGTTTTATACGAAGACCATCAAAATGTGGGTTTTCCCAACAGAAGCCTGGGCTGGGCTTCCAAGGTATAGGAATTGCATTATTGGTCAACCTGGGCTTACCTCTTAAATAGAAAAGCCTAGGAATGTGATTTAGGTGGGATCACATAGAAGCTAACTCCAAGACAAAGCTGTTTGGGTATTTTGAAGGTGAAGGCAGGAAGTATCAATTTGAAAAGGGAAGAATGAGACCAGAAGGGAAGGAAGCTGTGTTTGGAGACTTCTGTGAGAAAGACAGGATTTTCATGCAAGAAATTTGAAGGGTAATGTAAAAAACGTGAGAGCTGGAAATATGAGAGCTGTTCAGATGGAGCCACAAGTCTTACTCTGTGGAGGAGAGAAAAGTAAGAAGGGTCAAGTAGGGAAAGTCTCAGGTTGCATTGCATTTCCAAGAAAATTTTGTTCAAAGTGGTTAGGGAGACCTTGGACCAAAATCAGCAGAGCTCACAGTAATTCACAAACAGGAACCTGTCTTACTGTGCCTGCTGCACTGAGGGGTTGGCAGGGAACAGTCAATGGGAAGTACAGATGCAGAACCAACACAGTGACGAATTTCAGAGGACATTAGTGAAGCATGCATCAGTGATCCGAAAGCCTTACTTTCAGGGATACTTTAGCTGTCAATTCAGGGTACAAGGGTTAATGAACAGCTTACAGACATGGTCAAGTAGAGTTTAAAACTACTAGTGAGCTCTGGGAGATTGTATCAAACACACACTGGGAGGTGCTGCATTTAAAGAATAAGAAATCTGGGGTATTTATTGCCTGTGGGCTACTCCTGGGGCATTAGCTCCCTAGCACTTTCCACCTGACCCTGCATAGAGGCTGAGACTGCCCCTAAAGCCAAAAACAAAACAAAACAAAAAGCCCTTGGGGAAGAGTCCAAGATGTGTAAGTAGGAAGTAGGGAGCTATGTGCATGCTCAGAATGGCATGTACAGAGGGGTACAGGGAACATCAAAGACATCCCAAGTATTCAGGGCATCCTTACAAGAAAGGGAAAAACGGAATGTCCAAATCCTGCATAATCTGCCATGGGCATATCATGGTGCATGGACATCCTACAAGGCCTTGCTCTATCAGGGTCAGTCCAGGAGTAGTGGTCACTCTTCCAAATGAATAAAGCCAGCAGAGATCAGAGCCATGACCCTGGTCACAACAAGGCAACTCTCTGCCTTTAGTCCTTCAAAATATCCAGTCACTGGGCAGCAAGCACCATGGAACAAAACTTCCAAATTAATGCCTTTCATGAAGTCTCTTCAGGACAACAGACACATACTAACTCATCACTAACCAATCACTGGTCTAATTTAGGCCAAGCCTGGCATACTATGTGTTAAGATTTGGATCTGAAATGTTCCCCAAAAGCTCATGTGTTTTTTCGGTCCCCAGTAAAGCAGTATTAAGAGGTGGAGTCTCTGGGAAGAGACTGGATCACTAGCACTTTGATGTCAGTAATCCATCAATGGATTCATAATTTAATGGGCTATTGGAGGTGGTGGTAATTTTAGGAGGTGGAGCCTAGTTGAAGGGAATAGGTTATTTGGGGTGTGCCCTTGAAGTATATGTTCTTGTCCCCAGCCCCTTCCTTTCCCCCTCCCTCCCTCCCTCCCTCTCTCCTTCCCAGCCTCTATGAAGTGAGAAACTTACCTACCATGTACATCCTGCCATGATGTTCTGCCTCACCACCGGCCCAAAAATAAAGTGACCAGGGACTGAACCATGAACCAAAATAAATATTTCCTCCCTTAAGTTGAGTTTCCTCATGTATTTTGTCACAGCAATGGAAAATTGGCTAGCACACCATGTTTATTGAAAATGTTGCTACAAGCTCATGGAGCTTAGAGCTTAGTGCAAGGGATGATTTTGGTCCCCTTCAGCCAGGAAAAAGTTCAGTGAGTGTTAGAAGAGAAGATGTCACATGTTCCAAGTGTGAGTTGGTGATTTCCTATCAGCACTATGTACTCCCAGGGCATAAACCATCCATATTAAAGTAGAATTTTAAAGACAATATTAAAAGTCAGGTAGAGGGCTGGGGATTGGGTTCAATCCCCACCACCAAAACCAAAACAAAGAAAGTCAAATAGAAATGTTTAAGATCTTCCTCCGTTACTTATTATTCATTTAATTATCAATTAATTAATTGAGATGATTCATTTTCATTAGTGGATGTAAATAATTCAGAGATGTTGTCTCAACTTTCCAGTCTTTGCCCTTGTCTGTCCTTCCTCATTTTTGTCCCAATTCAGTAGTGGTTTCATTGCAATGGCAGAAGCCACCCTATTTCAAAAGGAAAGGGAAGGCAGCCACAGGACTGTAGGCAGAGTTTTAGGGAAAAGCTTCCAGACCCACCCTGGAAGAGGCCTCTGAAAGCAGCTGCTGCCCCAGTTCCAGACAAGAAGTCTCAGACCCTATTCCTGGCTCTTGGGCCACAAAGGCTCAACAGTGACCCAAGGGACAGGAAGCCACTGTCACATTAGCTCCAGAAATACATCACCTTGGCCTTAGTCAGTCCTGATAAATGGATTTCTCTGAGAGCCTGAAGCCTCCGCAGGCAAGTCACCATCTGCCATGACTACACTGGCCTGCAGGAACACAAGAGGGTGTGAAGGAGCAGATGAAGAGTGTCTGTCTCATTATCGCTTTCCAAACCAGTGGATGACTGCTGGGAAGAAACATGGACCCTCAAGATGCAGGGGAATCTGGTAAATGTAGTCTTTCCTTTTTGCGTCTCTAGCACTGTGGCTGTGAGAGGGTGGAATGGAGTGGAGAAAGCTCAGTGGGAATACGTGCTCCACTTTTCACAGATACTCAAGCATATCTTCATTCGGAAGCTTATTTCACACTAAAGTAGAAATGATTGATACTGGACAAAGTGGTCTCTCCAGGTAGACCAACATGAATTGGAAATCTAAAAAAAAAAAAAAAATGGCATGACTTTTTATTGGGTGAAAAAAATAGTAAGCTTCAGGAAGATATTTAAAAATCATACCACATTAGAAAAAGTATGCATGCACACATACACACACCTTCCTCATTTTGGAGCAGTCTACATTTAGAAAAAGAGGCTCTTAAAGGTTTCAGAGAAAGAATATTTCCAACCCCTTGTCCTTAAATAGCACAGAAGTATTCAGTCAGCTTAGGGCCTACAGTTCAGTGTCCACACCATACTTCCTCACTGCTGCAACCTGACTATGTGACAGAAGAACAGCAGACCTCTGCAGGACAACATGCTCCTGCATGCGCAGCCATCATACACACAAGGGACTCAAACACACAAGCAACTTTAAGGCGTTTGGGACACACTACCCTATAATATGAGAGAATAACAGAAGAGGAAGATCATGTTCACCTTCCCCCACTCTCTCCCCTGAAGCAGGTCATAAAGCTCTCATGGGACAGGTGTCCTCCCAAGTCTGTGGCAGAATATCTTGATATCAGAAGATACAGGAACACAGAGAAGAATCGGAGCAAAAAGGTCAAGTTAAATCTCCCCTCAGGTTATTACTATTAGATCATACCTCCTTTGTCTGACCATATCTTCATTTCCTTATAAAGGTTCATGTGTTATATAAAATTTCCATTAAATAAACTTACATGTCAAAAAAGTATGTGCATGTACATACATGTTTTTGTACATGTGTGCATATACTCATATGTACAAAAACATGTTTATATAAGAATTATGGATGGATCAGATATGTAAGTACAAACAGAAAATATTTAGAAGGATGTGCTTTCCACCCATTAACAATGATTAACTCTGGGTATATGAGTAAGATATAATGTATGAGAGAAATTAAAGCTTCATAATGTCTGAAAGTTTTGTAAATAACCTATATTATTTTCTATAATATTTTAATGTTAAAATGTCTCGAAACCACATCTTGTGGGAAAAGTCATGGCAGGTCTTCTGGGGGTGTCACATGGGCATTTACACATGTAAAAAATCATTAAATGATATATTTAAGGTTTGTATAGTTTATTGTATGTAGCTTATTCTTCAATAAAGTAATTTTTTTTTCAAGTACTAGGGATTGAACCCAGGGGCACTTTACTAATGAGCTACATCCCCAGACCGTTTTATTTTTTATTTTGAGACAGGGTCTCACTAAGTTGCTGAGGCTGGCCTCAAACTTGCAATCCTCCTACCTCAGTCTTCTGCGTCGCTGGGATTACAGGCATGCACCACTGCACCTAGCAATAAAGTAAAATTTAAAACTAACAAACAACTTATGCAGAGAAAAGGTGTAACAATCTCAGGCACTTAGAAAGTATGAAAGATCGCATGGCAGCCACACCTAAATATCATCAAGTTATACCTTCAAGCAAGTTACTTATCTTCTCTGAAACTGAGTTATGCTCATCTGTAAAATGGATATATATAATAGCATCTAACTCAGTGCTATATGGTGAGAAAGAAATGAGTTAATTCACATAAAATTATCATGATTGTGGAGAGTCATCTTGATATATAGTTGTTTTCCAGGACTACTGTTACAAATTACCACAAAGTGAGTGGTTTAGAGAATTTTTTTTTCTTGTTGTGGTGCTGGGGATCAAACCCAGGGCCTTGTACATGCTAGGCAAGTGCACTGCCACTGAGCTACATCCTCAGCCAAAGTGTGTAGTTTAAAACAAGAAAAATTTATTTTCTCCTGGTTCAAGAGGTCAGGAGTCCAAAATAAAGGTGTTTGCAGAGTCAGTTCCTTCTGGAGATTCAGAATCTAGCCTCCTAGGTCTCTGTCTTCATTCCCATGTGGACTTCTTCCCTTCATTTTTGTCTCCCTGTGTGTCCTTCCCTTGTCATATAAGCACATCGTTATTGGATTTAGGGAACACCTAATCTAGTATGACTTCAACTTTGCCAAGACTCTGTATTCAAATAAGGTTACATTCTGAGGTTCCAGGTGGGGATAAATTTGGGGTTAGGAAAACCATTTAATCCACAGCAGTAAGACATCATTATACGGCTCTAATGCTTCCAAATATGTAAAGCACAAGGCCAGAGGGTAGAGTGGTTTCATTTTTCTAAGAGGCAGTCAGAAAACAGAATCCCTGGCTACCAGTATTTTTAGACTTTCGTTTATTGTTTTTAATAAAAAATAAAGTGCCAAGTGAGGATAAATCACAAAACTTCTGTGGCTGCTATCCAGCCTGTTAACTTGACAGCAATATCATTTTATATAAATAAAAGGCGAACTTTTATCACAATCAATAATAAACAAATATTATGAATCTCCCAAGTCTTGTGTAAACTCTCTGTTTTGTTCTTCCCTGGATCTTAATAAGCCAGGTTGGCTTTCGTGATTCTTGAGGTTGCTTTTTAAATGGGCCACTAGAGGGAGAAAGGGTTGTATGTTTGTTTTGAAGTGTGTATTGCAGAATAATGAGGTTTTCTTTGTGCAGTTACTACAAGTATGAGCTCCCTGTTTGTGATTGCAGGGTAATTTCATCTTAATGTTGATGATGCCGACCGCATTGCAGATCAAAGTGAGCTAGTATAAATCACAAGCTGTGTTCCTATTAAAAACATATTGTTTAGATGGAGATGGGAATCTATAACAATTCAAAAGCTTTCTTTAATCACTGAAGTTCAAATGCTGTCTTTAAAATTGGACTTTTGCAAAATGAGGGTAGGCATTGCATTATATATGGAATAGATTCTAAAAATAACTGTGGTGCGATGATTTGAGAAGATGAAAGACGCAAACTGACCAGCTTCCAGATCTAGTCGTTGGAGTATGAAGTGTGACCTTTCAACTTTATTTTTCTGAAAATTTGGTTATCAAATAACCAAGAATCGCAATCCAGCACTGAGAAAAATAATAGCAGTGATAATTCACATTAAGGTACTTGTCCTGTAGTAACTCATTTGATTTTTACAACAACCTTTTAAGGTAGAGATCCCATTATTGTCCCCATTTTACAGAAGAAGAAACTGAAGTCTGTGTTAACAAATGTAGTGAGTACCAAAGCTGGATATAGCATCTGGAATTATAGCCGTTTTAGCAGTACAAACAAACGTAGGTGGATTTGGGACTGAGAACTTAATAACTGGCAGAAGCATAAACCATACTCACTCATTCATTTGGTAAGGATTTGTTGGGAATTGAATAACTCATCTAAGCAAGTCCCTGGTCTTAAGGAGCTGAAACTAAGTAAAAATAAAGTAAAATAAAGCAAGCTAAGCAGGGGTCTTGGAGGATGGATTAGGCTAGATATTGGGATCAGATACAGGACTGTTTCCCAGAGGAAGTAATCTCCTCCTGGTAGAGTTAGCACATCATCGCTCAGTATGACACCAGGACACTGGCTCTCTTCCCAGGGAAATAATGTACTCTATGCAGTCTCCTAATGTCTTCGTGTCACTCTGAGATGAGCAAAATTAGACCATTTGAGTTGCCTGGAAGGAGTCCTACATAGAGTTGTTAGCCAAAGACATTTTGCCAAATTTGTCTTGGCTCCTGAGTAGTCAGGTCACTCCTGGGTCTTCTGCAGTTCCAGAAAAAAAAAGAAAAAGAAAAGAAAAGAAAGAAAGAAAGTCTAAAAAGTGCAGACTTATTTCAAAACAAAGATAAAAAGTCCAGTAGCTTTTTGCTTATTATGGGTACAGATATTCATGCAACAGTCTGATAAATGTGTTTATTTGACTCCATTATTCAGCTTCTACACTAGTTTGGTTTTTCTGACTTTCTACCTTGAGGTCAACATATCTTCTGGCTTTAGTAACCCCTCTTACATTCACACAGGACCTTGTTCACCATCCTCAGTGGAAATAAATTTCCTTCCAATCAAACTGGATACCACTGGGGTTCTACCACATGGCCTTCACTGAATCCCCAAACTGTGTGGAGTACTAATATTTAATGTTGAGGATGCTCAGCCAATCTCTGGGCTTACTCCAAGTTTAGTTTTAGAAGTTTCTCTACTGGATGATTCTGAGTAATGTAACATCCCGTAGGGAAAGAACATGGATTTGGGAGCTAGTCTTTATGCTTAACAAGTGGTGATTTCCAAATCACTTAATTTCTCCATGCCTTGATGTGCTCATCTGCAAAACGGAACAAAAATATTATATTGCAGGTTTCTTGTGAAAATCACAATTAATAAATTAAAATTTAAATTAATCTATGTGAAACAACCATCAGGAGGCCTAATTATTTTTAAGTGGCAGCAGTCATTTTTAGAGTAAGCATTGTCTACACTCCTCCTTGATCAGCTGTACCTGTGTTTTATTATTGGGTAAATGAGCACCAGTGTTGACAAGACAATTGGCCTATGGTACAAAGTCTTTTTGCTGATACCATCTACCATGTGGAGCACACTTCACCTAATATTCTTCCTTTTCCCCTCCCAACTCTCCTTTCTTCACTCTTTTTCCATCCGTCTTTGGTTTCTTTCTCTGTTCTTCATTTTTTTTTTCACCCTCTTCTCCTGCGCTCTATTCCAATGTTAATAGGAAGGTGGTTTGGTCCGATCATGGGCACCAAATAAAATCAGCACACTCTTATACACTTGACCTGTCAAAGATGCTACCCACACTCTATCCATATCCACTTGGCACTTACCTTTCCAGGTATGAGCTCCAAGCACCTAGGATGCTCTAAGGACCCATCTGGTATGCTCAGCCCACTTACAGGACTGACAAGCAGTGCTAGGGAGACACCCCAGAAGCAGCCTTCAGCAAAAGAGAAATGAGAGTTGGAGGATTACATGCCTCAGTTTTCCCTCTTCCATCTATCAACTCAGAAGTCTAGGTCTGCTAGCTGTTCCCAGTTGAACTGAGCCCCAGTTGCATGTGAAAAAGTAACTTGATCTTTGACACACCTTGGATTGACTTTCTTCCTTCCTATCTCACTTACCACGACCCTACTGGGGCATCGACACTTTATCTCAGCTTTTGCTTCCAGAGAACCCAACTCAAACTAACACACTTCCCCCACCCACCCAACACCTTTAAATTCAGAGCAGTCCCTCACTGTCATGGGCTAAGATTCAGCAACCAGGCAACCCAAAGTAGAAAGAGAAGAAAGGGAGTGAAGGTCTGTCACAGGGTACCTGCTGCCAATTTTGTCTCAAATATAAAACAGGATTATATTCACAACTCACTGGTATCGCTAAATCTTTCTTACTCCTGTTTTCACAGCATTGATCACCCAGCATTATCTTCTTATTATTCAACCACAAAGAGTTTCCCTATTTCTTGAAAGACATGGCAAACAGTTCTACAAACAATGGAGACAAAATTGGCTGATGGGGAAAATATATTGGTGGTACTAAGAGCTTGCCAACAAAGAGTTATTAAAACATCTCCCTGGAACAGTTGAAAAAGAAAACCAACAAATTGCTCCATTTCAGTTGATGTGAGGTAGTGAGGTGGGAGAAGAAGGGAGAAATTCCTTATAGACATTCTCATTTTTCCTACTCCCTAAGCTCTGTAGCAACTAGATGTCAGCTATGAGCACCTATTCTTCATTATTCCCTTACATATTTATCTGCACCTGAAATTGGAAAGCTGAGAGAGGTACACTTTTTTCCTTCCAGGAAACTAACACTAATGGTCAAATTTAAGTGACAGACAAACATTCCTCATAAGAATACAGCTCCCGCATGAGGTACACATTTTTTTTTCAATTCACCTAAATTCTTAAAGTCAACCGAAGCTTAAGGGTATAGTGAGCAAGGAGTTCCACCAGATGTGAACATTGTGAATGTTTGAGATATATTTATATTTTTAAAAAATACAGAAAACTTATGCAAAGTTAAGAAAAATCATTCATAACTTTCTCACTTTAATATTTACAAACAACAAAATTAACTCCCCATACACATTGACCCTCCCTGAGGGGGACACAGGTCTACTATAATTGACAAGACCCCAACCCCTTTTTATGTCTACCAGGCATAAGTTTTTTCACATATTTAAATTCAGCCACCTGCTACTTTTCCCAAAAAATATAATTTGTACATATCATTGAACAATTTTTGTTCCTACCTAATATTTCATAGGTAGCCAGCTGTCTAAGACATCATGTATAAATCCACTTGCATAATTCTCAATGACTATGTAGTATTCCAGTATTTAGAACTTCATTTCCCAAAGAGTGTCCAATGACTACTGGTTCTCTGAGACGTGCTATCTTTCATTTCATATGAATTACTGCAAATTATAGTTTAATCTTTTGTAGATTTATAATGCACTAATCTATTAAAGTTGAACATGCCCTACACACCCCCAATTTTTTTTAAATAAAAGAGTATAATTTATTTGGCTCAATTCTAAGCAGACAAAAAGCTATAAATGACGATACCCATGCCCACCCCCTTTGGCTTATCCTAAGGGGAATTGAGCTCAGGTGACAAAATGTGTCTAATCTTTTGCATGTCAAAAGATAGAATATATCATAATTATAATTGTAAAACACCAATCAACCTTTAAACTTCCCAAAACAAGTCCCCAAATTTTTATTCTAACACAATTGTCAGTATCCTTGACCATAGAATCTTCTGTTATGAGAATATCCATAACTCAACTTGGAAACTTATCCTTGAAATATGTGTTGGAAAACATTCATTTAAAATCTCAAAATTAGAGGTGAAGCCACCTTTGAGCCATCTGTAGCCAGGGAGAGAATGTTCACAAACAACTGGACTCCTTGCTGCCTGAGAAGTGCTCTGAGGAGTTTTAGCAAGCACCCAGGTGCTTGCCCTTAGAAATACACTAATAATCAGCTTTTTGATCCTAAGTAACATTTGATAAAACAGAAAATTATTTTGGATAGATTCTAATTGCAAAAAAAAAGCTACTTTTCTGTTGTTTCGTTATGCGTCAGTTTATACTCAGAATCAAAACAACTGTCCATTAGTGTAGTTTCTGGGTTTTTAAAAATTTTTTATTTTGTTGTGGTTATTTGTTTTGTTTTTTTAGAAAGGACAATTATATATACACAAAAGTTAAATGTGCAGGCCAAAGCTATTTCACCTTTTTTCATCTGCTTTCCCTAACTCACTCCAAGATTAAGGAAACATACCCAATTTTAAGACAACCTCCATAAGAGAAGTTCTGTTTTGTTTGTTTGTTTGTTTGTTTTTGTACTGGAGACTTAACCCAGGGACACTTTACCACTGAGCCACATCCCCAGTTCTTTTATTTTTTATTTTGAGGCAGGTTCTCACTAAGTTGCTTAGGGCGTTGTTAAATTGCTAAGGTTGGTCTCAAACTTTAGATCTTCCTGCCTCAGCCACCTGAGTTGCTAGGATTACAGGCATGTACCATCAATCCAGGTCTGAAACTGGTCTTTATTTGGAAAAATACCTTGAGGCTTCTGACTAACAGTGAATAAAATTTATGATAGGACCAAGTTAAGGCAAATGAACAGAGATCTGGGTAGATAGTTTTGCACATGAAGTGGGAGAGATTTGGAGAATCAGGGAAAAGATGGAAGAGAAATAAAGACAAGTACAATCTTCGGGTGGGACAGACAGCCTGAAGGAGGGCAGCAGAAAAGTTTGCAAGAAAGTCAACTGGTAAGAAAGTCCCTGTACAGGATTTCTAATATTTAGCCTTAAAGTCATCATTATTTAGCTATGTAACACATGTATGTTGTGTACCTTTTATGAACTAGAGGCAGAGGGTGAAAGAGACTAAGTCCTGATTTGAAGAGCTTTCTTGCTAATGCTGTCAGTAAATAATCATCCCACTACGTTAAACTTACTGTGAAAAGACAAAATTACAATTTAAAGACCTTACTTGACTTTATTTTCTATTCTAGAATTGGGCAACACTTCATTCTATAAGATGGAATTAGTGTTTCAATGGGCTGAACAGGAAGGTTGGTTAGACAGGGAGAAGCTGAAGAAAGGACAAATTAAGAACAAAAAGCGAATTTGTGATTTCCAAGTTACTTTCCTTGTAAGATGGGGACAGGGATACAGAATAAGAAATAGAAATATCACTGATTGGCTTACATCAGTTTCTATTAGGTTACTTCTCTTGTATAAGGAGTAAGACAACAGGAAATTTATTGTCTCGAAACTAGTCTTTCTTGGAAATTGGGCTGTTATCTCTCATTTCTCTTGGTTTCTTGGAAGGTCAGAAAATTGGTTAGATTCAATATGGTGATAGGAAACTCTAGGGTGAGTGAAACCATTTTGATTTTTAGTTTGGTTTGTCAGGACTTAGAGAGAAGCCTGATTCAAAACAATGGGTCCCTATATTTTTTAATCAATATTACTTTTACTCAAAATCACACACTTAATTGGTTTTTGTATTGTTTCTCCAGAAACTAATCTGGAGGTGGAATTCTAGTGCAAGAAATGTATTTGGGTGTTGATCCCAGAAAATACTCATAAAGGGAAAAGAGAATGAGGGCAGAGATGAAAACCAAAAAAAATAAAACACAAAAAGGGGAGGATGGGGACTTGCTAAGCAAGTGATTATTTAGACTCAGGGAACTCCACAAGACAAGGTGTCTCAGAGTTATGTCCAATGAGGGGCAAAAGATCTGGAGGCTTTATTCACCAATTCCTCTCAATCATTGGTTGAATGAAGCCTGCTTGTAGGGGAAGAGGAGGTTGGTAATTCTTCATTATATCCATCTTGCCACACACAAGTGCAGAACGAGCTGCCAAGGCTTGAGAAGCGCTCAATAACTGGTGCTGTAAGTTGGTTCAATTCCTGCCTACATCCTCAATCCCCAGCTACCACCAGCACCTCTTACTGTTGAACATAGACTGTCAATTTACCAGACACTTGACATTTCTGAAATGGGCCATGCTGTATTATAATGCCAAGGCTTTATTCGTGCCATTCCCTTTTTAAATGTCTTCCAACATATCTAATTAAACCTTTGTCCACCTTCCACATATCCTTGATGAGTATTTTCTGGTTTCCCCAAGCAAAAATCTACTAGTCCAGTCTTTATTACTGCTACAGAAATCCATCCTATCCCCTGTAATAATTGTTGCTCTCACTCATTTCACAGTATTGCCCAAGACAATTTAATGGGAAATTCCTTGAGTATGAGGACGCTGAGTTACCCCTGAATACTGAGTGAGTGGCACCAGGTCAGCACACAATAAGGTCTAATAAATACATAAGGAGTAAGTGTAGGGCA
Organism: Marmota marmota marmota; assembly: GCF_001458135.2. Taxonomy (NCBI): domain Eukaryota; kingdom Metazoa; phylum Chordata; class Mammalia; order Rodentia; family Sciuridae; genus Marmota; species Marmota marmota. The sequence goes on along the minus strand of NW_026000026.1, from coordinate 41,155,413 downwards.
GTGTGTGAGAGAGTTAATGAATAAGCAAATCCATGCAGATTGAAAGTAGGCAATAAATGGGAAATATAAGTTGGGACCAAATGTGTACAACATGTCTCAATCTTCTTTGCTCTTCAATGTGGCTATGTAATTAAGTTCTAACCAATAAGATATAGATTAAAAATTCTACATACAACTTTCAAGAAACATTCTTAAAAGGCTTCAACTCACAATAGCCAAACTATGAAACCAGACTAGGTGTCCATCAATGGATGAACGGATAAAGAAAATGTTGTATGTATACAACAGTTTCAATAAATGGAGATTTATTGAGCCATGAAGAAAAATGTAACTATGTCATTTTCAGGAAAATGGGCAGAACTTGAGAATATTATGCTAAGTGAAATAAGCCAAACTCAGAAAGTCAAGTCTAATGTTTTCTCTCATGGGGGAGCTAAAAAGGAAACAGAAAAAAGTGGGGATGTGGGGAGAATCTCATGAAAATCAAAGGGAGATCAGTAGAATAGAGGAAAAGGAGCAGAGGATGGGTGGAGGAGAGGGAAAGAGAAAGTGCTGGAAAACTATATTAACCAAATAAAATTGTTATATTGTGTGCATGTACAACTAAAACATGCCAATAAAAAAATGTGGGGAAAAAAGACAGGTTCTTGCTCTTCTTTGAACTTTCTCCTTTTTGTTATCCGGAATCTGGATGGAAGTGATAGATGGAGCTTGAGCTATTATCTAAGAGCAGCACTATCCAATAGAAACAAAGGGAATGAAGGAAAGGGAGAGGAGATGGGAATAGAAAAGACAGTGGAATGAATTGAACATAACTTTCCTATGTTCATATATGAATACACAACCAATGAAACTCCACATCATGTTCAACCACAAGAATGGGATCTTATTTAGAATAAGTTACACTCCATGTATGCATAATATGTCAAAATACACTCTACTATCTATATATCTAAAAAGAACAAATAAAAGGGGAAAAAAAGAAATATGGCACAAGCCACAAATGAAGGCATCGAATTTTAAATTTTCTAGTAGCCTCATTTAAAAAAAATAGAAATAGGCAAATTAACTTTTAGTAATATCTTTTTTTTTATAAATCTTTAAAATTTGATGCGGCTTTAATATAGCAATTCGCAGTTAGGACTAGCTGCATTTCCACAGAGCACCATGGCTACTACATGGGAGAGCACAGTTTTAGATCACAGGAAGCAAGCCATGCTTCAAAAGTAACAGAGCAACAAAGCAGAAACAGCCTGAGTCCCTGAAGATTATGGAGCTGCCCTACCAAGGCTGGGCAGCTTATCTCCAGGTTTCATTTACGTTGAAGAAGAAAAGACTTCTATCTTTTTTTAAACAGTTGTTATTTTTGGTTTTCTGCCACATGTATCAGAATTGAATTCTAGCATATTCAACGTGCAGTTAGTTTTTCCTTAGGATCCTCAGAGGATTGGTTCCAGGACCTTGTGCATAACAAAACCCATGGATGCTCAAGTCCCTATGTAAAATACGGTCGTATTTGCTTATAACCAACGCACATCCTCCTATATATTCTTACATCATCTGTAGACTACTTACAATACCTAATAAAATGTAAATGCTGTGTAAATAGTTGTTACATTATATTGCTTAAGAAATATGACAAAGACAATAAGTACATGGTCAGTACAGATGCAAATTTTTTTCTGATTATTTTTTTATTCACTGTTGGTTGAATCCACAATCCAGAACTCAACAAATGCAAGGTTTTACCCTGTGTTCACATCCAGCTCCCTAGCATGATATGAAGCAAGCATATTAAGAAAGCTCCTCAGTTTGCTGAGCAGGAAGGTGCACAGAGGTGGTGCACAGGAGACCCATGTGAAGGTTTTATTTGGTCTTTCCAGTATTTGCCAATATTTAAAAATCAGACATTTCACATAAAAATCCAGACTTCCAGCTCCTCTCAAAATACTAGATGACCTAGCAAAGCTGACCCAACCATAATTGGCTCAGGCTGAGTTCTAGGTGGTCCCATGAAGTCTCCATTTGCCACTGTCCCCTCACTCCTTAAAAAAATTAACTATTAATATGCCTGATTCAAATATGTTTAAGAAGATGTTGGCTGTGGCCTGATCTAGTGCGCCATCCTCCACTTTCTACATGAACCCCAGTTCAAAACTTTCCCCTTCTACAGACAATTGTTCTCACTCTAATGGGAAATGCCTCCCTGGGAGATTATGTATCTTTCCCACAAAAGTCAACCCCTGCCAATGACTGCCTGACACAGATGTGCACAAGGCTGACCTCTTTACCTCAAGGTGGGACCAACTCTGTACTACAATTCATGTTTTAAAGCATGACTCCAGTCATGGCCATATCCTAGCTCAGTTTCTTCATCTGCTCTATCCAGCTTTCCTCATTCTCTCTCCTAAGATTATTTCTGTAAGAAATCAAATGCATCAAAATTTCCTACAAAGCTCAGCTTCTAGTCTGAGTTTTGTAAAATATGAGTTTTCAATTCATAGATTAGAAGAAAAGCCAAAGTATACTGAAACAGTTAAAATGGACTTTCTCCACCAGGCAGTGCTGACCAGCATAGGTATGTTTCAAATAGTCACAGTCAATCTTTAGAGATCGATACAGACTGTCAGATTGATGGGTGTCATGAGAGCCCCAGAATGCACTGCTGCATTCCTCTAAGAATTATTGTTCTGAGCAAGCACATGATATTTTATCCAATGCACTGTGGACTTACTTATCTCCTAATTACTGCTTATGTTTACTTGGATGTCCTTCCTTTGTCATCAACAAAGATAAATAGTCAACACTATAAAACTAATATAACCCTTGACTGCTGCCAGAAAGGGCCAATGTGTGGGGATGATTTCTCAACATTTGCCCTTGTAGAAAAGCTTAGTCTCTGGGCACAGGATGGCTAACCCCTTATTTTAAACTAATTAGATTATGTTCCATTTGCATATTCTATAAGAATGTATAAGGCATCCATGCAGATTCTAAGAGAATCTATTGAGAGGAATGTCAGTGGATAAGAGCCTCCAACTGATTCAACTTCAGAGTCACAGCAAGCTTCATACTGAGACACTGCTCCCTCCAGGTGGCTGCCAGCAAATGATTAAACATGGTAGGGTTCTTAAAGCCAGGCCAGTCACATCAGAACTCTCTTAAAGGGCAATCCTTACTCTGAGGCTCCCCATGGGCCTGGTTATAACTTTCTCAGAGTGGCACTGCAGCCTAAGGCCCCTTCTACCAATCCTTTTCCCTCCCTTTCTCTTTCACAGGGTCCAGGCCTGCATCTGCTCTGAAGATTCTCCCTGCCTATTCTTGTTCCTTCTGTTTACCCTTAACAAGCATTTCTCCCATTAAGTCTCTTGCACTTCTCATTCCATTTTGGCATCTGCTTATCATAGGACCCAAGCTAACATACTGAATCTGAGCCCTGAGGTCTGATTTGCAGAGTTGTGGATAGAAAGGGATGATCAAGTATAAACAAAACATGACAACAAATGCAAGGTAGCAATACAAAAACTATAGCAAACATTTGTTTGCTAACATGAGAAAATGTTTGACAGAGTGAATCAAGAAATTACAAGATAGCCCAGAGTATGTATTCCAAATGTGTAGGGAAAATATACAGACAAAGAAAAATATTGAGAATGGTCTGTGCTGGATTATAGAAGGCTTTGTGTGCTAGTTCTTTGTTGCTGTGACAAAAATATCTAACAAGAACAACTTAGAGGAAGGAAGTTTATTTGCAGCTCATAGTTTCAGAGGTTCAGTCTATGGTCAACCAACTCCATTGTTCTGGGTTGAAATGAGGTAGAACATAAGGCAGAAGAGTACAGCAGAGAAAAGTTGCTCAGTTCAAGGCATCTAGGAAGGAGAGGAAGAAAACACATACACAAAGAACCAGGGATAAGAAATAATCCCCCTAAGGCACACTCCCAGTGACCTACTTCCTCCAGCCAAGTTCCACTAGCCTACAATTACCACACGGTAGTCCATTCAATTGATGCATCAAATGAATTAATCCACTGATTAGATTACAGCTCTCATAATATAACCAGGCTGCCTCTGAGCATGCCCACATTGTCTAACATCTAAACTTTTCAAGGGACACCTCATATCCAATCCGTAGCACTTTGCTGTTCATCTTTTTTGTACTTGTGAATTTTCAAACATTTGCATAATAGAATTGGTTTCACTTTAAACACTTATCTGAAGGGGAAAATTTCCAGCCTAGAGAAGGATTATCTTACAGCCTAGAGCATTTGGGGAAGATAAGGCTGGTTTGAGCTTCCATAAAACCCCCATAAATGGGCACCAGGTAGGCATCAAAGGCCTAGGGAAGAAGGGGCCTTGGAGAGATGAGAGCATAAAGATTAAGGGGAAGGCCCAGAAAGAGTACATGGAGAGAGGTCTCCCGTCACTTTCAAGGCATAGATTAGTTCAATTACTATCCCTACCACCACTACCTGTCTGTTTCTGATGTCTTTTTTTCTGTTTCTCTGTTGTAACTCATTCATTCATCTGATCTATATTTATTGAGTCCTATGTTTGGCTAGGCCTTCTGTTAAGTTCTGCAGATTCTGGGATGTGTCAGATATCAAAAATTGCTTCTCAATGTCCATTCTCCCCTTTTCCTTGTAAAGAACATCTCCGCTTTGTTCAGCATAGCAGTATGTCTCTTATAAAGCACATGTTTCCACCTTCCTTGCAACTAGGAGAGGCCATGAGTGGTAAGAAGTAAACTCACTGAAGACAACTGGCTCTTTATCCTTTCCCATCTCTGAATAGTGGACAGTTTGTGGAATCAGCATGAGGAAGAAAGACTTCCTTGCCCTATGTATAGGCAGAGAGCAGAGATGCAACAGGTAATTATAAACACTGCTATTAGCAGTATAGTGGGGAGAAACCTGGTTCTCTGGGTGTATATATACAAGGACAAGGGATAAGAGATGGAGATCAGAGGATACTTACTAAGGGAGACAATATCTGGGTTGAATCATGAATAATAAGTAGGGAATTGTGATACAAAGAGATGCAAATTGTGAACGGTTCTAGGTAGTTTAGAATGGCTGGAGCATAGAATGGCAATAGCATGAAAAGAGGGCAGGACTGCGAAGAGATGGGGGTGCAAATCTCAATCTATATCCAAAGTAAGAAGATAGATTTTTATCCTAAGATAATGTAGCATTTTAATTTACACTTTTGTATGAGTACTTGTACTACTCTAGTGGAGAGTAAACAGGCATGAGAGGGTTGAGTGAAACATACTGGTACTGTGCTCCAGAAGAAGAAGGAGGTGGCATCTTGGAGAATAGAAAGGCTTTCCTAAGAGTGTGGAGTGGTATGAGAAGGAAGAAAAGATCACCTATACCCCCAAGTACTAAAGTTAGACTAGAGGGAGATACAATCATCTGGGAACATTCAGATAATGGCTGTCAAGTGGGAGAGACAAGTAGGGTTCATGGAAGCCAGAAGTGGGGGGAGCATTCCTGGATGATCCTTTGTTTACCAGGAATGGTGCTTCTGTGGCTTCATGGAAAGGTCTGGCAGGCTCAGGGCAGTGAGGAGGTGGGTCAGATGAGAGGGATGTCAGAACAGCAAGGATACGAGAGAAGTAAGGTGGAAAGGTAACCAACCAGGTTTGCTACAAATAATGGGGTTTAGTTGGTTTCCAAGAGAATTCTCCCTGCAATGCTAGCCTGTAATAGTCACTCCACGTATGAACACATAGTATGCCTAATATATATCCATCATGGTGGTCAATGCCTGGGTTACAGCCAGTGGTGCACTGGATGCAGCTCCTACAATCCCAGGATTTTTTGGTATCAGGGATTAAACCCAGGGGTGCTTAACCACTGAGCCACATTTCTAGCACTTTTTTTTGTTTTATTTTGAGACAGGGTCTCACTAAGTTGCTTAGGGCCTTGCTAAGTTACTGAGGCTAGATTTGAACTTGGAATACTCCTGTCTCAAACTCCCAAGCTCCTGGAATTACAGGTGTGCACCACTGCTCCCTTAATTATTCACTTAATTATTCACTTCTCCTTCATCCAACATTACAACTCCTTGAACCCCTTCAGCACCTCTGTCCTCCACCTAGCATCTCTATGCTCACCCTCATACCTTGGATAGCAAACATCTGGATGCATTCTATTCCTTGCAGACAACACATATGGTGTAGAAGATAAAACCATGTAACTTCGGGTGGTGTTTGTCAACTTGTCAACAGCCCTATATCTCAGTTATTCAGTTGTTTATAAAAGGAATACAGTGTGATGGTGAAGAGTATATGTTCTGGAGTCAGATTCTCTGGGCCCAAATCATCCCTTCCCCACCAGTGAGCAGGCTAACTCCCTTGCCTCAGTGTCCACTTCTGAAAAAAGGGTCTAACAGCGTGTTTTAGTCAGCTTTTTCATCATTGTGACTGAAAGAACTGGCAAGAATAATTTTAGAGGAGGAAAAGTTTATTTGGTGCTAACAGTTTCAGAGATCTCAGTTCACAATGGCCAACTCCATTGCTCTGAGTCTGAGGTAAGGCAGAACATCATGGCAGAAGGGCATGGTAGAGGAAAGAAGTTCAGGACATCACACCAGGAAGCAAAAAGAGAGACAGACCTCCCCTCACCACACACAAAATATGTACTCCAAAGGAATGTCCCCAATGAACCATCTCTTCCAGCCATACCCTAACAGCCTACAGTTACCACTCAGTTAATCCCTATCAGAAGATTAATGCATGTATTAAGTTAAGGTGCTCATAGCCCAATCATTTCACCTCTGAGCATTCTTGCATTGTCTCACACACATTTCACTTCTGAGTACTTTTGCATTGTCCCCATTTGGGGGACACCTCATATCTAAACTATAACACAGACTTACCCATTAGATATTACAAAGATTAAAGAAGTTAATGTGTGCCAAACGCTCAGGAGCCAGCACTTTGTAATGCTCATTTTATGTCAGTTATTGTTGCTGTTGTCAGTCATAGTAATAACATAAATGCAAACCAGAACCACTGATCTAGATCTGTGTTTCTCAAACTTAAATGTGCATCACTTGGGAATTTTCTTCAGTTTTAGATTCCGATACGATGATATGAAATTGAAGTTGAAAGCTTACATTTCTAATAAGCTGTCAGGGTGTTGCTGTTGTCAGGCATTGGCCACACTTTGAGTAGCAACAGTATAGACAAGAACAAGCTGATGTTGAACCAGCAAAGAACCAGTTTTTATAGAGTGAAATCAAGGAATTGGCTGCTTGAGTCTGTAAAAGGTCAAGTGGCACTCCATAAAGGATGGTATCTTAATTTTTTTAAAAATTGAGGTCAAGGCAATAGAGAAATGGCCCAGCTTGGAGGAAAGCTTTGCTTTAGGCTAGGCTTCTTTCTTCCCAGCTTAGGAAATGAGGTTGTAAGATAAAGTTTGACCCCAAGTTTCTGCCAGCCTGAAATTCTCAGCATGGTTTCCCTCTCTGCACCGCTTGCTAGCATCTACAGTCTCTATTGCATTAAGTCTGAAGATGACACACTCCAAGGTTGGCAGGAGTGAGTATATTGAAAATGTTGGAGAAGTGATGAAATTTTAAACGACTGCTGCTGTGGCAGCAACTGGAGGAATCCAGAGATAACAGCTGGGGCTTCTCCCAGTTCCTCCGGGAGCTATGCTGGGGTGGAAAATGCTGGAGTGCACATCACAAATGCAAATGGTCCCACTGCACTGCCAGCCAAACTTGACTAAGGCAAAGCAGGAGTTGAACATGCACATTTGCTTGAATTGTGATATTTGGGCCTGCAGAACAAACAATGGTCCCCAGGAACCACCATGTAGCCTCAGGCCAATGAATGACAGATTTTTGGGTAAAAACAAGCCCTCCCCCGTCTACACTCTCATCTTAGGTTTTTGTGTGCCATTGGGAAATGTTTCTCCAACTAATGACAATTTTCAAGAGGAAATCTACTGATCCTTCAATAATATCATGCATAGTTCAGAGAGAGGAGATATGAGTAATGGTTAAATTTGCTAGACTCTAAAATAAGATTGCCTGGGTTTGAATACAAACTCCAAGGATTACCATGTGTCATTGGGAAGGCTATTTTACTTCTCTGTCCTTCAATTCCTTCATCAACCAGCTGTATTTGTTTTCTGTTTCCTATAAGACTGTGAGCTAAGAATGGTGACTGTATTTCATTCACTTTTGTTTTATAGTGGCATGTGATTACAATGGTTAAGTTACCTAACTGTTAATTTTAAGATTTAAGTTGGGAGTTACAGGTAAATTAGTTCCATTGAAATTCTAAGAGAGAGAGAGAGAGAGAGAGAGAAAGGTGTAACTTATGATGCTTATGGTTGTTGTGCTATGGAAGATTTTGTAAAAGAGGCTATTTTGCTGGAATTGCATAATCATGAATTTCTTAGTTGGTGAGGACCGTAGGCACAGATAGATACAGATGCTCAAGTGATATCATTAGGACTCATCACTCTTCTGGTGTCCTTGACTCTCTTGATTCTACTTGCATCTCCATTCTTCCAACCACTGAGGGGGTAAAATTAAGCCAGACTTCACATCCCTTCTACCTTTCCACTGCCTGTCTGAATCTTGGGCTCCCCCTACAGGGTACAGCAAGATTCACAGGGCAACCAGGGAATCAGGGCTCCACATGTGGAGGGGCACAGTCATGAATTGGCTTGACTTGATCCTTCATGGCCATAATTTATGATATTGCTTCTATACAGAAAAACATTTTGAGTTTCATGCAACTTCTTTACAAACAAACTTTTGGAAGACACCTACTCAGGAGCTGGGTGTGTTCTTTGTCCATCTGAATAAATGTCCAGTTAATCTTCCACTTTTGATAAAATTAAAACAGATAGCCAGAGTGCCCTCCAAGGAAAGTTCTTAAGAGAATTAACCTTGGCTCCAGATGGTAGTTTACAAGTTTTCATACTTTGAATACTTTACACATTTTTATACACTTCTGGCCTCATTTAATTTCATCCATTCCCTAGTTCCAACCCTATCACCAGTCTTCTTTTCCTGCTCACTCCTGCCAAGTCAGACAACAAGAAATAGTAACCTATTTTCAAATGACGAAAATCTCTGCTGTCCCAACAGCTCCCTTATTACAACCACAGCCTAATGGATAATGGAAATAGGGATAACAAGACGAGTTGAGAAGCAGGTGTTCAGGGAGAAAGGGAGCCAATAGGAAAATCACCCAAGACGGCTAAGGTAGAACCTCACCTGAGATAGATAGGACTTTGGGGGAAGGCAACAGCTGGGGAAGGACTCAAGGCAGAAATTAAGATTATGATGACTTGCATTGTTATATCTATAAATGTCCTTTAAGTGCAATTAAGAGAAGCCGGGAGATCCAGGCTGACTGATCCTCGCGGCCCGCCACGCGGCTACAGACGGCAGGGCACCACCGAGAAGCGACCAGCAAGCAGGGAGAAACGTTGCTGCGGATTCTGTGGAATCCTGCCGGCTGAGCCCCCACTAAGCCGCGGGCTGAGTTCGGGATTTCAGACGGGGAAGGAAGCGGTACAGTTCTATCCCCCACAAAGGAAACTCCACCAAGGAAACCAGCGGCCACCATCTTGGAGAGCTGAAGTAACCACCGCCACTCTCCGACAGATTGCAACAATAAAACAGGTGTGTGTTACTCAGCTCAGCTCCCACACAGCAGGGAATTCGCATAAAATCTCTCCTAGGCTTTCCGGGGGAGGGACTATCAGAGTGAGCTTGCATAAAGACGCGGGGAAAACTAGAGACACCTGACCTTCAACTCCCCCTCCCATTATCAGCAAAAACGAAACCTGTCTAGCCAGCGCTGGGGGAGGGGCAAGCAGAAAAAAAATCAAAACAATAGAGTGCTGGGGTTCCCAATAGACACCCTCCATACCCAACAAACGGCAGGCCCAGAGTACAGTTTGAACTGCCTAGAGGCATCACTCAGGGGAAATCTGGTCTAGCAGGAGAAACCAGGACTAGCAGGAGAAACCAGGGGACTAGAGGCCAGACCCTTACGACTGGGCGGCTGGAGACCGCACGCCCGCCGGCGACAGCCCACCCGCTGCCCGCGTGACTGGGCGGCTGGAGACCGGCCGCCCGCCAG